>NW_025999990.1:12745396-12981407 GCF_001458135.2 Marmota marmota marmota | reverse complement strand
GGAGAGAGAGAGAGAGAGAGAGAGAGAGAGAGAGAGAGAGAGAATAAAGGCCTATGGGACTAAAAACTCATTAAGATTATTTTTTGGTGGCAGTGCACAAAATATTATAAAATGTTGTGAAATCCAAATATTCTTAAGCAATCAAAAACTGAATAAAATGGAATAGACTCTTTCAGTCCCAGATTTTATTTCTCTTCTGAAATCCTCTGTTAAAGTTACATTGTGGACCAAGTTTGATATATATGTTGATCTAATATACAGAGAATAATTTGTGGCATGTTCCATCATAAGAAATTAAAAACTAAGTTGGCTTTCAGTTAATGCTTATAACATTTGGAATAATGTCTTAAGTAATTAGATATCACAGAGAATATTTTCTTCCTTTGTTGACTCCAACTCAAAATGGTAAAGAGCCCCTGTGAGAAGCAACATAATTGTTGGGAAAGTTAAAAAGTTCAGCTCAGTGATGATTTGGAATGATAGTAAGATTAAAAGTCAGAATTTTGTTTTATTAAGATTTGAAAGTATGATCTAAGGCCATCAATATGATTTGTGAAATACCTTTGTGATTAAACCTAAGACAATTCCACCTGCCATACAGAATTGGCCTTACTCTTAGACAGAGTTGATTTTTTGCTGCTATAAAATTATCCATTTTTTTTGGGGGGGGGACCATGAATTGAACTCAGGGGCACTCAACCACTGAGCCACATCCCAAACCCTATTTTTGTATTTTATTTAGAGACAGGTCTCACTGAGTTACTTGATGCCTTGCCAGTGCTGAGGCTGACTATGAACTTGCAATTCTCCTGTCTCAGCCTCCAGAGCTGCTAGGATTACAGGTGTGCACCACTGTGCCCAGCCTATGAAATGATCTTGAAGTTAATATATTATTCTTGCTAAAATGACAAGGGTCCTTCAGTCCCAGGAGTTTATGAGTTCATGGACAATGTACTATCTTGCCGTCAGTCATTTTGACCTGGGGGGATGTTGTAGGCCTAGGTCTAGAAGACAGTCAGGAAAGGTCTCTTTGGAGATTGAAGTAGACCTCTGCTCATCCAGAACCCATCCTTCCACCTCTGGTAATAGACCCAGTCTCCTTTTGGGGATTTCCCCTCTCATAATGCCTATAGTCCTAGTGAAACTATCAATCAAAATGCCCTTCCCTTCTCTGGCCAAAAAGAAGGGAAATGGACAAATGACACTAACCAGCATATGAAGCTCTCTTTAGCATCTAATATTTTGAGCAGTATGACAGGGACTTAAAAAAATAAAATGGTTGAAATTGATTCATCATCCCAGTGGTGGCATGCTGAAAAGATTGTCACTTAGTTCCTGCCATTTAGATCCCTAGAGACACTTTTTTTCTTTCCAACCCTGCTTTCTCTATAAATCTTTTTATTTTAGTAACTACATATACCAGCCTTCAGATAAGTTCACTGAAAGGTGGTCATATTTATTTTCTGTTGCAAAGAACAAAGAATCCTAATTCTAATCACCATAGCTTTACTTAAGGATTATCCTTAAGGATTATGTGTGTGTGTATGTGTGTGTGTGTGTGTGGCAATATATATAAATATTTATATATATCTCTCTGGGATCCTGGGAATAATCTACCCAGTGAAGGGCAAGAAGTATACATGATGAGGTGGGGACAGCCATGTATATTGCTTCAGCTACATGCAGACTGGTCTATCTTTGTTAAAAGAAAAAGGGTCCCCCAAATCTGGACTTTTGCCTTCTGTAGAGTTGGTGCCTTTTATGAATTTGTCTTATCACTAGAAAAGCCATGAGATCATTGCCAAGTCTGCAAAGGAAAATATATGCTTTCTTGGAGTCATTGAAAACCCAGGTAAAATGAGTTGGAGTCTTTGTTCTGAATCTTCCTAACTTTAAAGGTAGGAAGGAAAAAGGAAAATACTTCATGTATTTTATACTTCCCAAAGTAGGCAGATTTGGATCTACAGTCAGTCTCAAAAGCTCTCTTAGCTGTTCTGTGGCCACAAAAAAGATCCAGCTCTATCTTTGTGATGGTGTGAATCAGTGGTTGCCTGGCTTTTTTCTTTACCACACACTCAAAGGCTTTATTTATTTATTTATTCATTCATTCATTCTAATCGGTTTTACATGACAGCAGAATGCTCTTTGATTCATTATTCAGAAATGGAGCAGAATTTTTCACTTTGGGTACTCTGGTTGTACCCAAAGTAGGGCCACACCCTTAGTACAATCATACATGCACCTAGGGTAATGATGACTGTCTCATTCCACCATTCTTTCCTACCCCTGTGCCCCCTCCCCTACTTTCCTTTGCACCATCCAAATTTACTTCACTTATCCCATGCCCCCCACCCCCCATTATGGATCAGCATCCACTTATCAGAGAAAACATTTGGCCTTTGGTTTTTTCTTTTTCTTTTTAAAATTAGATTCAGTGTTGTCACCATTGACTCTTTTTTTTTTTTTGCGGGGCGGGGGGGGGTAGCAAGGATTGAACCCAGGGCTTTGTTCATGCGAGGTAGGCACTTTACCAATTGAGTATATCCCCAGTGCTCCCACCATTGATTCTTAAAATAAAGGTAAATTTAAAGACAAAAAAGCAAGTAGTATGTAAATTCACACACAAAGTCAATTAAGTGAGCTTCAGAAAAACCCCAATTGATATTGTCCTTATTTTCCTTAGTTTACTACATGGAAAACAAGCCCTGGGACAAGAAATGTCCCACAGTCCATCCCTCCAAGGAACCCCCTAGAAGTACAGGTGCGAGGCTTTGGGGAGAATGGAAGGACATACCCAGGTTTAGGGCTTTCCAGGCTCATTTTTTTCCCTGAAAACTGACCACAAGTGCAATCACTAGTCCACAGGCTGGGAAAATTTGGTTTATATAAACTTCTGTAAGTAAACATGCTGGGATGATTGGGGACAGGACTGGCTTTGTGCTTTTAACTGAAACTTCCATACCCAAGGGCAAATTCATGGCACATTACTCAATGCCCTGGGCCAGCCTGGAGAACCCCTGGGAACCTCTCTTGGCTCCCTTTCCCAACATCCTTCTGAACTCTGGTGTCTGGTTTCTCTTTCATACCTGAACTTCACCCCTCTAGTCAGTATGTTCATATAGGTGCTGATTCCCTAGCTTTCTCACTAAAGACAGCCCAGAGGGGTGGCTTAACCTGCTGAAGACCTCTAACCAATCCTGAAACACCCTAGACCCCATCCTGAGTTCCAGGAATCTCTGCCCATGACGGATATCCCCAGGCTTGCCATTTGGGGAAGAGATTTTGAGCAACCAATTTAATTTCTTTGGGCATGACAAATTGTGTGCTCAAAGTGAATGTCTTAGTCCATTTGGGATTTTATAACAAAAAATATCTTATACTGAGTCATTTATAAACCAGAGAAATTTATTGCTCGTAGTTCTAGAAGTTAGGAAGTCCAAGATCAAAGTGCATGGGCATTTAGCTTCTGAGGGTTTTAAGAAGGTACCTTCTCTCTGCATTTCCCCCTGGTAGAAAGGCAAGGAAGTTCTCAGGATCCTCTTCTATAAGGGCACTAATGACATGTGGTATTAATGTTCTGCACTCATGACCTAATCACCTTCCAAACACCCACTTCTTATCATCATCTGGGGGATTAAGTTTCCAATATATGCATTTGGGGATGACACACACATTTCTGACCATAGCCATAACATTATTCTCTATTAACTTACTCTAGTGTAGATTAGAAAATCTTGGTATATTTTTCCCTTGAAATATTGTTCATTAGGATTAAGTCTCTGAATCCTTTCCTTATGTGAGTCAGGAGGGAAGAATACTGCTAAGCAAATGAAGCATAAGTTGGAGATCACACTGGTAAGAGAAAAGGTACACATCAGTAGTTTTTACATAAAAGAGTAATAGAAGAAATAGGTTGGTTGCAAACTTCTGTAAGCAAATCCAAGAAATCAAGCACAAGTAGAAGAGAGGTCAATGGTACCAGATGCCAGCGTTTATCTTACTAAAAAACAATCCTCATCATTTGTTTAGATTGATGAATTGCCAAAGCCTGTGTTAAATTAATCAGAATTAAGTACTCAATATAATCTTAAACATGTAGTATGAACCATATAAGCCATTTAAAATTATTCTGCATTAATAAATTATTCTAAATTCATTGTGTCTGACAAAAACAGCTTAATTATTCTCATATTCCATGTTCGTCGTATGTTAGCTGTGACTCTTTCTCATATGTCTTCACTCTGGGACTCAGATTAAGGGATATTGGTCTCGTGGGATCAAGAAAGACAGCTTGGCAGAATCACATGGTAGCTCCTAAAAGTTGTGCTGAGAATTGGCATGTGACCCTTCCACTCATATCCATTGGCCAATCGAGTCTCATGGTCAAGTCCAACATCAATAGGGTAAAGTCAATGAACATTTTAAATAATACTATAATACACCTACCCCATGAGTACTGTTTTATCTTTTTCATTAAATATCTTCTAACGAGTACAAATGCCAACAGCCTTTACCAACTCTGTCACTCTGATATTATAAGTAGTGCAATAACCAAACCATAGTCTTCATAACTCCTAAAAGCCTTCAGATATTTTCCAAGTCAATTTCCAGTCCTTGAGTGTGCCTCTTCTTTAGGGAATCCTGCTTACAAAATGGCAAACATGCCCACATGTGTGTCAGTGTTTAGAGTCGATAATGCAAGCACAGCACTTCACCACAGCCCTGGTGGCTGAGTTGCAAAATTATTTATGGCTTTCCCATTTATGGCATGCTGCTCAGTTTCCCATGAGTTGCTAGGAAAAATTCCTGATAGCTACTATGAGCCATTGAAACCTATGAGACTTCATTTATTATGGCATAATATACACATTACCTCACTTGTGTTAGACCATATGGAGAGCTCTCTGTTGAATTTGGCATAGTTACTGGGGTGAAATGGGAACGGATTATGTTCCTAGTCCTCCTCAATTATGCTGTATGTTGCATCAGGCAGCCAACTTCAACAGATCATCTGGGCATAGCAATCAGTCCTCAGGACAGCGTCACTGCCTCCCCTATTCAGAATGAGAATTAAAAAAAAAATGTGAATTTGAAGGATGTGAGTGGTAGGGAATAGCATGATTTCAAGATGGACCAGTTGAGCTCCCTGCTGATGTTAAGCTTGTGAGTGGAAGGTGAAGGAGCAGAAGATATCTCCTCTGTCACTTATTATGGGAAAACATTTGGAAGGAAGAGCAAGATGCTCAAGAGAACCTGAAAAACATAGCCATTTCTAAGGCCAAATGAACAACTAGCCATGACTCCCTAATTCTAGAAGGTGTGTGTGTGCAAGCATCGGAGTGTGTGTGTGTGTGTGTGTTTTGATGGGGGGAGGACAGCACACAGTCTGTCATGCCAATTTGCCTCTTGCTTAAAAATGGAATAAACTAACACTTGGACTCTGTGTTGAGAGAGGGAATATTCATCCCCATAACATAGATATAAGGAGGAAAGTGGCCAACATAGACATATTTATATGGGTTTTGTTTTGTTTCTGGGACTGGTTTATCTGGTCCACACTACACTTGGTTTGTGCTGTTGTATATGATTAGAAATCCTTCGGGGATGATCTCCAACTTAGATGGTGGTGGGGAGCACTAATGCCTTTAGGAACTGATCAGCATTTTATTAATTATTACAGTGAATTTGCTTCAAATAAAAGCAATCACATTAAAAGTGATCTGAAAATTCATAAGATAACCTATTGAGACAATAATCCCAACCGTTTTCTTCTTTTAAAATTAAAATTTTAAGAATTGTTATACAATTCTGTTTCCATTGCCAACCCATCTGTCTGGTCGGTCTCTCTCTTTCTCTCTCCACCCCCATACACACACACACACACACACACATACACACTGACCTAAAAGGCAAAGCAAAACTAAGCAAAGAATAAGAGCTGGTAAGTACTTTTAAGAGACTTAATGTATAATTGTAACACTTCCTCAATTTTTTCCTCCCTTGGCATCTCCTATATTTCTCATCTTTATGGAAATAGAACATTAATACTTGAAGAGTTCCCACTGCGAGATGTTATCAGTAATAATGAGCTGTGGGTGAAACAGACCCTTCCCTTCCAAAGGACAAGTCTAACTTTGCTCGTGGTTGACTATTTGAAATAAAATCAAAAGATTGGTGCCCACCCCCGCCCCCCAAAAAAAGTCTAATTAGTGTTCGTCTATTGGGGAGGAAGCTGAGCATGCTGCTCCACCACTGCCAAATGAAATTAAGGCCCAATTATTGATAAATGAAGAGTGGTTTGTGCTGGAGCCTGGCCTGGAGTCGCGGAAATACATCTGTCATTTGGCCTGCGCAGGAGTCATTCATGTGTGACATAGCATCCTGTGCATTTATCATGCATCTGTAGATTTTTGTTTTAATTCAGTTAGCTGTCTAACTAGATTCGGTGCTGGATGCCTCCAATGGAGTCAGGATTTGGACTGACAGATGCAATTCTAGTCTGAAATGGTGTGTGACAGGACTAGCTATCCTGCATATTAATTATTATTGAAACCATTATAGGCAGTGCTTTTGCACTAATGGTCGATTCCGTTATCTGTTTTGTGGCTTCTATGGTTGACAATCGCCCAGTTGCTCCAGGGCAGGTAGGAGACACTCTGGATCAATGGACCATTGTTGTTAAGTGCACTTACTATTACCATGAAAATTAGAATGGAAGTGCTTGAAAGGCAGGAATGAAAATGCCCCTGTCTTACCATTATGCAAATTGCAAATTCTATAAATGAGATAAGTGGGGGAGGGAACACTTTCATAAATCTCAACTAGGTAAGAGTTTATTAAATCCATTGTCAAAAACAAATTAAAAACAAACATTTGTTAAGTTGATAACAAAAAAGAAAAAGAAACAAAGAAAAAAAAAAGATGTCTCTGGGGCTGTTCCCATCCTGGTCCCACACACAAAGCTTAGTTTGGTAGCAAGCTTAGGTTTAATTTAAAGTTCCTGTCATTTATTCATGAGGTTGTATAAAAAGTTGAAATAATAAAAAGAAGCCACGAATGCAATTTTTGTCCAAAGTTCTCAGAAAGTGTTGTGTAGATAGGACTTTAATGAAACCAACTCCAGGGGCCACCATCCTGTCTTGACCTCTGTAGTTTTCCTTTGTTATTGTTTACATTTCATATTTTCCTGGTCACGTGGCCCATGTCCTTCTTATTTTAATCATCCATCGAGCTTGGGAAAATCCTGCAAAAAGCATTCCAGTCACTGAGAACTGACCAAAGCAAATGTTGCTGCTTCTTGGCATTTGCTTATCGACCTCATGTGATATAAATTTGTGATTATAGACTGTGAGTTGTGTTTCTGGTACAGCTTGAATTGCACTTTTTCACTCCTTAGAGAATTTATGAAGTTGCTGAGGACTTTAACAAAGCAAAATACAAAATGAGAACACAATGAAACGTATTATTTTGCATTAAATAGAAAATTAATGGTAGAGTTAAACTAATAATGATGAATTTGCATCTTTTCAAATGATTCATATTGTTAAAGGACATTTCATATTGGTATTTCAGGTCCAAAAGAGCTTCTGCTTTCCTAAACAATTAAAAACTTCCATCTTAGAATAAATGCTTTTTTCATCTCCTGATGTTTGGAAATGAGGTGTTTAAAAAGAACCTGGCTTCAATTTAAAAGTTCAATGGCTTGATTATGATATTGGATTACAAGATTTTAGTTGTTAAAGTTCATTTTGAATAAAAGGGCAAATTAGAAAGCAGCGCTATATCTTCATACAAATAGATCTTAAAATATTAATAGTCATAATATTCAGGAAATATAAGTAAATTTTGACTTTACAGTTTGGAAGCTATTATCATTTTTTGTGTGATTAGCTACTCCAATTTATAATGTTTGCCTCCCTGCTTTATTTCTTTCAATAGGCTTTTTTTCATAAGACTCCAAAAACTTAATTATGGCTTATGCAAATATCATTTGAGGGAAAAGAGGGTAATATTAAATCTTTAAAAGCATTGTTACGTTAAATGCTAGGAAAGTCGTTGTAAGTATTAAATGGCATTCAGAGGAAAAATGGAACAGAGGTGGGGAGGACTCGAGAGCTTTCTCTTTCCTCCCTAAAAGCCATTTACTTGGATCAGTTTTTCCCAACTTTTTAATCGAAAGTGAATGTTTTAGAAAGCTAAAGAAACAGAAAAGAGTTTTGCTTCTGCTCATGTACAGTCTGAAAGCCAGCCCAAGTCGTCCATAGGATGCCTGAAATACTGAAATCCCATGCAGGCGGCACATAGCTGCTTTCTTCTGAAGACACAATACAGAACCTCTTTCTAGTCTTCCATCAAATGTCTTACACTTACTTCTCCTATAGTGAGTGGAATCTCCAATAGTGTTTCAAACCTATGGAAAAATACCCACGTGAGTTAGAGTAGTAATCATGTTTGATTTTTATGAATATTTACACTCCTGGGAGTTCACAGAAAAAAATGGAACTCAAAGTAGTTGGACTTGGGGGCTTACGTACCATTTTAACAAAGGAAAAAAGTTTGGACTTTGAGGGACCATAAGTTGTGAGGAAGTCCTAGGAACATATGGGGGAACTAATGGGATAGAAGGACTGTTTCAGTAAGGCCTGATTGTGTAAACTCATTCTCCCCGAGAAGAGAGAAACTTCCTCAAAGGGAAAATCGTGTCCAGTTTTTAGGCAGGTAAGATGAGGGCAGAGAATTCTTTCTGTATCAGTTGATTGTAAATCGCCTTCAGCTCAAAATAATCCTTATGCCAATAATGTATATTTTGGTGTAGTATATTTTGATCTCCTTCAAAAGTTAATGATGAATTAAAAAATAATAATGATGAATACTTTTGTTTAAATGAATGGTTTTTTTTTATTCTCTGATTTTCTTTCCTACATTTCCAGCATTTAAAATAAGCTTTCTTTCATGAAAGAAAGACACTTCATAACTTTATAACTGGCAGCACCCCCCACCCCCACCCCGCCAACAATGCCTTACTTACTAAACTAAAACTTTGGTGACTCAATGTCATAAGTTTGATTTGTTTTATTTTATTTTTTTATTTCAGTAGTCCACAATTTGCCCAAGACTTAGAAATAGTGCGCTAAGGCACGGTCTATGGAAAAAATATTAGCAGTAACTATACCTTATGGAATCCCTGCTATACCTCTGACAATGTGCAGAGAGAGCTACATATATTCTAGCATTAACATTAATCCTAAGAGGTAAGCTCAATTGTCCTGATTTAATGAATGAAGGTAGCAATGAAAACACAAGTTGAGTTGCTTGTCCAAGGTGCCATCACAGAGGGTGACCTCGTTGTATATCACTTAAGCAGTTCACTCTTTAAAGTGAACCAGGGTGCCATCAACAGTTACACAGGGATAACAGATATATTGGGGTCTTTCCAGAACAACCTAGACTATGGTGTCACCCTGCAGAGCTACTTTGTAGGCTGAATTTAAAACAGCTTGCACCTAAAGCCCATATATACTCTCGTTGCTATATTCTACTTTCTCTGAAAATATTTCTATTTAAATAGAAAAAAAAGAGGGCGCTATCCATTGTGGAGAAACTGGATTCACAGAATTGTCTGATACCAAGATACACAAAATATTAATTCAGTTAACATTCTGTTTAGGATTGTTTGTATCACAGACCATCTACCCCCCCAAAGTGATTTTATCACGGGTTTGAGAATGAGATATGTGTAGAGGAAGGAGGCCTCCAGAACTCAGAACTGTGGATCCCTTAAAAGAGGGATTTGTTTTCTACACCTAGACATTAAATGCATGTAGTGGTTTTATGAGACTCTGACTTCATCTAATGGTGTGCACAGGACAAACACAGGGAGAGACTGTCTGGTTGTGATTTACAGCAGCAATGCAACCCTAGAAATGGGTCTGGGACTGCCTGAGCCCAGCCTTATGGAAGGAAAATAGAAATTTGGCAATTATTTGCCTTGAGTCTGAGCTGATCCTATGCATCCGTTAATACCACTTGCTTAAATTTCTCTGTTTTCTGTGAAAATGCAGACAAAACTGGCATGTCCTGAATAGATCAAGATAATTGTGGGAAGAGAGCTCAGTCCCACTAAATCAAAACGAATGCATCACCGTTTCCATCTCCCCAACATTACCATGAATGCGTACCGTTAAACTTCATGGTTGACTCCCAATTCTCCCACCTGCGCTGTGACCTGTAACTTTTTAATTTTGAGGGGAAGGCGCTTCCCTTGCCAGAAAGTGCTTTCTGTTTGTGAAAGAGTATGTAAAATAGCACCAGGTGAAGAATGACTTTTTCACCCAGTCTTGAAACCATCACAAAGAGACAAATTTTGCTGCTTTTGCTTTGTGTGTGAAATTTTTTTCCACACAGCTCTATTCATTGCCTAAAACAATGGGGCCAGTATTGGCCAGCAAAGAATGAAGCTATTCATGCTCCCTGTACCCTGCACACTGCCTACACTTGTTAGTCTTGGCTGCCCTGCGCCGCTGGCTGCTGGCGAGAAAGTCTGGTCTATGTTGTTGGATGGAGCAGGCAGATCAGAGAATGAACACTGGCAGCCAGATTCCCAGATAACCCCAGTTCCTCTAGAAAAGTCTTGTTGACATAAGCCTGTGCTTTGAGGGGTGTCTTGGAATTCCAGGAACTCGGGCCAGGTGTGAGAGCAGGTGGTTGTGGTCCCATTCCAGCCGTCTCCAGCCTCCTGCCACAACAGAATGCAGCTTCATTTAGAGGTTCAGAGCCTGGTGCAGGAATCAGACACCTGACCTCAAATTCTGGCTCCAGAGTTGACTGGCAGCAGGACCTTGACCAAGGAGGTCTCTTAACCTCTTGGAATTTCCACTCCTTTCTCTGCAAAGGGAACCAGGGCCATTTCCTTCACAGGATACCGTGAAATTCAATGACATAGTATTATGCAATGATTGGCATGGAATAAATATTAGTTATTATTGTCAATATGAAAGATGGGTGTAGTAATTATCATCACTAATAAAAGAGTAGTTTAGTGCATCTTCTCTCTGGGTATAGAGTTAGCCACTCGGAAACTGTAACATCATGGTAGGTGTGTGGGCAGGAGAGAGATCAGCTTCAGAGCCAGGTTATGTCCGTAGCAGCAGAGTCAGAGAATGTTTTTCAGAGGAAGAAGGTCCACTGGCTGAGGCTACTCCATTTACCTCAAGGACCCAACAGAAGACCGATTCACTTTCACATGGCATTATCCCGGGAGATTGGTTCCATAAATGTATGCTAAGGATGGTCTTACCAACCTCTTCAGTATCTCTTCAACCTCAAGTGAGTGCAGCACAAAACCTGGACCTGATCCTAACCCTTCATGTTCTTTTCCTTTCCTTTTTTCTTTCTTTTTTAAAAGGGAGATGAAATCTTTTAGCACCCATGTGACTTCTGTAGGGAAACAAACTGCCAGGTCCAGGCCTCCTGTGGAAAACTTGCAGAGACTTTCCTAGATTTGAGGGTCACCCAGGGCAGGAAGCCTCCTTATCCTTCTCTGGCATCACCCCAATGCAGAGCCTGGCACAGTGCTGGACTCCAAACGTGTTGTCAGGGTTACAGCTGTAAAAGGATTGCAATTCCAAATCAAGTTAAGTTGAAGATGAATGCAGGGCTGAAGGAGACCATCTTTCAAGTTCCTTCCAACCCAAGATGTTGTGTTCTTTGAAGTTTTCTTTGCAATCCATGTTGTTTAATTCCCTGTTACCTCTGAGAAGTTGCCACCATGAAAGCTGACATGTCTGGCAGCATTTCTCTTGGCACAGTTTATATACTTGCACACTTGGTGTAGCATCAGCGCTTGAGATCCTGCTAATGTACTATCTGAAGCATAGAAAAGGACTAATCACAAGGACAATTTTCTGGGTTATAGGTATCATAGAGAAAAGATACTGCCTTCTTGGTGATTTTATCCATTTTAACCAGTACTTCTGTGAACAGTAGACTTCACTGGGTATAAGCACGTAATTAGAAGACATTATTGCAGTTCATAAGTGGAATTAATTAAAATTTTAATTAAATTTTCAAAAAATAATTTAATAAAAGTAGGATTGATTAGAAAATTATCAATGAATTTACAGATTCATTTAAGACATTTGTCTCTGTCACATTTAAGTTTCATTGAAATCTGTTAAAAGTGATGGTAGCTATGTCCACAATAACATGTAAATAGTCACTATGTTGTTGTGACAGTCAAACAGTATGTGAGGTATGCCTTGACGTGTTTAATTGAGTAGGACATGTTATCAGTCAATTCTATTGAACATTATCCTGAAACAATTTGACAGAAAAATATGAACTGTCCAGTATTGATTCTGATATCAAAATATTATTTATTTGGCCAATCACATTTTTCATGAAAATATAAATAAGGGTTTCAGAACTACTAAGGACTGAGCTTAAATTATGGATGGTTTTTTTGGAAAACCAGTCATAGAGCTGACATAGAGCAAGTGGACATTCCAGAAGAAAACGGAAAATAGGTCTAAAATTTGTCAAAAATTAAAGTAGACCTCATTCATATGCTGAATGTGTTGCTTATCAAATATGATTAATAGTATTTATATTAGACCTGCTTTAACTATAGCAGCATAACATGCACAGTTTTCAGAGTGTTTGATAATTTTCATTTCCTGAATAGAAATGACATCAAGTAAGAAAGGGGACTTGAAAATCATATATTCCTTCCCTCATTCTTTTACTCATTTCACCAATGAAAAGTTAGACCTGTAATCAGCAGTTGGTTGTAGAATCATAAAACTGAGCAATACTGTCAGCAAATCTACCCACCTCTACCCTCCAAGTAAACCCAGAATCCAGCCACTTGGCACCTCTGCAGGTACTACGCTGTTCTATCGTCTTTTATCTGCCTAAATAGGGGCATTAGCTTCCTAATATGCCATCCTGCTTCCACCACTCTCACCACAGGTTGCTCTGAAATGTAAGCAGGATTCAAAACCTTTCAGGGGTATCAATCCTCACCCGTAATAACACCCTGGAGTTTCCACTGACCTGAAAGGCCCTATGTTGTCCTTCCTAGCTCCCCCTGTGACCCCATCACCCCAACCTTCTCTCAGCCATGCTCCCCACACAAAATCCCTAATTCACTGGAGAGTCTGTGCCCTTTGCTTACATGTACCATGGCTTTCTCCCTCCCTTTTACAGTGCTCAGAGCCAATAGGCCTTTGGGACACTTTTCCTGGAACTACTTTCCTACCCTCACCAGGTTCATTTTCTCTTCAGTAGCTTTTACGGTTTGGATCTGAAATATCCCTGGGAAGCTCATGTGTTGAAAATATGGTCCCCAATTCTGATGAGTTATGTTTTTTTTTTTTGGGGGGGGGTTCAGTCTCATAAGTGGATTGGTTCATCAAATGGATTAATCCATTGATAGCTGAGTGAACTACTGGGATGTAGAAGCAAGTAGGTCACTGGGTTTGTGCCCTGGATGGGTTCATCTTCTTGTTGCTCACCCCCTGCCCCATTCCCATCACTTGTCTCTGCTTCCTAGATGCCATGACTTGAGTAGCTTTCCTCCACCATGCTCTTTCCTCACGATACTCTGCCTAACCTCACATCCAAAGGAATATAGCCAACCAACCATGGACTGAATTCTCTAAAATGATGAGCCAAAATAAAAATTTTATCCTCTGAATTGTTCTTTTCAGGTATTTTGGTTACAGTGATGAAGAATTAACACAGTAGTATTTATTGCCCTTGTCTGTGTTATACACATAGTGCATTTGTTTACTTTCTATCTTTCTTTTTTAGAATGTAAGCCCCATTACAGAAGCAACTTTATTTTATCTATTACTATATCTGCAGGTCTCAATTAATATATGTTAAATAAACAAAGGAATCATTGTTGTCTTATCTTTCTAATTTACCTGGAAAGTTGGGCAACAACTTGGGGAAGCAGGGAGAATCATGGCCATAGAAAAAATAACCAATGGATGTTCTTAAGGACAGGCTATTTAGATTAAGCCTGAAGTATGGGTAGAAATCAGCGAGCAAACAATTCCAGTGAGGAGCAACCACATCTTTAATCTATTTATTTATTAATTTATTTGATTTAGATCTAGTCATGTCTTTTGTTCCCATCACTTTAATTCTTGGGGATGTGATGTCTGCTTATGACAATAATTTGAATTGGAAAATCTGAAGAAGTCATGCTACAAAATAACCAGAAAAGTTATATTACTTATACATTTATTTATGCATGTTTCTAAATACAGTCATACATTGATTAACCATGGGGATACATTCTAACGGATCCATTGTTAGACATTTTATCATTGTGTAAACATCACGGAAAGTACTTACATAAACTTAGATAGTATAGTCTACTTCATGCCTAGGCTACTTGGATACAGCCCATTGTTCCTAGGCTACACACATATATATCATGTAACCATAATAAATACTGTAGAAAATTGTAACACAATGACAAATATTTGTGTATTGAAACATAGAAAAGTTACACCCAAAATACAAGGTGGTTGATAGGAATTTTTCTGCTCCATTATAATCTTATGGGACCATCAATGTATGCCTGTTCCATCACTGACTGAAACATTGTTATATGGCATGTGACTGTACACAGCTGAGTCCTTAAGGAAATAAGGATTAAAAAAGAATCCTCAACCCAAAGAAGAAGTACTAAAAAAGTGAACTTGACTTTTTTAGGAAGGAGGCATCTCAAAATGAATGTCCAACCCAGGATTAAAGAACACAGGAAAACACCATGAGTGATAATTAGCACACACACACACACACAAAGAATTAAAACTCAAAGAACTTCAAGTAATAGATTATTAGAGGGATATTATAAAATAAGGTGTTAAAATGGTTTAAAAAAGAAATCAGAAAATCATAAGGAATATGAGTAAGGAATAGGAAGCTTTGAAACTAATTAAATGGAATTTCTAAAATTGAAAAAATATTATTATTGAAATGAAATGCACAATAGATAACTGAACCAGGAGACTAGAACAGTTGAATGACAATTTTCTTAAAGTATAGAAAAGAGAGATTAAATCAAGAAAATATTTAAAAATATTTAAGACACAGAAGAAAGCTCTAATGAGAGTGACTAAGGGAAGAATAGATTAGAGAATAGTAGGTATGTGAAGAGATAAAACCAAGAATTCTGCAGATCTGATGAGAGACATGAAATCCCTAATTTAAGAAGATCAAGCAAGATTAAATACCTGGACACATCTTACAGAGATACCAAAACCAACAGAAAATCTAAAAATGACAAGAAAGACAAAACAACCTGTAACAGAACAACCATATTAACTGTATATAACAATATGAGAAAACAAAAGAATATAGAATACCATTTTTAAGGGGCTAAAGAAAGTAATTGCCAACCTAGATTTTTATACCCAACTATACTGTAATTCATAATTAAGAATAAAATAAAAAAAATTATCAGGTAAAAACTGAGTGTTTCCCAATATTAGACACATGATAGAAGCATCAGGATGTATCTCAGGAAATAAAATGACTTAAACTTCAAAGAAAAGGATAGAATAAAAAATTATGAACAAAGAAATTGGCATATGTGTGTGTTTATGTTAATAACCAATGATTATATAAAATAAACATGATAATAATTAGGATGGATGATTTGGTAGGATATTGGACATGTAAGGTAGAAGGGGTGGTCAGAATAACAGGTTTTCAAGACATTTGCCATAGTAGATTAGAATAGAAAGATCAGTTAACTATTGACCCTTTTACATTAGGAGGAAAATTAAAACTTAAGAATAATAATAAAAATAATATAAACAATAGTAGTGTATCTTTGAAGTAGAGAAAAATACAAGATTTAAGGAAATTCAACCACTTCAAATAGGTAAGAAGAAGAAATAAGAATCACAGAAAGAGTGAAAGCAAAAAATAAGATGGAAAAATGATGAAATACATGTGCAGCTGTAATAAATCGAAACTGAGTAAAATAATACCAGTAGTGGCAACAGAAGTGCACTTCATCTGGAAAATTGGGGGAGTAGCTAGATTGAATAGACAACTAAAAGGTAGATTAGAAGGTTCCCAACAGCTATAACATCTGTGATAACTTTGCATATTAATATATAAATATATCTGCATCTAAATATTTTATATATTTCATGTGAATTACTAAGGTCTTAGATCCCACTTTTTCCTCATGTGATAAATCATGTGTTCTATGAATATGGGCCTACCGAAAGACAAATAGTAGTGATGTGGCCCAGCCTTGGGAAGATGGTGTTTAATGTAAAAATCTAGGGATTGAAGCTATGACTAGGATTACAGAGTATTAGGGGTACAACTTATAGGAACTGAAATCATAGAGAGATGAGTCAAGATCAAAACAGTAAAATAAGTAACTAAACAAACAGATGAAGTAAGTGCATGAATAAGTGTTAAATGATGAAAGCTCCTCTACTTTCCCAGAGCACTGAGGCCTAGCCAGGAAAGCACATACCATCCTCTGTCTTTTTACTTTTTTGGAGGAGGATGAAATTCATAAAGGAAAATTAACATCATTCAGGGTGAATTATGCAGTGGTTTTCAGCACATTCACATTCAATGTTGTGCAACCATCACCTCCTTTCCACTTCTAAATCATTTTTACTATTCCAAAAAGAAGCCCCTTATCCATAGTCACTCCCTACGGCCCCTTGTATCCACTAATCTGCTTTCTATCTCTATGGATGTACCTATTCTGGATATTTTATATAAATGGAGTCATACAATATGTGACTTTTGGTGCCTGGCTTCTTTCACTTTGCACAATGTCTCTGAGGATCAACCACCTTGTAGCAGTATCCAAGCTTCATAATTTGCTATGGCTGAATAATATTTCATTTTATAAATCAACGACATTTTGTTTAGTCCTTGATCCATTGATGAATGTCTGGGTTGCTTCCACATCTTGAATATTTTGCATCTTCTTTCTTTATCTCAACTCTTTCCCATTTCAACTGGAGTTACCTCAATGAGCAAAATCCTAGAGGTGCCTGGGAGGCTAGGAAAGCTGTGAACAGAGTCCACAGCTTGCTGAAATATTAGTGCTTGGTATGCAGCTTTGGCTCACATCCTCCAGAAATGTAGTTTAAAAAAATTCATCCCTTATCTTCTGCCTTTTGCAAGTAAGTGTGCCCAGGCTGGTACCTGCTAGAGAAGCCAAACTAAAGACTAGAGTTAGGAATTGATTCCATGTGGGCTTTATTCTTAGCCAATTTCTTTTCTTTTTTTCTCGCTACTTCTATAGCAGTTCTGAGAGGTGAAGTAGGTGTTACCAGTTCACCCATCATTCCTCCAGGGACTGAAGTAGGCCTGAGATGCTGGGGTACATGCTGTGTGATAGGGACATGCTGCATTGTTACCTACACAGATTTTTTATTGTGGAAATTTTCAAATATACATAAAATTAGAAAGGCTAGTTTAATAGACTCCCACACATCTACCACCTAGCTTCAACAATTGACATCTGCTGTTCTTATTTTATCTATTCCCCTACCATCACTTAAAATTTTGTTGTTGTTGTTTTTCATTTGTTCTCATTTATTTACTTGTTACTGGGGATTTTAAAGCTAATTCTAGACATAATATAATTTCTCTCATACATATCTATATACATATTTCTGTATTCATATCTAACATTGTAAACATAACTGCATTATCAGTATCAAACCCTTCACACCTAACAATTTTCAAATGTCATAAATTTGTTTTTAATTTTCTGATTGTCTTAAATAATCCCTTATTATATTTAGTTTTTTAAATTCAGAATCTAAAAAATATTCTGTGAATATTGCATATGGTTAATGAACCCTTGAATCTCTTTTACTGTATATGTTTTCTTTTCTCTGGTGCATTTATTGAGGACATTGAGAAATGGATATATTATCTTATAGACCAATCAGGTTTTCCTGATTGTATCTTTTGCAGTCATTTGACTTGTCTCTGATCTTCCATAAATCAGTAGCTAGAGATAGACAATTAGATTAAGAGTTACTTTGGTAGTGAGGGGTAAAGCTGTTTCACAGATGGTACTGCCTTGTATTACAATAATGTATTTGTCCCATCTTACTTCATATATGAATTGATCAGTTAGTGTTGTATCAGGCTGAAAAATAGTCCCCCAAGGCAAAATATATCCACATCTTAATCTTTAGGACACATGAATGATATTTTATATGGAAAAAAAGGTAGACAGGTCTTTCTACATGGGTCTCACTGTGGATGATGAGATGAGCAATTATCTTCAGTTATCTGGTTGGAAACCAAATGACATCACATCTGTCCTTATGAGAGGAGGCAGAGGGAGATCACAGATAGCAACACATCAAGAAGAGTAAGAGACAATGTGACATGGTAGCAGAGATTACATTGATGAAGCCACAAACCAAGTGTTGCTAGCAGCCACCAGAAAATTAAAGAGGAAAGGAACAGATTTTTCCCATATAGAAGGAGTGTACCCCTTTCAATACCTTGATTTCCATTCAGTGAAACATATTTTGGACTTCTGGCCCTCAAAACCATGAGGGAATAAGTTCTTGTTGTTTAAAGCTACCAAGTTTGTGATAATTTGTTACAGCAGTCAAAAGAAACTGATACTGATCCATCCATTAAAAAGTTCCCCATCAATTTTTTGAATACTCATTTTAGATTTTTTTGATTACTGTTGTCTAGATTCATTATTTCATTAAGGAGTGGAAAAGAGTCATTCTATAATTCTTTCATTTTTTCCCTACACTTATCACACATGATTCTTTTATATAAAAAATAAGTTTTCCTCATCAACTAGTTGATTAGCCTGAGGTCTAGTCCAAGTTAGGAAATATTGGAGAGATACTTGAAATTTTCCTTTATACTAGATAATTTTCTTTGTCTATATAAGTTGTATATTGGTTTTATACTATATACATATGAATTGATCCTCTAGCAACCTCCAAGGTGATCAGTGAGGTTTTTGCTTGTATATTTTTGAGGTATCATCATGAACCATCAGTTTTCGTATACTCATTAAAGTTCTATTTATTATAGCCATTATTTTTAAGACTCAAATTGCCCCATGGGAGCCCCTCCAAGATTGTAAGCTGGATAACCCTGGCAACTGAATAAATATGGGTAGTCCAGATTTGACAATCAATAACTGTTGATGAAGGCTGATTTCTGTCCTGCATCTTTGTTTCCTTTGTGTGAGTCACGTACACACTGTAGGAAGAAAAAAATTGTGTCAAAGCATTGGTAAAAATAAAGAACTATGAGGACACTTAATAAAACAAAACACCTCCTCATCTCCTGCTATAATAATTTTCAACTATAACTTCATAGTAGAATCATCTGGGGAGTTTTTTTAAAAAAATAGTACAGCCTGGCCCCTACTCCTTGAGGTTCTGATCCCCTTCTTTGGGGTGGGGGCACTGACAAGCTTTAACAGGTCTCCAGCGACTTAATGTATACTCGGGTGGAGAACCACTGCCTAATATGTCAGTCATCCTCCAGAAATGTAGTTTAAAAAAATTCAGCCCTTATCTTCTGCCTTTTGTAAGAATCTTGTATACTCAGAAAAAGGAGATATTGTATCCCATGTGATTCAAATGTATGACATGTCAAGGTCATTGTACTGTCACGTGTAACTGATTAAAACAAATTTAAAAAAAGAATTTTTAGTTTTGACCACGCTGGGAACAAGACTGAAAGGCTGCTCTACCATGAATGTGTTTGCTTGCCTCCATATTCAAGGAAGATTCTTTCATTAATCACATCCCCATAATTAAATTTTAAAAGCAAACTAAAAACTTGCCCTCACCCTAAAGCCTCCATTTGATCTAAGTTCACATTCAACCTTTCCCTCTCGGCTTGATCTGTCTTCTCTGGGCTCTGTTGACCTCCTTGCGACATTTGTCTAGAGGGAAATTCCTTCAACAGATTGTATGCAGGGGCACCCCTCATTCACCTTTGTGGTTGTCCCCTACTACATGGAATAGAGATTTAAACATAATTAACATTTAGTAAAGTTTTCTTTGGTGCAAGAAAATTAGCAGGAAAATTCTCCTTTCTTTCCCTTCAAAACTCTTCTTGCAATCTATAGTATAAATAAAAAAAATTTTAAACTGCCCATGCTCTTTATCTATATAAGTTGTATATCGGTTTTATATTATATACATATAATTACTCACTTGGCTTCAATTTTTCCAGTAAAGGCCTCTGGGTAAAAGATTCCAAATTAAAAAAAAAAACTTATAAGATTTAATATGCATCTCAACTTTTTAAAAGTTTCTCTTTTTGAATATATCTAGTGATGATAAAGGTAAACAGGTGTTTGAAAACATACTGTTGTGAAGTACCAACCTGGCAGAAAACCTGTAGCATTTATAATGAGAACATAATCCAATTGCATTTGTAATTAGCACTTTTGAAATGTGCTCATTATTATTGTTATTATTAGCTACAAAACTATGCAGCTTTGGCTCACACCCATTGAAATTTTAGGGTGTGAATCTAGCCAAGAGCAGTCAGTATAGAACCCAATAAAAGAAATGCTGCAGGTTTTATGGAAATAATTTTAACTTAAATATCCAAGCAGGGCGATCAATTAGATGGAAACGATTTACTCCTCTGTGTCAAAGAAAAATTTCACTTTTGAAGATGTTGTTCTCCTTTCCCCTTTTTAAAACTGGTGTGTGTTAATTATGCAGAATGGTGGATATTGTTGTGGCACATTCATACATGCGTGCGACATAATATGATCAGTTTTACTCCCCAGCATCTCCCCAGAGAAGCAGTTCTTTATAAATAATGTCCTAATGATTTGTGAAAAATGAATACACCCATGAATGGAATGTATTTGGAAAGTAATCCTGAATAAAGAAATAGTCATGGCTGAAAACATATCCCAGTGGAACAGAGAGAATTTCCGAATCAGGGACCTGTCTCCACTGAGCTTCCAGAGAAAGCCAGTCCCAGCACTTTCCAGGCCACAGATGGTTGTGACCAAGCCATTTCTGATGACTCACGTAGGAAAAATGATTGGATACTCAAAGAGCTTACAGCTTACTTCATTAACAAATATTAGAAACAAATTGTTGCTGGAGAAATAGGAAGGATATAGTAAGTAGGATTGGGTCTTGGGAACTGTTACAAAGCAACCATCACTGAATTTAAGTCAGCTTTTTTTGTGGCTGTGACTAAAAGATCTGACCAGAACAATCGTAGAGGAGACAAAGTTTCTTTGTGGGCTCACAGTTTCAGAGGTCCAGAGACAGTCAACTGCATTCCTCAGGGCTCAAGGTGAGGCTGAACATCAGGGCAGAAGAGTGTGGCAGAGAGAAGTGGCTCACATGATAATCAGGAAGCAGAGAGAGGCTCCAATCACCAGACACAAAATATAAACCCCAAAGACACACCCTATACATTTTCAGTTATCACTCAGTTAATCCTGTGAGGGGATTAATTCACCGATTGGTTTGAGGCTTTCCTAACCCAACTATTTCTCCTCTGAACCTTCTTGTATTATCTCACACACAAGCTTTTTGAGGATACTTTACATCCAAATCATACCACCACAGGAAGGCAGTAATCATGGGCTCAATACTGTTTGCTAAAGAAGGTGCTGTTGAAAAGGGATCTGGTAAGGACTAGAAGTCAGGAAGGGATTTCTGGAGAAGATTCATCTTGACGTGGTTCCTAAATGTTATCTCACCTGACTGGTAGAAATATTCAGAGGTAACCTTTCAATAAGAGAAAAGACACAAATTAAGCTTGGACAAGGTATCAGCTAAGGCTTGAGCATGGATGGCCAACATATGGACTTTTTAGAACAGAAGAACTTGCCTGGTACTGTAGTTGGCACACAGTCAATAAGTGTTAATAGATGCTCAGTTAACAGTAGACTCTTTAAAAAAGTATTTGCAGGTGCTAGGTAAATATTTGAGAATGATTTTGATTTTACTGTCTGTGATATGGCAGGAGAGTATACACATTACTCACTAAGACATCATACTCAACACTGAACAATGAATTAGAGCAACCATGGACATGACACCCCCTTTCAGTCACAGTCTTCCATGAACCTCTGCTCATTGTATTACCTGGTGGGACTGCTGTACCTGATCCTTGGTTTGGGTCAAGTGGGCAGAACGTATACTAAGTTGACGTGTATGAATATAAACCTAGAGGTTGGGGCACAACATTTTTTAAAAATCAAATATATATGGAAGCTGACTTGCCTTTCAGTAACCCCACACCTCATTCTCAAAAGTGAGTTTCCACCTGCTGTATTTCTGAAGAGGGATCTTGCCTTTCATGTGATCCAACATAGTTCTTTCCTTTTTTTCAACAGTTATTAAACTCCTACATTTCCCATATTGGGTATTCCTAGGAAATCAGCGAGACCATGAGGCCTGAAGGATCTCAGAGTTGTCAGAGGTGATTCTGTGAAAGGTTTTCTAGAACAGGTCATTCCTTGGAGATTCCAATTTCACTCATCTGGAGTGGGTCTGGCTACTGATATTTAACCCCCACCTCCGATAACTGTAGTCAGAGTGGAGAATCACTGTGGCGCTCAAAGAACGGTCTTTGGGCCAGCAGTTTGAGAATTTCCCGGTAATTTGTTAAAAATGTAAATTCCCAGGTCCCGTTGTGGACCTACTGAATCAGAAACTTGGATGGGATGGTGGTAGGGAGGTGGTGATGTGTGTTTTAAGAACCCGGGTGGGTGACTCTGATGCACATTCACACTTGAGAACTACGAGCTAGAAAAATTGGTTCCTGTGTGGAGATATGAGGAAATACTCCCAGGGACCTTTTCTGATCCCCTTTCTTCTACCCAACCCCAGTCTCTTTTGAATATAATTAATTTCCTGCTTTGCTTTGAAAAGAAATATACCATATCTATGCAGAGTTTTTAGAGTACCTATTTAATTCAGTCCCAATTTGATAAGTATTCATGTGTGAAGCTAACCTTGTCCTAAGGCTTGTAGAGAATTTTTTTTTAAAGTACATGGCACAGTTCTAGGAGCCTTTAAGGAGTCACGAATTAGAATCCAGAGCCTTCTAACAGGCACTGTGTTGACAGGATAGGCACTAAAGGCTTCAGCAGATCAAGGCAATAACGAGAATGGCACAGGAACATGGGAAGAGCAATCCTGGAAAGCTTCCTGGAACAAGTGAAAATTGCATAAAGCCTTGAAGCACAAGTGTACTCTGGATTAGAGAGAGGCCAGAGGGGAAGATTAAGAGCTAAGAAGCTCTTTATGTGTCCCAAGAAGACACCATTCTGGCCAGAGGAGAATGCAGAGCTAAGGGCCACACTGACTTTCCCAGCTGAGCACTCAGAGATATCTGTATCTCATTAACACTCCAAAATTCAAGGACAAATAGATTTTTATTTTCCTTAGTGCAAATCTGAGTTGGAGCAACTTGGCTCTGGATGGTTAGCTAAGCTGGCTGGCCACGTTAGCCTTGTGACAGTCAGCCTGTGCCTGTGACAGTGGCCAGGAATCAGGCGGGGCTGGCCCAGAATCTTGACTTCACACTTACTAGATGTGAGGCTTTAGTTCCCTCTGCTATTCAGTTTCTCAACGAAAAAAGCCTATGAAAAATAGGCCTAGGTCAATTCGTGTATCTTATGTGCCCTGTTGTCCTTTGACCTAAATGTAGTCAATTACTGGATTGGATAAAAAGAAAAGCAGGGCTGAGAGTGTAGTTTAGTGATAGAACATATACTAGCATGCAGAAGGCCCTGGGTTCAATCCCCAGCACCCCGCTCCCATGGAGAGGCATGGCAGAGTGGCAATAGTGATTAGGAAGGAAAGCAAGCTGCGAATTCAGAAGACATACGCTGGACCCCAGCCCCACCACTAACCACCTAATCCTGTTGCCACCGAACTTCAATTCCCTTTGAGTCATAATCTGGAGTAATGGTAATCACACACCCCCAACCCCGTGGGATTACCCTTGGGGTTTAATGAGGCAATGAAGTACAGAGCTCAGCATAGCACCTGGAGCACAGTAAGATCTCAATAAATGCTAGCGGTTACTAAGGAGGGAAAGGCCACCTGCCCATGAGATATGGCATTCGTGCAAACTGAAAACTTTGGCAGTGGCTTTTGTGCCTCTGTAAGAAGAAAATCACATGTTGGACTTCAGGAGCAGCTCAACTCCTCTACCTCTGCTTCCTCCTCCTCTTCTGAAGAACCCACCCTCAGACCTCTGCTTAGGAGCTCTGCTGTCTTCTTCCAGAAGCATAATCAGTTATTGAATCCATTTTAGAAATGCTGCTCGGAGTACATAATGGCTGGCCTGGGAATATCCTCTACAGTTAAGTTTGCACTTACAAAGAATCCAGGCCTTCCTCCAAGCCAATACTTTAATTCTCTTCCGAACACACAGCTATGTGAAGAATTAAAATGGCCAGGAGTCAAAAGACAAATGTTCTCATCTCCAATGTGCCCTCTTCCCACTCACCCGCAAGTCTCTCCTACAATACCATCTCTCCTTTCACTTGTACCCAAAACCTTAAATGGGGGGGGGGATAATCCAAAGGTAACATTTTACAGCTGATTTATATATCCCTTAAAAGTGCCACATTTAGCTTTGACATTGTTCCTTGTACACCATAAAAATAAAGGCACTGAGAAGCCTTTGGGGTCCTAGTCTGCTGAAGCACTTTCTGCCATATTTTTTGCTTCTCATTTTACCTCTTATTACTTTACACAAAGCTTCAGCTCTCGGGACGACTGCACACCCACTGTAAACCTCTATTATTGATCATGTACTTACATGGTTGGCAGCGTTTTATGTAAGAGGAATAAATGATATAGTTGTTTCTATCCATTAAAACTATACTGTTATCAAGGGATTGAAAAACTACCCTGAACATGGCAATTATTTTTGGAGGTTCTGTAATGTTTAAATATAATTGCCTAGTAATCTTGTATTTACTGTGCAGGCAAAGTATAGTTAGCTTCATGTTGGCACCTTATAAAATCTAAGGACATTTAGCGTGTTTAATTCTCTGTTGTCTTCCTTCTCTTCCTGAGTTTCTATCTCCCCAGTGTTCCATCCCCAGGCATTTGACTATGTGGCTTCTAGAGACTTTCCAAGCGCTGTAATTTTTCCCCATATTAACTCCTCCTTGGAGATCAGTAACTTGCTACTTAGTATGATGTGGGGCTTCCCAAGCTCTGGCCGTGGGGGAAGGAGAGCTGGGTCTCTGAGGCACGGAAAGACTTTGCATGATTAGTAGAGCTCTGAGAGTGATGGGGAACGTGCCTGGTGAGCTAGCGCTCCAGCCTCCAGGAGGCTTAATTACAGCCAAGGGGAGGTATTCCTTCCTCAGCGCAGCTGCCTCTGCCCACGTGTGCACACACATGTGCACTCACATGCGCACACGCAAGTGCATGCCCACCCGCAAGCACCATCCACGTGTGAATTCTCTTTGGAAGCTCATGTGCTTCCTCTTCCTTCTTCCCCGTCGAGGTCCCAACATTGGAGAATTTAAGCCAAATCTTTATCATCTCCAGCTTCCTAGACAGAGCCTTTCCTGACCTTGCTTTAATTTTTTAAGCCATTGGTGGAGAAAACCTTGGAACTTTTGAACATAACAAAATGATCCAAGTCAAATAACTGGGAACTTGCTAAAGGCAGGGATGGGAGCTGTTTTAGCTTTTTATTGAAGTATGATAGAGGCTGGGATCTTTAAATGTTTTTTTCTGTTTTTCTTTGCATGTGAGGTTTTAAATGTGCTTCTTAAATTATTCCTAAACCACTCATGCTAGTTCTGAGGGTGGCAATGGAGAATGTAAATGCTTGATTTTTCTTATTATAGGACTCAACTTTTTCAACCCGTGAAAAAGAAAAGAAAGGGAATCATCTCGTGTTCTATTGCTATAAACCAGAGACACCCGGGGAGCCCAGAGGATTCAGTTTGGGGTAGGATGGAGCTCATTTAGGCTCCCGTGCATCTCAGCTTCCTAAGGGTGCAATCCTGCTTCTGCTTTTCCCCATCTGAGATTCAAGGTGCTGTGTCAGGCTGGTGTTCCAACCACTCCCACCCCCAGATGGTCAGCAGGCAGTAGTTAGAGCACACTTACTTTCCTTAGCCTCATCTTTCTTATTCTTGGTGTTTTTCCTTCTCCACTTGTTAGTAAACAACTTTGGAATTTGCCTTATCTATTTTTGACATGCTGGCTTGGAGGAGCAGGACAGGGTGATAGATAAGAACATGGACCCTAAAGTCAGTAGCTTGGGTTCACTGCCTGACTCTTGTCTTTACTGAGTATTACTATAGACAGGTCCATTATCCTCTCTGTATCTATTTTTCCTGTCTGAAAAATCAAGGATACTGACAGGAACTACCTCCAAGAACTATTTACTACTTGAGTTTGTTGAATTAAATGTATGAAAACCTCAGGACAGGGCTTGCTCCTGTTGCTTCCTGAAATCTTTTTTAGACTGGCTTTGGCTTTCCAAGTCTTTATGCATCTTATTTATTTATTTTTGGTGCTGAGGATTGAACCCAGGGGCACTTTACCACAGAGCCATATCCCAGCCCTTTTATTATTTTATTCTGTGACCCAGTCTCTCTTGAGTTGTGTAGGGCCTCACTAAGTTGCTTGAGCCTGCTGTCCTCCTGCCTCAGCTTCCTAAATCACTTAGATTATAGGGGTGTGCCATCATGCCTGCCCTTTCAGGCATCTTACTCCCACTTATCCATCCCTTTCAATTCTTGCCGATTGCCTCTATCTGTGGGCCTCATCTTCATGACATTGAAGTAGTCATTTGATGGATTGATTCATAATGATAACAAGAATAAAAGCAGTGAAGTGTTCTATTTTAGAGTGGGGATTGACTTGCTTGAATTTCTCACATTTATTTATTATCTGACATGAATGGGTCCTGGATTTTCAAGGTTGCCTTTGCTAACTACTCTGTTTACATTTTTTCTCCTTTGTAAGACCCTACTCTCACAAAGGTTTTATTACCATTAGAGAAGGATGAATCCCAAAATACATTCTTCCTGTTAGTCCTTTCTTTTGGCTTTCAGAGAGTCTGTGAGCATTTTTGAGGGTAATTCACCTACTTTGGCAGAGATCCTCAAGAGACCAAGAGGAAAGGATCCAGAGAGTGAAGGAAAACTCCCCCTCAATATCATTCCCAAGCCTTCCTCCTCTTCTTCCGGATTCTAACTGACCATTAATTCCCACGTAGACTGCAGACCTGGGGAGATCCCAGTGGGGGGGACACTGCATTTAATGCCTCTAAGCCCATCAAGATTAAGGTCATGTTTCTGGTCAGCTTAATTTCTCTCATCCTGTTTATGGGGAATAAAAAGCTGTTTTGTGAAGGAGTGAAGGATTAAAAGAAGGGAGGGTGAGGGAGAGAGGGGATAACTCCATAGCTGCTTCAGAGGGCTGAGGAACAGGCCTGGTGAATTCTCAGATTCGACAGTGTATTATGACATAGATCAGCTGTTATTTTTCCAGTCTCAGAGGAAACCTTGAGGAATCTCATTCCTGCAATTGTATTAAATTATCTGCCAATATTATCCTTTCCACTCCAAGCACTTTCATTGAAACACTCTACCTGAGCTCCAGAAATGGCAAAATCTCTTTAAAGCTATTGTTTCTGTGGACATTTGGTTTACCTTTTGGTTCCACAACAAAATAACTTAATAAATGAAGGGTGAGCAGAATTGTTACTATAGCAATCCCCATAGTAACATTAAAATGCCATCCACGCTCATCCAGAGCGCACCGCGCTGGGAGATTTCTCCTTGCCCTCCCCGTGTTGCAGGTTCGGCTTCCCAGGTTAAGCTCTGATGGCTTAAGATTTTATTAAATTAAATCCATTTTATTTCCATCCCAAAGAGTTCATAGACTCACAAAATACCAAGAATTCTTATCCACTTATATCCTTTGCAGAAGAGTCACAAGTGAATTTTCTCTGAGCTTGTCAGTGTGTTCAAACTGCTTGCATTTGAGTTGTTCTTCCAATTTTAGGTCTGTCCTCAAAAACAACAACTCTAATCCCAGTCAAGGCATGAATCGCTCTTTGTTGCTTTCCATAGTCTTACATAACTTACATGGGGGCAGGACTAGATGAAACGCCTTCAGAATGCAGTATTGTGGGAACACACATGGTTTTAATCTCCTATTTTCCAGAAGATAGCCAGAAGGGATCCCCAAGGGGTCACTTGGAGGAGCTTTTACCACCTGGTAGGGTTATAAATCGATTCTCTGATTAAGATCGCTGTTATTAAGTTGAATGAATGACTCAGAGTCAATAGAAAAATTAAATGGGAGGCAAAAGCCGATTCTGAACATCATGTCATATATTTATATAATAGGTATTCATGCATACATGTAAATATGTATATCACTGTGCATATTTAGCATAAATTTATAAACCAGATGCTGAATATCAAATAGCAGATCTGTGTATCCTGTTTCTTAGCTCATTGTATCTTGAATATTAACACTGACACCCTAAAGGCAGAAATTACAATTGGAAAGCCGTTGCATTACATTCAGAACCAGTGGGGCTATAAAGTTCTGCAGCCCAGAGAACGCAGGCCAGCCTATTTCACAAAAAGAACGCTTCACTAGATGAAGAGGAAGACGTTGGAAGAATTAAACACAAGTCATAAACAAGCAATTCATGAAAGAGGAAATGTGATTATTAATAAACATATGAAAAATGCCCAGTCTCACTGCTAAGCAAAGAAATACAGATGAAAATACAAGCATTCCGGGATGTGGATGGGGCTTCCCCTGCTGCTCTGGAGTCAGTACTAGGCCCACAGCCAAAAACAACAGGTGCTCAGTGCTCGGCATGTGTGAGAGCAGCCAGACCCCAGCTCCAATCACCATTATATAAGCAGAGGGCCTGGGAAGGGGGCTGGAGGCACCAGGAGTCACAGTTGGGAGTGACCAGGCAGTGTGGCAGTGGAGCTTATCAGAGGTTCCTCCATTCTCTTCCAGTGGGCCAGGGAGGGGTTGCCCTCTCTCCTCTGGTTATACTCAACCTCAACAACAGCGCCCTCAGTTTCAAAGGGCAAGCAAAATCCCCCTTGCCCTTTGAAACTGAGGGCGCTGCTGGTAGGCAGATTGGTCTTCACTTCCCTGGTTGTAACTCTGCTTCCAGAGTTGAAGGGCTCTCTGATCTGCTCCTGTGCTTGCCTAATAGGGGAAAAAATGACAAGGGAGTCACAAGCTGGGGTAGCCAAGAAACAGCTTGCACCCCTCACCAACTTGTATCCTCAAGCATGTACAGATCCAGTGGGTCAAAATGACACCAGAGACTTGAGAGGTTCAACAAGTCTGCCAACAGGTGAGGTGGTTCTGATGTTGGGAACTGACAGGCAATGCAGAGATTGAGATTCAGTTAGATCTCTCTGAGCAGGGAGTGTGCAGAGGAGCCCCCTATATGGCCCAAGAGACTTTGCATCTACTTTTTGGAAGAGCCCATGCCTGGGTGCCTGCCATGTACAGAAGTCAATGCCTAGTTAGTCTAAGTCAGAGAAGTAGTAAAGCCCCACGGGAAGAATATTGTCATATAAGTAGGAAGGTACTTTCCCCGTCACACTCACCTTCTCTAATAAAATTATCTCATGGGTTTCTCCATACTGAATTGAGTTTGCTCAGTAAAATTGATAACAAGACAGTGTTTGTCTATGGTTGCCATCACTAAGTGCCCAGGGTGGTGGGGGATGCAGCAAAAGAGACAAACTCACCTGTTCAAAGGTACATTCATTTGTTTTTTTCTGGAGGGCGTTTTTTCAATTTTGTATTTAAAATGCCTTAAAAATTGGCATGATATTCAATTTAGTGGTTTCATTTCTAATTAACGACCTACTCAGAAATGTACATAAATACACATAAACAAAAAATGTTCATTGAAACACTATTTTAAAAAATAGAAAGGAGTAAACCCAAACTTCAAGTTGAAAATGACTACAGAGCTTATGCATCTCTCTACATAGACTATATTTAAGTATTTAAATTGTGCTTTAGAGATCCTTTAATAATGTTGAACAGTGCTCCTGAAATAACATATATTGTGGCTCCATGGTAGGGTGTTTGCTTAGCATGTGCGAGGCACTGGGTTCAATTCTCAGCACCCCATATAAATAAATAAAATAAAGATCCATTGACAACAACAACAAAACAAAACTTTAAAAATCAATTAGTGTAAATTCTACCATACACGAGAAGCAGAAAAGAAGAGGAAAAACACATTTAATAGCAGAAAATGTGTACATCTGGAAATCCCAAAAGAATCAATGGAAAAAGTATTACAAGTGATGGAAAAATTTGGTAAATTTTGGTATATTGGGGGGGGGGCTCAAAGTAAACAAACCATATATACAAACTATAAGTTGTAAGAAGATGCATAGATAATATATTTAAGACAATAACTGATAACAAACCTAGGCACAAAAATAAACAAAAGTGGTGCAAAACCTATGTGACAAACACCAAAAGCACTTCTGCAGGATGCAAAAGACTTGAATAAATGGAGGGTCATCCCGTTTCTTTGATAGAGAGGAGTCAGTTCTGATTTAGCTGATTAATTCAATGTCATTTAAGAATATCATTCAGAAATAAAACCCAGCTAGAACAGTCAGGAAATCCTTGTAAAAGTAGAGCAATGAGGATTGGGGTGGTAGAGTGGCTGGCTTTATTAGATATTGAAACACAGTATAAAGCCTCTGTAACTCATATAGACTGGGGTAGGTACACGAATAGATAGGCCAATGAATAGAAATTCCAGAAATATATCCAATTGCATATGGAAATTTAATACGCAATAAAGGTGGCATTTCAAATTGGTGGTGAAAAGATGGACTTTTAAATAAGTGGTGTTGGGATAAGTAGATAGCCATATGGAAAAAAGATAAAATTGGATCCACTTCTCACATTGTAAGCCAGGATAAATTCCAAAAGATTCAAAGATCTAAATGTGAAATAAATGAAACCATACATGTTTGAAGAGAAGACATGGATATTTTCCTCCAGTAGCAGGAATGAGGAAAAACATCTCAACTGCTTATCGGAATCCAGAAGATTAAGGAGAAAAAGTTATATTTGATGGCATTTAAAAATGGTTTCAAAGAGAAAGTACTCTAAACAATATAAATAAAAATGACAAGCGAAGAAAATCGTGACTTTTCTCGCAAAAGGGTTAACATGTTAATATGTAAAGAGCTTCTAAAAATAGAGAAGAAAAAGACTGAAACTTGGTAGATAAATGGGCCAGGGGAATGAACAGACTGTTTCTTAAAAAAGAAAAGCAATTGGTTCTTAACCATATCCATTCAGACTTGCTCCTAATAAAAGGAAAGCAAAGGATAATATCCTGAGATACCGTTTCTCACATTTCAGATTGGCTAAAATCCAAAAGTTGGGAAGCATACTCAGATGGCAAAGTTGTGGGAGAGGAGGCACTCTAATACACTACTGGTGGGAAGAAAAATGATACCACATCTGAAAGAGAGAATCTGACAATCTCCAGCACACTGGCATTTATTCATTTCTAAGACTACCGCAAGGGCACACTGGTGTACCTGAAAAGATAAATGTCATCCAGATGCATTCTGTATATCCTGCAGCCCAATTTTAATAGTAGAAGTCCAGAAACAACCCAACTATCCATCAATAGGGTCCTTATTGAATAAAAAATTGGCAAAGTCACACAAAAAGTAGTATGCCATTGTGTAGAAGTCTGAGGGATCCCCTAGAAACTGCTTTGGAACAATCTGTAAGAAAAAAGTAAGGAGGAGAAAAGAGATCATGACATGCAATCATCAACCAAAGAAGGGGTGAATGCCAATATATAGAGACATGATTAAATAGGTATATTTAAGCAAAGCAATTTTAAGAAACATTAAATTTTTAAAAATATTTATTTGTAACGACAGTACACAATCAAGGCAGAGAAGCCTTAGATATAAATTTGACTTTTCTGGCTATATCATATTCTGTTAATTAGACTTTGGAAGCTTATAGATACTTTACATAATTATAGAATAAAATTTTTTTTAGAAAGTAATCATTAAGAATCTAAAGTAAGCTGGATATGATGGCACACACCTGTAATCCCAGTGCTATGGAGGCTGAGGCAGGAGTATCTTGAATTCAAAGCCAGCCTCAGCAACTTAACAAGGCCCTATTGAGACCTTGTCTCAAAACATAAAATAAAAAAGGGGATGAGAATGTTTGTAGCACTCCTGAGTTTAATCCGAAGCATCGAAAACAAAAAAGCTTAAAGTGGGAAAAAAAAGTCACTGGATTTTTAGTTGCTGGTCTCACAATACAAAAAGGAATTATTTCAATTGATGCCAAAACTCAATAATATTATTTTAGTCCTAGGGTGATATTGCAAAAGAACAAAAATATCTGCAAAAGATAATCATATTAGTCATGGTAACACTGATTTTATTATTCTGTGACCATATTGTGTATGTGCATGTGTGTGTGTGTGTGTGTGTGTGTGTGTATCATAGGATAAAGTATGAAACTAACTACATTGATGTTAATAACTGAAATTTTCAGCATATGAGAAAAAGGTATAGATGTGAATTTGGTGAAATTAAGCAAAAATTCCATAGTCTTTAACTTTAATTGAAGGTTATCAGCATAAATTGATGATATATTATCTCTTTAAAATATTTTCTAGATCTGAACAGTTAAAAAATACTAGAAGTAATGTCAACACAATAGGAATGCGTACTTTTAATACACAGATTGTGATTTCTAACTATCATATTGAACTAAACAGAACATATTCCAGTTGGTGTTGGAACATAAACAACATGGACATAGCAATTTTTTTTAACCATTCTAGAAAGCAACAATGATTTCAAGAAAAACAGTCATGTTAAGAGTAAATTTTAAGAGTCTATTAAGCATCAATAAGAAAAATAGATGCAACTGATTAAAACACATGAAACTATGTTTAAAACTGTAGTTTACAGTAATATTGAAAATAAAATTGGAAAAAAAAAACAAAAAAAAGTCATTTGTCACTATATTATTAGCACTTTGGCTTGTTGTGTCATGCCTCAATTGAAGAACATGCTAAATTTTAGTTGGAAGCTAGTAAGAATAAAACTCTATTTTTTTCCCATCCAAGTTCATGTGTCCCTTAATTTTATTCATGAATCATTTTTGAACCTTATGGTTAAAAATTCCTTTGTAAATTCACAGGAAACAGAATATGTCGAATACAATAGAATATGTCGAAGGATAACCTAAGGATTTAAGGTAAAAATTATATGATCTCTTCAATAGACTATAAGGGGAAACTATGGAAGCAAAAATCTACAGAAGAAAAGAGACTTGGAAAAATAGAGCCAATTGTAATCTGTGAACATTATTGGGATTCTGACTGAAACAAACTGCAAAATATTATAAAGCAGTTGGGGAAATTTTAACACTAATCAGTTATTAGATAATATTAAAATTTTGACTTTTGTAGGTGTAGTAATTGTACTTTGTAAAGTATGATTGTATTGTAGAGACACAGATTGCAATATGTAATGATGAAATGATACATACAGTATCAGGGATTTCAGTCAAAGTATTTAAGTGGAGTTAATGAAGTCATAGGTAAACATGCTTAGAAGGAAAAATACTAGAAATAATTTGTCAAAATGTAAACAGTAGGGAGGGGGCTTTCATTTTTTTACATTGTTCTTGTATTATTCTTTTACCATTCTTATAACTTTTCCACATGGATTGAGCAGTCTTTCGTTATCAGAAAAGTAAAGGTCATAATTGTTTTATGTGTGCTATCTATCTATGTATATCCAAACAAAGGGATAAACTTAGGCCATGAGAATACATTCTGATTCGTATAAACTTTTCAGACATTAAGCAGAGGAAAATAAGGTAAGTCCTGAAAGAGAAATATACCTAATGGAAAATGGAATCAGGAACAAAAGCTGGGTTGTTAGATAAGGTGTTCTAGAGAATATATGGTCATTGTGACTCATTGCCTCTGGACCCAATCTACTATGGATCCTTATTAGAGTTCTGTGGAATGGAAGATAATTAGGGAGATTTGAAGCAAATTCAGGAATGGTTTGGTGGGTTGAGATTCCAGAGAACTTGGTGACATTTTGTACCCTTGCAACAACAGTGATAGAATTTTTAAGGAAGCTTGACAAAGACATGGCAGCCAACCTGTGAGCTTCAGAGGATGTACTGAGAACATTGCCAGGAAGGTTCAAAAGAAAACTCAAGAGAAAAGCCCCACATCATAGACAAGAAGACTTGTTATAAGTGTAATGTGAGAGAGACCTCGTCTGAGGTGAGAACGCCTCAGGGATGGAGGTTCTACTACAGAAAGTGAAAGATCTAAAAATAGGACTTCATGGCAGATGAGAGAACTTGCATGTGCTTTAGCGCTCTGATGACATATAAATTGCAAGTTTTAATGCTACAATTACTGTGTAAAACTTCTTGAATTACATTGAAAGTAAAAACAAGGAATCCTTTTTTTTATTTCATCAGCTCTGGCATCCCTAAGAAACCACAGCATAGGTCCATGTTGCTTATGTTCCACCACCAACATGGTATCATGTTATGTTTAGTTCAAGATGAGAGTTAGAAACCACAATCTGTGTAACAAAATCACCCACTGCTATTGTGTTGATATTACTTCTAGTATTTTTTTTAAAACTGTACAGACCTGGAAGATATTTTAAAGAGAAAATATACCATGAATTCATCTCGATAACCTCCAGTTAAAGACTCTAGAGTTTTTTTTTTCTTGATTTCACAATTTAAAATCTATACCTTTTTTTCACATGCTGAAAATTCTAGTTGCTAACAATAGTTGTTAGCAACAGTCAGTAGCATTCTTTATCCTACAACACACACAAAATACAGTCATATAATAATAAAATGGCTTAAACAACAGGCATTTACTTCTCAGTTATGGGGTATGGGAAGTCCACAAAACAAGATGCCGGCCAATTTGGTTCCTGATGAGGGCTTTGTTTGCTCCAGTGTCCCACCCTTTTCTTATGAGACACCAGCTCTGTCAGATTAAGGGCCCCTCCATTAAGACCTTATTTAAACATCAATCATCTCCCAAAGGATCCATCTCCAAGTACAGACACATTTAGGGTTAGGATTTCAATATATAAATTTGTGAGAGGCCAAATTTAGTTTAATTCCACACAGACTGATAAATGACTCTCAGATGCCTCTACCCTTATGCAAAAGGTTTTCCAGCTGCCTATTTAAATAAACAACAAATCCTCAACATGGCAGAGGAGTGTTACTCAGAATCTCCTCTGGAAGTAATTAGTACCAGGACCCCTAGGAATGAAGGCCCAGTTAGTGGGACTGGATGTGCAGTTGGTGCCCAGCTGTATGGCACTGGAACTTCTACCTCTCCAACCAGCCTCCTCTAGGCTAAAATCACTGGCTGTCAGGGGACAAGGTAAAGATTGGGGCACACTAGACTGGGAGGGAAAGATCACAGGTATAGGAAATATAGACAGATACAGCATGTCCTATATCCCAGACCCATGACCACTGGTTGTATCACAGCATATTAAAATGTTAAATGGACCTAATTAAAAATGTATTTATGGAGTACCTTCCTTATAGCAAGCACTGGTCTAGGATCAAGGATATAGACAGCATTGAGCAATGCAGACCCAAATTCTCATCCTTCTAGTGTTTACCTGCCAGACAACTTTATTACCTTTTAGTTGTTATTTTTCTACCAAGTCTCAGAAATATGTCAGAACTCAACCCAGTCACCCACAAGGCTTGCCTGAGAACCACAATTGTTCCTTTGACAATATAATTATATAACAGAAACATAATACTAAATTTGGATTAATATGCTTCAGGACTTTAAGACAGCCTGATTGTAAATAGATGACCTTTTGGGACTCCTCCATTGTAAATTGATTATCACTAATCATTTGCCACTTTTATTTTGTAAACTTGTCGATTTTCATTTATACAGGTGCAAAACCAGCATTCTCATAGGCACAGGTCATAAGCATTTCTGTTTGTTTGTTAACACTACCTACATTTGGAAGGGGTCAAGCTGTTAATTTTACAGCCTGTTTGCATAAACTCCCAGGCTGGGATGCAGTGTGCCAAGTCTCATCCAAGCTCAGATGCTCAGGAAGCCCCTGGAAAACCAGAATGGTGTTTATAATGGGAAGCTGTGACCCCATGTACACTGGAGTTGCACTATCTATGTCCTTAAAGCTGTCCTCTGGGTCCTTGTTAGGGGATTTCTTTTACATGAGATTGCTTTATAACTGTCTACTTTCTTCCAGAAATAATCCCCCTTTAGCAGAGGCCTGAGACATTTCCTGAGAGAGAACCTATATTGAACCCTACTCTATAGCAAGAGGTATGGTTGGTTGTAATCTATTAGGATCCGGTGGAAACTGCAGACCCTATTGTATGTTTTAATTCTGATGCCTAGTGTGAGGCTTTGGACATAACTGAGTCAAAGAATATATTAATGCAGTATCATTGTTCATGATAGCTATCTTCTATAAAGTTACCACAAACACTGAATGAACAAATAGTGAGCCCTTGGTCCTAAGGAAAACACAGGGTCAGGTTTCTGGGAGCCTCTGGTTACAACATTTCTGTCAACTGATCAATGCATAACCTTCTTTTATGAATATATCTGTTTAAAGATACTTTGTTTATATACTGATGATTCATTAACATTGAATTCCAAGCCAACAGCATCGAAACTCAAGTCAAACATAAATATTTTCTCCAGAAAGCATGTCACAGACTTCCTGCCCTTGGGCACCCTAAACAGTACTTCAGCAATTGTTCTAGGGCCATTTTGTTTTTATTTATTTTATTTTTGCTGGTGCTGAGAATTGCACTCAGAGCTTTGGGGAGGCTAGGCAGATATTCTGCCACTAACTTACATCTCAACCCTTCAAGGGTCATTTTAAATAGCAAAATCACCAAAAAGAAGAAAGAAAATGTGAAAAATGTGGCACTAAATAGACCATGTAAATAGACATTTGTTTGCCACTTGAAAGTTGAAACAAGAGGGTAGCAAGCCACTGTATGCTAATAATGTGCATATTACACAATTCATTTTCAACTGATTTGCACATAGTCATGTGACTGCAAACATAACCCCAGTATTGATTTGTTTAGGAATAACTTTTCTTTGCCGACATAGTGGCACATGCCTGTTATTCCAGCAAGTTGGGAGGCTTAGTCAGGATGATGACAACTTCAAGGCCAGTCTCAGCAATTTAGTAAGCCCCTAAGAACCACAGTGAGACCCTGTACCAAAATAAAAAAAATAAAAAGGACTGGGAATGTGATTTAGTGATAAAGTATCCTGTGGTTCAATCCCCAGTCCCACCTCCAAAAAAAAAAAAAAGGAATAACCTCTCATGAGTAATAAAATTTATAAATATGAAATCCATGAATCTGTGAATAACAAGGCACAACCCTGTGTGGATGTGTGCAACTGTTACCTGACAACACTGACAGACAAGGAGTAGCACCTGCATAGTTCAGAGTCACTACGAAATTAAATCTGCTCTGAGCACCCACACATCTGAAACCATGGGGAATTCCATTAGCTTATTAAAAATGGTGATTTTGTGATTTGTACTATGAGGAAAATCAAAGGAAGTTTCCTGCTTGAGAGTCACCATTATTGCCAAGTGCTATTGATCTGACAGCACTGAGGCTGCTTCTTTGGGAGGCTGCAAAGAGCTCCTTCTTGACCGTCAGCAAAACCGATCATGGCCTACAACATCAACATGGGGCAGTGTGTTCTGTGTCCCTCTCATAGTCATTCTCCAGTAGAGTATGGCCAGCTGTGTGGCCCATTCCTGGAAAATCTGTGGTTCCTCTCTTCTGCTATCTAAGGAATTCCCTGCCAAACCTGTGGATCCAGTTGTTCTGTCCCTTCATCTCAAAATTCCCAGAATGCTGCCTTTCCTTACCACGCATATTGCTTCTCAAGGGCCTGAGAAGGGCTGGCTGAGGCCATGAAGGACTGCCGGGAGAGACAAGTTTTCATTTTCCTTACAGAAAGGGGAGTAAGGACATAGGGCCTTGGGAAATATAATACTGGCATCTACCCAGAATGGGAGTAGGGAAAAGAAATACTTAAGCTAGTTATTCTTTTTTTTTTTAATAACTCATGCTGTTATAATTAATGTAAACTTAGGAATCCTTATTTTAACTTGGTATAATGTTTTCATTTCTTCAGTTCTTTCATTTTTTTTTTTTAGTTCTGAGGAAACTTGAAGTCTACACAATTCTTTCATGAACATGGAAAATATCTGGAAAGGCTATTTGAAGCTTTTTTGGGACAGAGACTATATTTAGTATGTCTTGGATGCTATCAACAACATTATGACAGTTGTAAGCAGACCTGGGATGCACGAGAAGAATTTAGCAAAGCCCAAACACTCTCTAAGGTCTATTGTAGAATTCTCTGATACACTCCAGAAATGTGACACATTCGTAACATTTTTGAGAATCATATTATATAAAATGAGGAATTGACTATTCAGATGAATAATGAACAATTTAAATAGTGATCTTGCCCTATTTATATTTTCTATAGGTTGAAAGTTTATTATATATCCTGTTCTTTTAATATGAGACTCATCCAACTGTTAAAATGATAGGCAACTCAAGGAATATTTTTGAATCCAAGAGGAAATTGATAATAACAATCACTCTGATCATTGAATCATCCATATGGTCTAATTTTATATTTTTGAACATGTCACTTAAACTGTGAGACTTACCTTCTTCATCTGAGAGATGGGATGATGATATCTAGGGTAAGACTAGTAGTGATAATGAATCACATATTATACATGGAATTGAGTGATGAATTATAAACTGATAAATAAATAATCACTATGAATATTATTTTCACTCCTTTAATTCTTACCCAAATTCAAGCCACTGGCCAATGTTTATATAAAACTCAACCTTACCCTAGAAGTTCTTCATAACCCTTCCAGCCAGCAATTGGTATCTTTCCCCTCTGTATCCCAGATGCCTGTATTACACACTATCCACTTTAGTATTCAAATACTTGGTTTTTATTTCCTTAATTATCTCTGCAAATACATTAATTCTTAAAATCTGAAACAAAAAATTCTGACTCCTATAATGTAGAACTTCTCATATAATAGATTCTTGGCATTTACTGGATGGATGGATGTGTAGATGGGTGGATGGATGGACAGATGCATGGATGTCTAGAAGCCATCAAAAAAAGTTCATTTCTCACCTTGTTGGAATGCTGAGTTTTAATGAACAATAGTGACGATATAAGGTTTATTCTGGTATTAAATATACTCAGTAAGGTACTAATGCATACCAGATACTTGAGTGCAGACTTTTTTCACATCACAACACTAATTATAAGAAAAGCTTGTCTTATCATCAAACTGAGCTCATCAGCCCACCTCTATCTATTAAAAATATAAAAAAGTATTGTCTTTAGGACATTAGAACAAGAAGCTAAATGAGGTATATGCTGGGTCTACCAATCTTGAACTATTTATTTTTTTCCTTTTTCTGCTTTCTTTGTGGTTCAGTCCATACATTGTCTTTTTTTAAAATATATTTGTTTTAGTTGTAGGTGGAGACAATAACCTTTATTTTATTTTTATGTGGTGCTGAGGATCGAACCCAGTGCCTCATGCATGCTATGTAAGTGCTCTACTGCTGAGCCACAACCCCAGCGCCCCCCCCCGCCCCGCCTACATTGTCTTTCATAAGAGATTTTGTCTTGCAACTACTCATAACATTTTTCCTAAAATCAAATGCTCTATCTGCCTACATCCAGTTGCTACCATTCTACACCACCTTGTACAATGCCTTCCACATGTGATATTCTGGCTCCACACCCAAATTGTACAATTGTTATTGGCAGGCTGCATGTCTCATGTTTATGCTGAATCCATCTTGGTGCCTAGCATGGTGCCAAATACCGTGGAAGGTACTCAACAAATACAGTTTAATGTTGTAGCAATATAAAGATTTGCTAAAAGCATTTTTATCATTTGAAAGTGAAATCCTAAACTGAGAAAAAGATAAAAGTTAGTCCTCCTTGCATGCCAAGAGAAATTTTGATTAATTTTAGACGATTAATGGATCGACACTGGTCATTTGTGCATCAGTATTGAATCCTATTGACTTACAGCTGTTGATCAGGAGCTATTGGAGTGACACATTGAAGGTAAGAAATGGTGTTGCTCCCCTGAAAATTAAAATTGTTATTTTTCTTTTGCTTTATTGAAAAAAAATAACAATTTTTCATACATTTATAAGAAATGGGCCATGAAAAGTCAACACTTTTAAGTTCAGGTAATGTTATAGTAAACAAAAGGGAAAAGTAGGTAGTTTCCATTAAAACATCCAGCAATAATTCTTTCAATGCTAAAAACAGTTGGTCTTCACAAAGTCATTTTAATCTAGTCCAATTGTTCGACACAAATTCATTTTACAATGCAGACAGTTTGGGAAGGCAATTGACCATGTATAAAACATTGCTTTTTAAAGCAAAGGTAGAGGAGTGTTGAACTTTCTGTTGAGGTCAGCCCTCTAGTAGCATGTTTGTTGATTTCATTACTATCCTGCTGCAATTTCTTTTAAGGAACGGTAATGAAAAGTTTTCAGTTTCTTTTCTTAAATTTTCATCACCTCTGTTAGAGACAAAAGAATGGTTTCCCCTTACGCATGATTATTTAACCATGTACAAGTCAAACAAACTGTTAGCGTCCAACAGGCCTGTCAATCCTAATGGTCACGAGAATTGGAATGGTGACCCCAACACATGCTGACTTTTTGGAAATATTTGCAGGGGTGACCTGGAGCCTGCAAGGTGAGAGAGACTCTAAAAGGCAATCTTATATGGCAGAAAAGACTGCTTGGAATCTTCCTGGGAAAATAAGCAATATCAAAGGTCATTCCTCTAACATTTCTGGAGCACCTCACTGGAGTGGAGTATTTTGATTATAAAGGAAATCTCCAACAGCATCGAATTTTATCCAACTTTTAAAAAGTTAATCGTGGCTATTTTTATCAATACTGTGTCTATCCACTTTCATGGTGTCATTAATCTCATGCCTTATGAAACACTGGCAGATAATTTATTTCCTTGTTATGCAATGAAGTAAACCATCACACCAGCCTATTTAAGGGTTTTCTCCCTTTACTTTTTCATCAGCTGAGAACTGGAGGAAATGGATGATGCCAATGCTTTCTAAGTACCAGAGAACCAAGTTTTGTTTCCCCGTATACAGTATTTTTCCTCCCAATCTTTTTTTCTTTTTCTTTTTTTCCTGGGTAAACACCTCAGCTTCCCTTAGGTATCAGCCAGTTAGGACTAATCCAACTATCCCAAGAAGGTAGCAATAACAAAAGTGTCTCGTTTGCCAACTTCTGCCCTCATTTGATTTATTTTGAGCACTTTATTAAAAATAAAATGTATTATCACCTCTTCATTTATCTTCCCTATCCAGAAGGTTTGGCTGAAAGATCGATCTGATTCCAGATACTAAGGGAGTATCACTTGGCCGCCATTCGCTTTAGGTTTTCTGGTGTCCTAACCCAGGGCCTTTAATAGGATGTGTTTCCAGCGCAGACTGTCCAAATGCTGTTTCCTACCCGTGCGCAGGGCAAGGCAATGCTAACAATATTTCTACTCATCTTGTAAGATACTGGAAGGTGATTATGTAGCATATGGCTACTGAGTCTCACAAAAGTGGGGGAGGAGGATAGAGACCTGGCTGTGAATGTTCAGGAAGCTGGAGCAGCGCCACCTGCAGGAGCCAGGAGGCCAGGAGGCCGGATATGCACAGATCCCTGAGCAGCTTAAACGGTCAAAGAATCAAATGTAAAGTGAGCTGCAAGGGTCAGATCTGGACCGAAGCCCAAATTCTGAGTCTCCGCATCCGTCCGGGGATAAACTTGGCTCCTAATCAGGGCTGACAATTAGGCTGTACAGTTAATATTTTTACAGCTGTTTTATTAATAACACATACAGTGCATCCAGCCAGGATTTGTTGGAGACACCTCAGGAAAACGAATGATGTAAATAACAGATGGATGTAGAATATTCCTACAAACAGGCACAAAGATATTCCCTTCTTGTTTAAAAAGAATTTAAATAGACAGATTGTAGATAAACAGGCAGACAGAAAAGGGGAGAGAGAGGATTTATGATATTTGAGGTAGTGGTTGCATGTACTCACATGGTGGAGAAGGCGGACATAAACATACATACTCTCTATATGGAATAGACACTCAAAGCTTTGGCTTCCAGAAAGCAAAGTTCCATGGTGCAAGGGGCTGAGCACCACAGCGTGGGGGCCATTTGAAGCAGGTGTGCTGATGTGGTTTTGCAAATTCCTCCCCTGACTGAGTCCGGGTCTAGAGATGGATCTCAGGGCTTGTCCAGGCCTGCCTGTGCCCAGCCTTGACCCAGGGAGGCCTGGGCCGGTCCTTTTCTCTCTCTAGATCTGTCAATCTTATTCGAAGACCCAGTACATTTTTCCCAATTTTGCATCAGATCTAGAAGCCGTGATATTTCAATTTGAAAAGAGAAATTAAAAATTCAGGATCTTCATGTCTTTTGTTTTCATTCCTACATTTTTTTTTTTGTACTGCTTTTTCATGAGCCTGCTGCACTGTGCTCCTAACCATACTTTGCAACCAGATGGCTCAGGAATGAAGAACAAAGGCCACTAAAAAGTGGGCGGGGAGAAGAGGAAAAGAAGCACAGGATTGAAAGTCAAGGCAAAATCAGGGATCGGAGCAAAGCTCAATTGCTTTAATCACTGATAACTTTTGGCTGAATTATGAGCCTAGGACAGACACTCTTCCAAGCGAGCCCCTGTGCATGGCATCTGTGTGTTTTGTGCTGTGTGCGTGCCTGTACCACACATGTACACATCCCTGGTCTCTTATTTCACTGATGGGAATCAAAGCCAGATCCTGTTTTCTTCAATGCATTTTCATGTAATCCTGACATGTGTCAAAAGTGGTGTCAGGTGCCTTTAGCAGGAGGGAGAATTGGGAGCAGATTTCCCGGGGTTGGTTTGGGGAGAGGTCCCTCCACCTAGTGGGAGAGTCCTGGCTGTAGGAATGGCTCTGGGGTTGTGAGACCTGCCATTTCATAGCTGGCTGACCTTGGGAAGGTCACCTCTCTTACTCTCTCACTCTTCGTTTCCTTTTCAGAAATATCTGCTTCAAAGGGATGCTGCTAGTGTCACATGAAATCACACCTTGAAAACTAGATGCAGTGTATGAAAAGATAGTGGTTATCCCTGAGTATCCCAATCTCTCCCCAAACTGTCAAAGTGGCCAAGAGTGGTCCTCAATGCTTCTTTAAGACCTTCTGCACCAAGTTTCATACTGTACTTAGGCATCTACCTACACCTATCACTTCAGAATCTCTCATTCCCAGGAGTCATTATGACTCTCTCCCATGACCACAAATTGACCTTATAGTATGTGGGAATTTTGTTAGAATACAGTATGACCTATAGTTACTTAGACTATTAATCACTTTGTATGTGTGAAGAGTTCATTTTTGGTCAAATTTCTGCCATCACAAAAAAATAACATAAAATAAAAAGAAACAGGTAATAGTGAAATTTCATGCAGGCCAATGGGACATATTTATTTTCCTCCTGCTCACAGAAGCCTATTCTGCCTACTAGTAAGGTCAGCCCAGCATTCGTGCAATTGTGTGATATTGACTAGGAAAGATGGAAGACTCACGGAAGGTTTATAAGTGCTTCTGAAGCCTCCAGTTGTGTTCAAATTTGCCTAGTTTACTCCTATCCCAAGCTTCAGACAAGGTAGAGACACTTCTGAAACTGTCAAGACCTGATACTTTCATTTCATATGAAATCATGTCTACAGCTTATAGAATGTGATTTACAGATGACTTACAAGGGAATGTGATTTACCAATGAATAAAAGGAAATATGAAGAGAGAGAGTGATTCACTGGTCTTTCAGGCCCAGGCAGGCTTCTGACACGCACAGCACACCTGCCCCTAGTCAAAAGGAAAGAGAGTGTGTGGTACCCACTTTCCATGGGTGTCCAGGCAAAAGACCTGCACCCATCTGCACCATGGGCCCGTTGCAACTGATGCTCAGAATCCCTCATGTTTGGCAGCAAATCATAAGAAACATTAAAGACTTGGGAGTCGGCCTGTAAGTTTCAAATCTTGGCTCTCCTGCCAACTATATGCTCTGTACCTCTCCAAGATTGCTTAATTTCTTCAGTTCTTATAAAATAGCATCATGATTACCTAACACATAGGGTTGATGGGAGTGTTCAAGGAGACATGCACGGAAAGCATTGACAAGGCATCTGGAAGCACCGTTAAGGGCAAAGAAATGCTCCGTGTGATTAGCATCATCATGTGGTGAGTGAGCCTGTCCCTCTGCCTCCCCGAATCCCAGAATCTTACAGCTGGACAGAACCTGAGAGGAGAGTTTTCAAACCTTTGATCACAATCCTTCTTGCAAAATAGATTTACTGCCTAACCTACTACAAAAAAAATATTACTTTAAAGTAGGGAGTTATTGGAACATTTTACAGAAGTTGTTCAAAGCTGAGACTTGTTTGTGATTACTTCTCTTGTTCATCCCTTTATGTGGTTTCATTTTAAAAATTTAATAAGCATATTATAGAGGAGCAAAACAGTTTCTATACATACATATGGAAACAAATTTCCTAAGACAAGACCTACTTTTACTACCTGTGATATCTTCTGATATTGTCTCTTTGGTTTTATTCTATTTGCTTTTTCAATGTTGATTGGACCGACAATATTGCTTTCCAGACCCCCTAATGGGTCACTGCTAATGGTTGAAAACTGCTGGTATAGATGAACCACTTCTTTTTACAGATAGATATGTGAGGCCTAGTGTGGCCCATCCAGTATTCCCTGTATTTCCAGAGGCAAATCTTGGCCCAGGACCCGGGTCTCTAGGTTGCCAATCCTGAGCCATCTATGGTGACTAAAGGGTGCCAGGCTACAAAGCGCTGCTTTTCTGCTGCTGCTGTCATGAGAGTCTGGTCCAAGGGATTGGTTGCCACTCCGAGCATCCAAACAGATGTGCACTGGTCACTTTGACATACTTGCTAATTTCCTGAATCTTAAGAAAGATCTGTTTTCTGCACTTCATTGGCAACACAGTCGGAAAGTTACTTGAATGTTTTTCAAAAATTGTTTATAGATTTGAAAACTGTTTGGGGTTTGTGATTGCTTCTGTTGTTTGCCTGTCTGCATCATCTCGTTTCTCAAAATTTAATAAACACTTTGCAGAGGAGCAAAATAATTGGTCACACACTTGCGGGTTCCCAGATTTGTTGTACATGTGCATGCAATACAGAGTAACTCAAAACATGTTCGGGCCCAGTGCATCAAATCATCTCTGATGCTGTGGTCAAGACCAAAGCAGAGCTCAAGACAGCAAGCACCCACGGTCCCAGACCACATCCCTCACCGGACCTCTGACTGCAAGGCTCAGGGCCAGACTTTGGCCCTAGTGACGCATGTGGCGCCATCACAGCCCACAGCTTGGAGCTGCTGTGACTGGCTCCCACGGAGGCTGAGACACAAGCTGGGGTACCTCAGTGCATTCATGATGCCTGGGGAAAGAGTGGCCGGTGCAGGAAGCCGCAGAAGGTGGGGCTCTGCCCAGCAACTTTCACTTGGCCAAGCTCTTGTCTAGAGGTCGGCTAAGCAGGGTTTGCCCTTGGCCAATGTGTAAACAGGTCAAGATTGGCTCATCTCTTTTCTTTCTTTGGTACCTCCAGGACCTGCTTTCTCTATTCTGTAAACCATAGAAGTCCCTAATTCATGGGCAAGGGGTCGAAGGCACTGTTGGTTTTCTTTTATTCACAAATCCTTTGAAGAACTTTCTCCATAGAGATCATTGATCTGCTCTTTTTATTTTAGATGCTGCAGTTCTTGATTGTCTATAACAGTGAGATTCCCAAGACATTTCAAAAACAGCTATCTACTTCCATAAAGCCTCACTTCAAACCACTTGGTACGGTACCCTATGGGGCCTGGTTAACCTCCGGGCATTTTCTTTGCTTTTACTTTCTCAGGAAGATAGAGGGTGAGAAGATTTTGTGAAGAATGCCAACAGACCTCTAAGTGGTGAGAATCTGGCTCATAGAGAAGTAAAGAAAAGGAAGCAGCCAGATCACCGGATCAATGAAGGTGATCTTGCATCTGAAATCTGCAACAAAAATGAATCAGATATTTATCCACTAAACCATTTCTTTCATCTGTATATCTATTTGTCAGACATTTCTTATAAGAATAAGGTTTAGGTCTTCAGTGCACCACACACAAGACTCAGATCCAAGTTTACATGGATCAAGTGTGTTGGAATGTGGTATTTCCAGACTCTGAAAAAGGATCCAGAAGTCCATGTCCTGCTGCCCACAAGGTCTGTAAGTTGTCTATGGGGAATCTTAGCAGTAAATAATTTCTTCATCTCTTAAGATGCTTGAAGCTTTTGTATCAATGGCTAATAAGGCGATTCTCATACAGTCTCTCCAAACAGTTTAAAGTGAAGAAAACAGGAAATCTGTTTGGATGACAAATGCTAGAATGTTCCATTTCAGTCATGATTTTTCAGGCCTAAGATTTTAGTATTATAAATATAGTCAAGCTGGTTTACCAGTTTATTTGCCACAAATTACCACCTGGTTGATTACCTTAATCCATAACTATTGCTGTATCAATATAGACACCATGTGTATAGTCTGGCAAACACATGTCACTTACACATAACTACCAACTCCTCTGTCACCCTCACTCATGGTACAGTGATTAGGTTGGTCATTCACTTCAAGCCTGGCCTTCTACGACCTGTTCTGTGAGAAAGGGATTGGGACTCTGAAATGACATTTCTTCTTTAGGTCTAGTTTGGTTGGACCAATAGGAGACGCTAGAGGAAGGAAGGGAGGTGGGGGGGCCTCTTCTTGATCTGTGCTGCCCCGGCAGGGGTTCTTCCTCGACTCCTTTAGCACTCTCAGGACCAGTGTCATCAAAATCCATAGAGGAAGTGCAGTTTCCAGACAGCCCCCATCTCAAAGGTCTGTGCCCTATCTCCATGGCTCCTGCCAGATCTCTGGCTATGTTGATTTTTTATTCTTTAACCCTTTGTATTTCTTTATTAAATTGCCCAGGGGAAATTCCTAGTGTAGTTTCTGTTTTCCTCATGGACCCTGATAGTATGTCAGGAGTAGTCCCAGAAAGGAAACCCTCTAAGACAGAGCTATTGATAGGTTCGGCCAAATATCTGGATTTAAATGCAATGCTGTCATCCTGATAATTGAAGTATAGGGTTAGTGTTTCCTGGCAAGCAGCAGCATCTTGAATAACATGGCTAATTGTGATAAAGTGCCCATTAAACCTGTGTCTTAGGGTACCAAATGTCTGCATTTGGTTTCCATGAAAGAGAAGTGATAGTAATTTTAAGTATGGTAGAAGAAGGTTTCTTTGAATTGATTGGGTGGGGGAGTTATGGGAGGACAACAGCAAATTTAGGGCTTTAAACTTAAACTCAAATCATAGTCAGAGGACTAGAGAATTTTTTATTTTATGGTGACTCCCAAAGATTCATTTCGTACATCCATAGAACTGACCTCATTAAAAATTAGATTCATAATTTAATTGTGTGGATTGTAAAATTATACAAAATCACCAAGACTCTTGTGTGAAAGTCAGGCCCCTGATTGGAAATATGTGGGACCCCTGCACCTTAGGATGGAGCGTCTGGTTCACTAGACCAAAGCTGAGAATCTTGAATCCCCAAGTGGCTTTTAAGGTAGCTCATCACTCTGGATTTGAGAGGACCAGCTTCCCTTTGCCTGAAGACCCTGTAATAATAACCTGACATGGGCAACAGGCTTGCAAGAGAATGACTGTTCTCCTCAAAGCTTACCCCCACTACCACTAACTGTCTCTAAACCCGTAACTAGGACCTGTCTCAACAACCTCTAGGGATACAAAATAAGATCCAAAGGAGCTATTTTATACTAAAATGGGGGGAGGGTAAGATTTTGTTGGTTTATAAAGTCAAAAACCTAGCATACGTGTTGGAATTATTTCTTAGTGTATTAAACCAAAGGTCATGGGCTATACCATTGTATCGTACTGAATTTATTACACAGGTTCACTTCGCAGAGATTCTGGATCTCTGAGTGGAGATAATTGCCTACTCTCCTCTTACTCCATGCCCACCTTCAAATATCTCCAACTACAATTGCCACCACCACTTTGTCTTAGTCTTCTGCTTTCCATAGACAATTAACCTTAGTTTGGTTTTATCTGTTATATTTTATTGCCACCTTTATTCATTTTTCTTTCTCCTCCTCCTCCTTCCTTTCTCTCTACCTTTCTCTTCCTCAAAAGAGAACAATAATAAGAACAGTGCTAGTGTTGGATCTTCATCAAGGGAAAAGAAATTCATAAAGTTTAAAGGAAAATTCAACCAAAATAAGTGTACATGCTGTCAAGTTCCAATCACACTGATTGTGATTATCACACCTTGAAGATAATCACATGTGATTATCTTAATCCCCCTTTCAGATTTCCCCCCACAATTTTCCTTCTCCTCCTCATTCTTATTGAGTTAGGATCTTAAGTAGAAAATATTTCACAAATAGGGAAACTGAGACCTAAGAATGTTAATTCATCTTCTGGTGCCATTTTTAACTGTCTTCTATAATTTATAATAAAAATGTATAATATTTTCCTTCCACTGGCATTTGATCTTTGTTTATATATTTCTTTACTTATCTTTTTTATTCTGGAACATATTTCCAACTTTTAAGCACCACGGTAGGAGAAAATGCATTCAAGGCAGAAAGTAGCCAGTTTCAAAGAAAATTTTGAAGTAGAAAATTTTAAGCTGAGTATTATTAAGATAATCTTTAAGATATGAGTTGAGGAATGACCCTGAAACTGAGTACTTTATAAAGAAAAGAGGTTTGTTTAACTCAGGTATGGAGGCGGAAAGTCCAAGATTGGATGGGCCCATGTGTTTAGCCTCTGGTGAGGGATTCCTGGGATGTATTACAACATGGCAGATACATCATAGGGAGAACACATGCAAGGGGGAGAAGTGATATGGTGAGATAGGAAACCAGAGAGTCCCAGGGACTAGGTTCCTTCATTTTCTAATGTCCTACTCTCACAGGAACTAAGAAGTTTCCCTCAAGAACTATGTTAATTCCCTCTGAGGACAACACCTCGGTGACCTAATTTCTTTCCACCACATCTCACTTCTTAAAAGTTTCATCACTCTCAATGTTGTCCCACTGGGGATCAAGCTTCCAGCACATGAAAAAACTCAGGGGACAGACCATAGCACCAATCACATGGTGGTGTTGGGACAATGAAATGAGTTCATGGATGTAAAAGGCAGAACCACATGGCACAAGGAAAACTGTATAAATGTTACTGTTTAATAGCCTTCTGAAGGCATTGTTTTTATCCATCTTCATAGGTGGGAAACTAAAGCAGAAAGGTAACTAACCCACTTGGGAATCAAGGCTGCTAAGTCAAAGAGCTGAGATTTGAAGCCACATCCATTTGATTCCAAAGTCCATGCTGTGTCTGCTATGACATGTGGCTTGCTTTTTAATAATCAAAGATCCAGAAATACACATACCACATCATAAAGCCCACAGACTAAACAACTGCTAGTATATGAGTTTCATTCACATAAATGACGTGTTTTTTTTTTTTAAATTGGAAGGCATTTTTTAATTGCTAATGGCCTAGATGAGATTAAACATTTCAGGACAAAAAACCCACAATTGTGTTATTGATTATCTGTAGGAAAAGGAAGAGAAAGTAGACAAAATCTCTCTTTATTCCTCAAAAATGGGCCACAAAATTTTCCAAAGAATTTTTGTCATTTGTGACTGCTATGCTCAGAAATATTCCCTTGCTGATATTCTAGTCTCTGCCATTTCATCTCATATTTGGGGGAAAGAGAGAGAAAAACTATCATTCCTTCTAATTTATAACTTGTTATACAAAAAAGAAGCCTTTAAATGTTATGAATTTTTAATTTTTTTTCATTTAGTTGATTCTCTTGCTGAGAAAAATGACTGCCATAGAACTGTGCCTAGTATGAGCAATAAACACCAACAGTATCTGCTGCATTAATAATTTATACATAAATAGTCAAGCAAAATGATCTGGCAGGTCCCACAGGTGAATCACACAGGGTTATAGAAATGCTAGTATGTTTAAACCAGGCAACTTTTAAATGAAAATATACCCCACATGTGGTCAGAGATGTTAGAGGGGCTACTGATGGGACATTTCGTGTACTACCACATGGATTCTACATTTTTTAAAAATAATGATACAACCCTACACAAAACCTCATTAGTCAGGTTCAAGGCCCTCTGTAAAGAGGCTGTATCCCAACTGCCTTGAACCAATATCCAGCAGGTACTTTTTATTGGTTGGACAGTCATTTTAACTAGTCGGTCATGGCTTATCTTTTATTAACAATTTTAAATACCATTGTATTTGTTTTCTATTGCTGCAGTAAAAGGCTGTTCTCAGCTTCATGGCTTCAAACAGCATGAATTCATTATTTTACAGTTCTATAGGTTAGAAGTCCAACTTAGGTCTTGCTGGTAACAAACCAAGACTTTAGCAGAACTATACTAATGTTTGGGAAGAATCAGTGTCTTGCTCTTTTCATGCTCTAGAAGTGGCCCACATTCCTTGGCTCCTGGTCCCTTTCTTCCATTTGTGAAGCCATCAACAGACAGTGGAGTCCTTCTCACATCCTATGACTCCAAGCTTCTCCTCTGAGTGAGTCCACTGGGCTCACTCTGAAGATTCAGGACAGGCTCCTTAGCTCAAGGTCATCTAGCCAGCAATCTTAATTTTAACTCCATTGGCTGTATCCTCACATATTCAGAGTCTAGAGCTCATCGTCACCTATGGGACTCTTACTCTGTCTACCACAGCTATTCATGCAGTGATCCTGAAATACTTCCTACTGCCTGGCTCTTTGCTGACATTAGTCAGAGTTCCTTGTTGACTCTCAAATGCTTATTCCTGTCTCTGTGCCTTTCCTAAATTACTTTTTTCTCTTAGTTAAGTCCCTTCTCTTTGTCTCAAAGCCTACACATCCTTCCAGGGCCAAATTCAGTTTTACCTCCTACATGGAGTTTTGCCACTTCACAGTGTTTTTGCCCCCACCCCCACCTTTTCTTACTTTCTATTAGAATTCTTTTTTTTTTTTGTAAGAAAGGAACAGGTGAGTGAATGAGGAAAGTGATAGAGAGAAAACCACACTCTCCATTTTTTAAAAATACTTTGTTTTTTGAGAGAGAGAGAGAGAGAATTTTAATATTTATTTTTTAGTTCTCGGCGGACACAACATCTTTGTTTGTATGTGGTGCTGAGGATCGAACCCGGGCCGCATGCATGCCAGGCGAGCACTCTGCCGCTTGAGCCACATCCCCAGCCCCTTCTATTAAAATTCTATTGCCCTGGCCCATACACAAAATTGGCAATAACTTTTTATTTATTCAAAAAGACACTGCATATGTTTTAACTTAATACTGAGTTGCCAGCTTTATCATTTAGCCATTCCTGAATTTCATGTGTTTTTGTCTTCACATTCCATTTGGATTGTAACGTCTTTGAAGCCAGGACTCTGTTTCACCTCTCTTCCAACTTTCACTTGTTCTAAACCATGTTGTTCAACCAGTGCTGATGTAGTTGATGTTGTTGTATCTGTTATGATTGTTTCCTAGTAAGCAACAGAATCACAATCTGGCCCATCTAAGGAAAAAATAATAATTTATTAAAAATATAGTGAATTAAAAACTCATATGATGAAAGGAATAGTCAAGCATTAGGGACTGGGGAGCCAAAAGAACTTCAGAAATGCATAGGACAGTGGCTCTGAGTGGGTCAGTGCCAAAGAGGACTGGTCTGTGACAAAATCTTAGAAGAGGGATTAACCTGATTTACACCATGTCATGTCACTACTTTATAAGTTAAAGAGCTAGCAAGGACACTAGAATTGACAGTCCACCAGGACCACATGAAATTTGGTGATAACAGTTTTCCAAAAGATATTTAAGATGCTTTTACCAAATAAATAAAGAAAGAAAGAACACAGAGATATTGGGTAGACAAAGTGACCAGTTCACATGGATAAAGCTAAAAAGAAACGTCTATGTTAATTGGCAGTGTCAACAAAAAGCAAGTAGGGGCAACAAGAAAAAAATATAAACAGCATATGGGATAGGAGAACTTTCAGTATACTGTCATCTGCATTAAAATCTTCACTACCATTCTCTCAATAAGCAGCTATCAACCATGAAGTTTTAAAAGATAAGAATCTTTCTCATACAGCAGCGGTACCAATAGCTAATATTTATTGAGCATATATTATGTTCCAGATACTATGCTAAAATGAGACATGCATTCTCTCATTGAATTTTTATGACAATCCCCAAGCTGAATTCTACTATTCTTCTCTTTTATTACAATTTCTCTCATATTTCATCAACTAACTATAGAGGGGAAGCAGTGATGATGTAAAGCAGCAGGGTTACAAAGGGGGAAGAATACCTATGGTATTTGGACATCAGTGGAAGTTAGATCTTCTTTTAACTAGGCATAGTGTCAGCCTGGGCTGGAGGCCAAAAGACGACAGAGGGGAGAATCCCCACACTCTACGAGGGAGTCTGATACTTGGACAATGCAATGGGGGAACCCTATACTAGAAATCCCTATAATGTATAGGAAGAACACAGAGGGACCCATGATCTAGGGTATGAGAGGAAGCACGGAGATGGAGGGAGTTTCTTCCAGAGAATTATGTCTTGAAGAGTACATAGAGCGTGGTGATGGGCAAGAAGGCAGTCCTAAGCTGGGGTTGTAGCTCAGGGGCAGAGCACTCGCCTAGCATGCATGAAACCCTGGATTCGATCCCCAGAACTGCAAAAACAAATAACAAAAACAATGAAGACAATCCTAAATAAATGTGTCTAGATGAAGGAGAAGCCAGTGTTATTTAGGGAACTGCAAGCAATGAGGTGCTATTGAAGCCTGGAAGTGACAGTGGGAATTTGGAGATGGATGACAGGAGATGAGAATGAAACATAGGTCACAGCAGTTTCAAAGGGCTTTGAGTGCCATACTAAGTCATCTGTTCTAAAACTGCAAGTAATAAAGAGGCCTTCAACACGGTCAACACCCATTGACTAATAACAAGATTAGATTTGCTTGGGGACACTGTGAACGTTAGATTGTGTTTGGTGGGGTGACTCCCACTTTCCCAATTTAGACAACTGGACAAATGAGTGGTAATTTAGCCCAGACTGGACTCTGGAAGGAGGAAGATAGTTGAGAGGAAATAAAACGAGTTTGGTTTGGGAATCTCTTCATTGCAATCTCCAGCAAATAACTGAAAACAGGGTAGTGCCCAGGAGGTACTGACATAGGGGGAGCCCGAACTCACAATGATTCAGAAAGTTAGAGCAATGAATGAGATCCCAAGAAAAGAGTCTGTAAGATGAGCAGAGGAATAAGAACAGAAACTCTGGGACACCAACACTTAAAGCAGGGAGAGGAAGATAAACTAGTCAGGATGGCTCAGAAGGAAGTGAAAAGTTAAGAGCAACCCAGAAGAGCAAATAATTCAAGAGCAATAATAATTCAAGAGAGGAGGAAGCATCGCGAATACAAGTTACCATGCACCCATGAAGGAAGAGGAGACTCAATATTTTCCACAGAATTTGGCTCTTAGCAGGTTACTGATGATTCTCCTGGAAAAACGTCATGGGGCATGGTGAACCCAAAGTCAGACTGCAGGGAGTGGCGCATAAGGGATTGTCAAAGAGCAAAGGGCCATGGAAATCAATGAGGATGGAGGAGAGAGAGGGGATGGCGTGTGGATAAGAAATGGTGTTCTTATTGTAAGAGAAAGCAGGAAGTGAGAAAGGCGGATGGAGTGTGGCTGTGGGGAGGGGGAGGCTGCTCTCCCAATGGGGAGGGACAGATAGAGGCCCAGATGGGATTTTGGTCTGAAGAGGTGGTGCAATTCTTTCCTTGAGCAGAGATACTCTATTTAGCTCCCCCCTTGTTCTTCTCCCTCCCCTCTTTTTCTTAACTTCTCTAGCCTGTTAAAATTCAGTCCTAATATGGGATTGTGCCTGAGATCTGTATGCAAAGCACCTGGCACTGTGCTGGTTACATAACAGAAGTTTGAAACGTGTTACATCCCTCTCTCTCTTTTTCCCTCCTTGGGCCGGACGGCTCTCCTCCATTTTCACTTTTGTTCATGAAGAGGACGCACAGCCTGAGAATGGGAATGGAGAGATGGCCATACCAAATATCTTGACAGGCTGATTGTGAGAAAGATGGCTGGAGACAGTTGGCTACAGATCCTAAATTATATTTATGACAATGGACTTCCTATCAAAAAAAATTCTCACACGGGCTACACAGAGTTAGCCTGGCCACAAGATATCCCCCATGCTCCCACAGTCCTGCTGTTTTGGGTCAAAAATGGACAAAGTGTGGGTGGAACATGAAGGTCTAGCCAGAAAGGGATAATGTGCATAGCAGGCCAGCTTCCGATTAAAAAGCAAGGGATACAATTCTGCTTCTGTCTGTTCCATTTGCCTTACTCTAATCCCAGGTGATGGCCTCGGGGACAGAATTCAGGAAGTCAAGAAGAAACCAGAGAACAGAAATGTGTGGATAGAAGAGCTAATCACCAGAATCAGGATTTCCAAAAAAACAACAGTCCAGGAAAATGATCTGTGAAAAAAAGTGTTCCTTGCTAAGAGGAATTTGGGGATCGCTGCACGGACACCTGCAATACCTATTGGTGCATCAAAGGGAATCTGCAACCGAACAATTTTCTTTTTAAATCCAAGAATTTTCACAACTTGGATTCCATTTTTAGAGCCACATCAGGTTGTTAACCATAGAACAAGATGTGACCATGCTGATGGTCATCAGTCAAGAAAATGCAGATTGATTTTGAAATTGGTTTTCCATTGTAGTTCAAGTTGGAACTAGTACAAATAATCTGAAACAAAAAAAAAAATTGCAAATGGGCTTATGCTTTATTGATTTGAGTGATTTAAAGTCCTATAGCATTGAAAACATATATTCTTATTAATCCTAGGGTTGGAAGATAGTGTTAGTTGAGTATTCCATTTGATTTGGTACCCAGTATTCATAAATTGCCATTTTTAATGTTGTACTTTACACTAAATATATTCCATGGTATGTTTTCATAATTAATATGCAAATAGATGTATAGTTTATAATTAATTTCAACCAGGCACAGTGAAAACTTGAAAACCTCAGCATGGAGGCATCTTTTTTGGTAGAAGTTCAATGAAATCCCCAAATGTCTTTGTTTCTGAGATCCATAATTTGCAGATTATTAATACAATAAATCCTTGTTGTCTGTAAAAGTTGGCATCATACCCATGAACTCCTGTGCAGAAAGCCCACAAACTAAAAATCCAAATGGAAAGAAAAAAAACCATGTGGTTTCTGTGTATGCTCATTACCTGCTTCTAAAACCATAATATCTCGGCCTTTTATAGATCTTATAACAGGCACTGCAGGAAACAGCTGCAGTCATTAGCCACAGGACAGATTAAACACATGATCTGCGTGGAAGGAGTCCTGGAATGGACCAGCTCTGTCTTTTGGATTCCCAGTCTGAGGCCTAAGAGAATGCCATCAAAGTTACCTTTATATACATATATATATATAAAACAGAAACAACAGGAAAGTCACAGATTTGATCATTGAAAAGGAGTGAGAATCGCAGAATCCAGACCCTCTTCTTGCCTTCTTTGGTGCAGGGTTTGGATTGGTCAAGGGGCTGCCCAAGGTCACATGTAGGACTCAAAACCAATTCTGGTTTCTGTGTCTAGGTTCCTTCCACTTCCTCCAGGGCCTCTTTCAGGAGTGCTGGAGGAAAAGCAGCAGAATTTGATAGCACCTGTCTTGCATGTTGTGCTGCTGCAGTTCAAGTCTGGACATGAAATTAACACTCTGGTGCCTCCTAATCCAGAACCCATCCCATTGCACCCTTGGGAGAGATACCCAATGGCGACACTCATTGCCAAACCCCCAGATTGAATGCTATGCAGCAAAGCGTCCTCACGCTCACATGGCCTAACTCAAATCCCAAATCACACAAATTCAGCTGGCCTCGTTGGGGTTAAAGCATTAACAAAACCAAACACTTTGTGACAGAAGTCATTGTTGCATAGGAGTTAGGGTTCACCTTTCCGAGAGCTCTTCAGTGCCAACCCCGAACCAATATCCCAGCCTCGCTGGAGGGAACGATGGCGCCCTGCATTTCAGAGAAGATTTAAAACCGAGATCCTCACTGCTCATCATCATTAAAAATCTCCAGGCAGTTTTCATAAGAGCAAGGGGGTGGCTGCCTGAGGTTTTGGCTGACAGTCAACCCAGCTAATTACATTCTGTCTACTGTGTCCTCCTGCAGCTTCAATTGGATGTGTTATTTTATTTTATTTTTTTTTAACTTCCTGTCCTAATCTGAATGTAGGGTTGCTGTGTGTTCTTAAGCAGATGCTGTCATTCTTCCTCCTAAGAGAGGCTTTTCAGATTTGTTTTTCCTCACCGAAAGTTTTGGGGGCTTTAAGTAATTCTGCCATATGATGCTGAGATTTTGACCCTCAATGCATTTGGAAATACAAGATTTGCAGGTAGCCAGCTATTTATGTTGCTATTTCCTCTCACCAAGTATTGACATGAGCAGGCACACTTCACTCCAAGGTGATGATGTCCTACTTACAGAGAGTGTCACGGCCATGCCCCTGAGCTTTCTCGTCTCCTCTCCTTATTGACTGAAAATTCTCTTGTTGAGTCTCCCTATTGGTGAATTTCATGGACAACCCACAGATTTTGTGGCACACTTACAATGAGAAAACCTCATGTCTGTCTGTCTGTATGTCTGCCTATCTGTGAAGTCAAATAAAGGAGAAGGGAAGGGCATGGTTAAAAGCCTGATCTTTCCTGGTAGAACTCTTCTGTGAATGCCATCAGAGGTGGCCATCAGTAGAACAAGACAGTCTGTGATGGCAAGTCAGAAAGGAGAAGCATGAGTGTTATTCCCCTTGCCCATCCACATTGACTTTCAGCTCTGTGACCTTCACTATGGGCTCCCACCAGCCACACACTTCTTGCCTCCAGTCTACACCCAGTATGGTAGTCCTTTCAAATTATCAATCCATCAGAAGGTTTAATCCACAGGTCAGGTTCTAGCTCTCTTGGTCTCTTCACATCACCTCTGAATGTTCTTGCACTGTTTCATACATGAGCTTTCAGGGTCACCCTCATACCCAAGGAATAACAGGGGCAGAATTCTACCTGGTTGCTAAGGGTGGTGTGTATGTCCTTCTGGGGGAAATAGGTGTGTCCAATGTCTCTTCATTAGAGCAGTCCATCTTTGGCCTGCATAGTTGTAATCCTTACGCCCAGCACCTTAAATCCCCTTTTGGTGACTATGTGGCCTGTCACAGAAATGGGGAAATAAGTTACTCTTTTGCCAACAGCTCCACTGCTCATTGCACACCAGATACTGAACTTGTATGCCCACATTACTTGGTCCTTGACGCCATTCCCTATCAATGTGATCCGTCAAATCCTGAGCCCTAAGACTGAAGGCCACACCTGATCCCATGGCAAGTCCACGATGTCAATGCCCCCTCCTGGGACCTTTCAAGAGCTTCTCTTTATGACATGCCTCTGTCTCTTGGAAGGTGCACATATGCTTCTGTAAGCCCTGTGGTCCATGGTAGAAAGTTTTCCATGGCTCCAGTAGAAAGTTACAACAGGTGCAAGTCCTAGATTCAGCTTTATGTGTTCAGTAGAGTAAGCTGAAGTTTTCAGTAAGGGATGAGCCTAGCAGTACACATTTATTCCCCTTGGGTACCTGCTGGTGTTTATATTCACATGTGTGCCTCCATTTGCAAGACAAAAAAAAAGTATAACATATAAAATTGCAGCAAAACTAGAAGTGCAGAATTTGTAGTTATCAGAATGTGATAAATGTCAGGATAATAAGCCTCTCAAGGGAACAAACAGTCTCCTCGAGCATTCCTGCCAGGGCTATTATGAACAGACACTGCCAGGCCATGTGGAGGCAGAGAGCAAAATCCCCCGTGCCTCCTCTTTGGCTGAACATCTCTAGTGATTTAAAATTCAGACATCGTGACACCAGTGACAAAAGGATCTCTAGAAAGACGTCCTCAGTGCATCGAGATAGTTCCAGTTCATTGTAAAGGAGGAAATGAATGAATGGCAAATGAAACCAAACTTTATATATCCCAGCTATTATGTGAAGTATGTACGGAATTGTGATCAGAGAAAAGACAAAAGGGGAGAGAAAAAAAGCCCAGCTTGAGTTGTGTTAATGTCTTTTAAGAAAAGGATGTGTTTTGAAGGAACTGACATTTCAAGAGTTAGCAGAAATAATTAGTCTCGGCGTCACCTCTATTTAAATCAATCTCTGCACAAATCAGAAATTAAAATGTTAACCAACTAGCTTGATTGTCTGTTTTGAGTTAAGCAGTAAGTATTGAAGTGAAGTCGGAGAATCCAGAACTGTGCTCGGAGAACACAGTTGTGTGGTGGCATACAAGGGTGGTCCCTGCCTGCCAATTCTTTAGAGCCTAGTAAAATAGATAAGATTTGCATTCAAGAAACAACTAGAAAATTCAACTTCCATACCCAGTGTTATGTTACACGAGTGGTTCTCAGGCAGGGTCAATTTTACCTCCCGGGGAACTCTCAGAAATGTCTGGAGATATTTTTGGTCGTTTCAGCTGAGGGTGTGCTACTGGCATCTAGTGGGTAGAGGCCAGAGATGCTGCCAAAGATCCCACAATGCCCAGGAGAGCCCCACAACAAAGAATTATCTGGTCTCGAGCGGTAGGAGGGCAGAGGCCACCCACACATACCCTACACTACTCTGGATGGTTTCGTACTAGAGGAAATCAGCACAGGAATTTTGTGTGGGAGTTAGCTGGCAAAGTCCTCGGGGATGGAGACCTGGAATGGTGCCTGAGGATCGGGAGGACAGAGTTGTCAGTGTGCCTGCGTGGGCCAGGAGGCTTCCTTGTCTCACACCAGGATTCTCAGCTGCTGCCTCACCCACTGCAATCAGCTGTCAGCTGAGCCTCCTCCTCCTACTGTGCAATAACAGGCGCAGATAGAGGCTGAACTAATATTTAAGTAAGCACTTATTAAGTGCCCGGGCCCTAATGAGCCCTTGACAGGTGTTAAATCACTGAGTCCTTATAAGAATTTTGCAAAGTAAGTTTTATTTTTGAATCCCCATTCAAAAGATAAGAAAACAGAGGCACGGACTTTGAGTAACTTTTTCCTACATCATAATAACTGGTAGATGGCAGAACTGGACTTTAAATCCAGGTAGTTTAACTTCAACCATTTTGCTATGCTACCTCTTCTACCAGGCAGTAATGATGTGGTTTCTTTCAGATTCCTTTCATTATCAAGTGTGTCTTCACAGAAACGCACCTTCAAGGGACCCTGCAGGTGGGCAGCAAGTGCACCTGGAAGATCTCAAGAGAGCAGCCTGCCTGCACTCCTCTGTGGCTCCAGGGTCACTCCCTTGCAGTTCCGAGTGAAGCTGGCTGGTGGGTGAGTTGGGGGCTCTTCTTTCACTATTCCTGGGCAAAGTTCTTACTCCAGGAAGAACTAGACTACTAAGTTTAGAATCAGAGTTGATAGTTGAATTTCAGATTATTCAAAGAAATTATGTACTGCCCTTCAATGGAATTATTTTTTAGTTACACTATAGTGTACTTATGTAAAGTGGATCCACGTGATGTTGCTCATTGAAAACAAAAATCATTGTAGATCAGTGCATATAACATAATCCTGTTTTTGTTGGAGTAAAATTATTATATTATGTGCTTCCAAATAAGCCCAGAAGAATTTACATCTGTCTTGTCAAGAGAAATGGTAGAATTTCAACCTTAGAAGGTGAAATTTTTAAAAGTTTGAAGCAAAAAGTAAAATATTCTCTCCCAGTCTCTGAGGAGAGTCCACGGTAGAGGTCACTTCCTTGGAGAGCATGCTCAGAGCCAGTCTAGAACTGGAGTGCAGGAAAATTAGTCTTCATGGAGTCCAGCTTTCTTCTCTATTCCTCTTTGACCACTGATGCTAATTTCTCAACCTGACACCTACTCCTTCCCATCAAATTGCAACAGAACAGAAAAAGATACATCAAGTCCGTCCCCTCTTCCACCTATTCAGAAGAATTGGTATCACTTTCTTTTACTTCATAGCGTATTTAAATTAATAGGCATCCCCCTTCCAGGAGAGTTTTCAGGTTTAAACTCTACCATTCATTATAGCATAATGGAATTTCAAACATAGACATTTCAAAAGAGCTTTGGACCTTCCGCAGGCAACATCTTTCTTGCATTATCCCTTTTACTCAAATAGTTTGAATAAAACACATTTATTTCCTTGAAGTACATAATACCAGCAGTATTCAGGGCATTAAAGGATATATACAGGTATGATATGGGAGTTTCTATTTTGGGGCAGTTAAAAGAATTAGTTGGAGAAATAAGCAAATGCATAACTAAGCTACGGGACATACTGGATGAGGAGCACTTGGAGAACAGGGAAAGGAACATCTACTTCACAGAGTCAGTGTTGGCTTTGTGAAGGATGAGACAGTCAAGGTGGACTTGCAGGAAGGGTAGGTTTCACAGGTGTTGCTCAAATAAAACAAGGGCAACATGAACAAAGCCCCTGAAGCAGGACAACATGAAGACTAGTCATGGAAAAGTCCCAAGAGTAGGTGGCTGTGACACAGCTGTCTTTACAAGAGATCAGTTTGAGAGGCCCAGAAGTATGGTTGTTTACCAGGGAGTCTGAGAAATGCCTGTCTAAAATGTCATGGTGCAGATATGCAGGATATTTACCTCTAACAACACAGGAAGGAATAGTACCTGAAAACCTCCCTCTATACTAGGAATTTCATTTGAGGCATAACTAAACTGAGGAAAGAAAGAAGAGGAAAGGAAGAATGGAAGAAAGGAAAGAAGGAGAAGAGGAGTGAGAGAAGGTGAAGTAGGGGAGAGAAAAGAGGTATGGGAATCTCTACATAATAAAGTGCAGAGAGAATTGAAAAGCGAAGTGTTTGCGGGGGGCAGGGTGATGAAGACAGGTGTTTAACTTAGAAACCTCAAAGCTTGAAACTCTCAAGCTAAAGAATTGACATAAAATGCAGACATAGATTGGTGATATTTCTGGGCATCATGCAGAATTAAATTCAAACCTTTCAAAAACAAAAAACAAACCAAACAACAAACAAAAATCTACCATATAACCAGACTACAGATAAATCCTTGCTGAAGAAAAGATCATGGTTCACACTTATTTAAAAAACAAACAAACAAAAAAGCATCCAATCCTATATGAGAATGAGTCAAAGTACACAAGAAACAGTAGAATTCAAACCCCCAAAATATCGGGTAAAAAAGTTGATAGACAACATAAAATAAATAAGTTTAAATGATTGAAGATAAAAATGAAAAGAAAACCATGGGAAAGAAAAAGCAGAAAATGAAGAAGACATAATAGAGTGGAAAAAGGAAACAGATAAAGAATCAAATTAAAGTTATAGAAATAAAAGTTTTAATCCCTCAAAATAAAAACAAAATGAATCAAACATCAAAGTAGATGCTGCTAAAGAAAAAATTAGTGAACTGTAAGGTAAGGGAATCGATTTTCTGAAATATCATAATAGAAGGGAAAAGAAATGGAAACCATGATAGCGATGGCAAAGCATCCATCTTTGATATGTTCTACAAAGGACAAACAAAGTGGACTGGCAATATTTAAAGAGACAACTGCTGAGAATGTTTCTGTGTAAATAAATGGAAATACAAATTCTCAGATTCAAGATGTACATGTATCCCAGAAGGTTTTGTCCTGACTCTGGCATGGATTGTTTTAGTTAGTTTTCTTTGCTGTGAGCAAAAGACCTGACCAGAATAATTTGAAGGAGGAAAAGTTTTATTTCAGCTGGTGGTTTCAGAGATTCAGTCCATGGTCTGCAGAATCCATTGCTCTGGGTCCAAAGTGAGGTATAACTTCATGGCACAAGGGTGTGGTAGAGAAAAATAGTTCAAGACATGGTAGCCAGAAAGCAGAGAGAGAGAGAGCTCTGCTCACCAGGAACAAAATATAAACCCTGAAGTCATGCCCCCAGTGATCTACCTCCTCTAAACCAAGCTGCCTACAGTCACCAACCAGTTAATCCATATCAGTGGATTAATCCACTGATTAGGCTACAACTCTAATAATCTAATCATTTCACTTCTGAACATTCTTTTAGTATCTTACACATGAGATTTTGTGAGATACCGTACATCTGAACCATCACAGACTGGAATGAAACTTGAGAGTTTATTCTGCAAGGTTGACTATATTATAATGAGATAATCCACATAGGAAGTGATGACTTCTGCCGATGAACCGAACTCTGCTCTTCAGTATTCCCACTTTATGAGCTTTGATTCACCCTTTCTCTTCTCCATCCTCCTGTGATGAACTTTTGTCTGTTTTTACAGACAAAAACCTGGGTTTAGGAATTGTGCTTATTCAAGCCTTGTCTTTATTCTAATGAGAGCCCCGTGTTTGTAACATCAACTGAGACTATAAAAGAGTTTTTATAATAGAAAAAAATTTAAACACATCTATGCTGTTCTCATTACCAAACCAAATAAAACAAAACTAAACCTGCTTATTTGAATTTATGTGAAGGGTAGCTTCCACTGACTTACTTGGCACAGTTCCTGGGTACCCCCTCTTCACATTCTTTTACTCCCTTTGCCACTTCAAAAGTAGGGTCTAAATATCTTTTTATGACAAATGGTGGAAAGAACCCTGGTTTGTAAACCAGGAGAATGGAGTTCAGGCCTTAGCTCTGTTAGTGTCCAGCTGCCTGGCCTGGACATCTCCTGACCTGATACAGTGGACATCTATTCTGAAGGTGTGCTGTGGCTGTCCCTCATGCACACGCTCACCTAACCCTTACAGCAGCACTGTGAACTAGGTTCTTTTTATTAACTCTATTTACAATTGGGACCACTGTGATCACCTACTCCGTTATGTGATTACAAGGAGGACGAGGTCCTCCAGCCTCATTGGTCCTGTGTTTCTTTCCTATTATCCCCAGTGAAGCCTCTTTACTACCCTAAAATTCTACGATGTGTTGTGTGTGTGTGCCTGGAATAGGTTAGAAATTCCATTGATGACAATACAGAATTTATATCTGTCTCTAAAGGGAAAGACCAAAGGTAGGTCCCACCAAACTTGGAGACAGTGGCTGATCAGCTATATCCAACTACGGTTTTCAAAATTAAAAAAAAAAATGTATATGACAGATGTTATGATCTTATTTCCACAAATTATCAAAATATTGGTTTCTATAAAGAAAACTCAGCCAGTTTAGTTATGAACATTTATCAGTTCATTCAGTTCAAAATCCTACATTAGACACTTAGGATGTTAGCCCATAAAGAACTTCTAATGCAGGGATATAGAGCCTCCCTGCAGGGAAAGGACCCTGAAAACCTGAACACGGCAACTTGTACTCTGAATCCTCTGTGGGATTTGTTGAGGAGGCTCTCAAGTCACCTGCCAACTCCCCAAGTACACCCTCATTACCTTTTCACCCTATTTTTTGTTTGTTTGTTTTTCTGATCACTTTTTTACTCTTATCCTTTATATCTGCCCAAACCCTATCTATGCAACTGTTGGGAAGTGAGGCCCAATTCTTGTCCTCCACCAGTTGACCAAGCCAGTCTGTGGGAAACATGGGCTTCCTACTCCAAAGTCTTAGAGCTTATGAAGTGTTTTCCTCTCACTTTTCTGCCTGTTTTGCTTGTTAAGAGTCAGATGAAAGTAGGTGCCAAGACTTTGTGTTTATCACCATTTTAACCCTACTCTCCTGCATCCAACTTGGGTCATATGTAAATGTGAATGGCATCTACATGTGCATAGATAGGTGATCAACACAGATGCATGACCCACATGAACGTATATGTATATTGATATCTTAGTATTTGTTTTGGTTCAAGAAAAAGAAAAATCCACCTAACTGAAGACCAAAGGGATTTGTTGTAATGATATAGGGACGTCACAGAGAGCCTCACTGCAGGAAGTACAGCCAGTCCTCAGAAGACTGAACCAGGACCTGGAAAACTATCAGGAGCTACAGCAGCTACTTTCTCAGTCTCTCTCTCTCTCTCTCTCTTTTTTTTTTTTTTCCTTTCTGGGGCCACATGATCTACCATCTGCTCCATTCTCTTGCTTCCCTCGACAGACAGTCTCTCTGTGCATCAAGTTTTCATGGGCCAGAGAGCACCATGACCTCTAGTCTCTTGTCTCATAGTTCAAATTCTTAAGAGAAAGAGAGATACTCTGAATGGCCCAAGTTATGGGTTAGGTGTCCATCCCTGGTTCCAACTATGGCCCAAGAGCAGTAAGATCTCATGACAAAACAAGGCAGGCAGGGATCAGCCCTTCGACCCTGACAGGGAATTGGCATGGGAGAAGTGCTAAAGAGAGGAATATGTATGTAGACATTGTTTTCTTTTAAAATCATACCTGTGTGTGAGAGAGAGAGAGTTTGTGTGCAATGAGTAAGAGAACAAGTTAATACTTTGAAATTTTTCTTGTAAATTTCAAACCCGAAAAAATAAGAAATGAGTTTTTTTTTTCTTCCCCAGAGTGGAAAAATAAAAGCAAGATAAAGTTGTTGGAGACTTGTAAGGATAGAAAGATGAAAATAGAGAGGATATAAAATTCAATAGAAAAGTATGATTTTTGAAAATGCTATTTAAGAAAGAATCTAGAGACATCTACATGTCTCTAGAGTCTGGAAACAAGAGAGGGCAGGGAGCCCATTTAGAGTTTGGATTTTATAATCTTCTGTTCATAATATAGAACCAGACCACAAAAGCTTAGACTGTGGGCTAAGTGTCCCTCACTCTGCCTACAGCATGTTGTTGTAGATATTTAAAGATTAAAAGCAGAAGCAGTTAGTCTACTGTGTAATATTTACCGATCCAAGCAGCTCTACTATCCAGACATCTTACACATAAATTTAACTATTATTATTGTGTTGCCCTTTTCCAAGAAAGGGTAAAGTAGATTTGTAGGAGCACTTAACACATGTAAATCCCCCACCTCTTTAAACCAAAGCGCATTGTATTAAAGAGCTACATAAATTTTACAAGGATTCTGTCCTTTTGAGATCATAGCACTATTCTTTCTTACCACACAATTAGAGAGATGTCTTTTTGTAAGCCATTTCCATCAGCCCTGACCGAAGATATCTCACAAAAGACTCTGCTTTTGCCAAGTACATAATTGTAAGGNTACTTAAAGTTTGGCCACAGTCACCAGTTGATTTCTAGACCAGCATCCAAATCATTTTTCCCCAGGGGTAGAGGGATTGGTTGAGATAAGAGTCCTCTAGGGGCCTTCCGGGGAAATTTGGGACTAAAGGCCAGAAAGATGAGCTGTTCTTTCTCCAGATGACTGAGGCAGTGACATGAAAACTTTGGAAGCTTAACTAGCCGCATGTTTACTGCCATGCACCCCCTGGACAAGGAGAAAAGTTTGTTTACACAGGGATGAGAATGTAAGAGAAAAGGAGGAGGAAGGAGAGGAGAGACCCTAACAGACATTCTAACAGCAATGTCCATGGAAAAGAGGCACCTAGGCTGTGGGAGAGAAGATTCCAGTCCAGGAGACTAGTTGAGCCAGGAACTCCTTCTGCTCATTTCCACGTTGCTATCCAGCTATGCCACACTCAGAGTTGGATGGAAGACTGGAACATCCAAGTCGGTACGTGGTACAACAATGTATAAATGTGTTAAAAGTATTCTTAGGAATGTTTTGCTGACATGAGACTATTACTGTGGATATTCCAATAACACCAGAAATACACTGAGAACGACCAATTATATTTCTAAAACTTCTCTGAAAGACTCCTACATGTGCAGAGAAGGTAGTCTTCAACAAGTTGCTTAGAAAGCAGATTTTCCCCAATGAGCTTGAGGCTCAACAGACAGTTTTTAAATCACTGCCAAAGGAGAGTGGGTCAACTCTGGGCTGTCTTTGAGTGAGGTATATGAGTTTGGTATCGATGCTCAATTTATTTGGGAATGAAGATCTTTGAGCATTGCAACCCATAACCCTATCGTCTGCTTTCCTTTCATGTAATATCCTACCCTTTTTTCTTTTCTGAACAGATTTAGAGAAGATTGGTTTGAAGGTGTGCCAAATTAAAAGTCTGCCTGGAGCCCCTGTGTGAGCCCCTGGAGGGCACTTGTGGGCCTGGTCTTGCCATTGTTCCTTCTCTCTACTGTTTCTTAGGCTCTTTTCTTGTTATCTATATGATTATTATTTTTCATGGACTAGTTTAAGACCTATTTTAGTCTCAAGTATTTCCACCTAAGCCACCACCTCATCAACCGTGAATGGTCCACAGAAATGTTAACAAAAGGTAGGGACTCGACTAATCTGTATTGTAGAGGTGGTCCCTGTGACTCTATGTGACATGGAGCATCCATGCTGTTGGCAGATAGCAGCAAGCCGGTCTGTCTCCAAGGAGTACGATGTCAATGGACATAGAACATCTATGTCCTATGTGCCACTGGTCTTTCTCTGAAAGACCCAGACCAGAAATGCAAACAAGAAACCTACATTGTCATAATGAAGTGTTACTCTTCTTTCAATCGACTTCTGAATATCCAGCTGAGATTGGGCAACAATCCAGTCTAGATTTTAGCAAATGTAGAGATTAAAAAAGAAATTCTAGTGGCCGAGCCCTGTTCCTCCAGGCAGCAGGTGGAAGCCAGTTGAACGGCAGGCATCCCTTTTAAGGGGGCTGTGACAGCTCGGGTCCACTCTTCAGCAATCTCAGGAAAGGAGTGAAAAGCAGAAGACGTATTTGGCAGTTTAAATCAGATAATTACTTTTTTTTAAAAGGTATGTTGAATATAATTCCCAGGTTTTTTCCATCTGTTTAAACTTAAGTAGAAGAGCGTCACTCCCCAACTGACCGTGCGACATGATGAATATGTTCTCGAAATGAATGCTTTCAGATGGTTCTTTTTATGAAACATGCACAAAGATGTATACTGTGGTGGTGCAGTTGGCTTTGTAAGACATCTGGCCCCAACATGGGCCTCATTAAGTTACACCTGTAAGTGTGGGGTCATTTTTTATACCAGTAATATTAATAATAAAGGGTTCATTGAATAGGATTATTAATGGGGCCAGGTGGAGGATGTGGTATTACTTACAGCCTGGTAGGGGATTGGTTAATGTCTCCTCCCGCCAACGTTTCTGGTTTCATGTTTATAGACAGGCACTGCAGATGATGGCTGGCAGTGTAGCCATTGAGAAAATGAATTCTCCCTCTTTCCCATCAGCAAGAAAATTTACAACAGTTGGTGGAGATGTTGAATGAATCTGTTTTCTAATTTTGAAATTCTAATCTTGCTGAAGAGCAAGTAAGGTATTTACCAATTAATTCAAGAAATTAAAAAGCCAGCCTTAAATTTTCTCTTTCTCTGACTTGACTCAAAGTGAAACTTTTCAGTCCTAGCCCTCCTCTCCATCACTTCTTATTTCAAGAGGCATACATCTCTGCATTTTTTTTTCTTTGTGGTCACAAACTGCAAATTGGGGTGGGGGGAGGGAAGAGCCAAACAGAAACCTAAAACCTTTCCTTCCTTCTGTGGAATGTTTGCTTTTGCTGTTTTACAATGCAAGACTTGTAAAAGAAGGAAATAGATGCTCGAGGTACAGTACTTTTTAATGTGCATTATTACAAGTGTTAGCAAGCCTGGTAAATTCAAAGTATTGTTTGAATTGGCAACCAGATCCCAAGACTTAGAATACCAACTCGTGTTTTAGCTTCAGATTACATGCAACTAGAATAAAATGTTAAATTTAACAAGGCAATTGTTGAATGTTAATTGAATTACGTTTGAGTAATAAAACCCAATTGATTGCTAAAAGCACGTTTATAAAAGGTGTAATAGAAAAATTGTCTTTTACATCTCTTTAGCCATTCATAAGTACACACATGAACTTGTACATGAACCATAAACAAATAGCAGTTTTAAAAATCTATTTGTGTCACCCTTTGCTGTTCAGAGGTGATCTTTCACATAGATTAATGGCTCCGTAAAGTAGGTGATGTTGTTATCTTTATTTTACAGAGAAGAAAACTAAAGTCCAGAGAGTGATGTTCTCAAGACACACAGCTACCAAGTGGCCTCTTCAAAACTGAAACCTGCCAGCACAGAATCTAAACTTTTATGTTTTTTCCACTCCACCATCTGTTTCCTCTTTCCCCGCCAATTAAGTCCCCTCAAGAAAAATCCTAAAATCCAGGAATGACTTCCACTGCTACCTCATTTTAGTATAAAGACGTTTACATAATCAGGATGAATCTCATCAACTTAATGATGAGAAGAAAAAGATAGCCACTAAGAGCACATACTGTATAATTCCATTTCTGTGAAGTTCAAGTGAGTCAGAACTAATCTAAGGTGACAGAAGACAGAATGATGGTTAGCTCTAGCGGGAGGGCATTGACTATGAGCAGAAGGGAGCCTTCTGGGTGTGGAAATAGTCTACATCTTAATCTAGGGGTAATGACTCTGGTAGGCACGCATGAAAGTTTAGGTGAGCACTTAAGACTTGTGACATTAACTGTAAGTGCATCCTGCTTCCGTAAGAAATTAAATTTTAAACAGGGATTATGCATTGTCACCAAATATGAACCCAAAGTCCCTAAAATGTGTCTTCTTATTTTAACTTTTGGGAAAAAAGAATCATCTCTTTCTAGATCACCAAGGCGTTTTCATGCCCTTACTACCTATTCTCATAAAGCCCAGCTATTCCTTCTGTCATTTATGGCAATATTTTATAATCATCTGACCACATGGTCTTCTCTATATTAAAGAGCAGAGACCCCTTGTTCCTTGTGTGTGTGTGTGTGTGTGTGTGCCCAGCATCTAGCATGTTGCCCAACACGAGATACTTACTCAGTAATTTCTTGTGAAAAAATTCCCAAACCCCCCAACCAAAACCAAAATGAATGAATGTGTCAAATGGCTTTCCGTTTGCTATTTCATAACTCATGTCTAGGATATGGGTTGTGTTGGCATGTCCTGTAAGACCATGAAACTGCCCCTTAGTTGGTGCTTTCCAAGAAGTCCTGGGCCACCTACTTTCAAGGGCTGCTGTCATTAGACACCACCACCAAGCTAGAGGTCCAATGAGACTGCTTTTTCTGTTGGATCTGACTGTTTCCTTCCCAAGCCTCTAGTCTATGGCCACCCTGCTTACCAGGAAGAGGAGCCCTCAACTCTAATCCTTCCTGTACTCTTCCTAGGTGCTGGCCCTTTGATCAATTTTTTCCCAAATTCTTTCACCAAAGAAATTTTGATTGTTTGTTAGGTTTGTGATTCCTTCTATCAGGACCAGACCTTTCAGTGAAGAAAGCAGCTTCTTCTAGGGATATCCCATTCTGATTCCTTCCTTTGTCCACCTGTGTTACTCTTTGTCTTTCAGACTGAATCAAGAGGCCTATTCCGCTGACTTGCTTACTATTGCCATCTCTACAACCTGCTCCCCATTTGGAATGAAAATTCCCCAGATTATGTTTCTTTGGAGGGTCTGTCATAAGGGTCTGTTGCTATTTTGGAGCAAATAAGCAGCCATCCACCAGAGCTCACTCCCCCAGCCTGATAAGTGCAGTTGAGTAAGGTGATCAGCCAAGACTGTGCCTCCTAGAACATCTTGCTTTTTTTTTCATTTTGATTTGTCTTCATACAATTGCTTGGATTGTTCTCTGAGCAGGAATACCAGCAGCCAGATGTAGGGTACCTGAAAAGTCATACAGACGTGAAGGGATTTCAGGACTAAGGGAACATCTAACAGCTTTTCTTCCCCCAGTTCATCATCTTTAATGGCCTGAGAACCTGCAGTGGGGATAAAGAGGTCAAGAGAAAGTAAGTATGAGGTGAATTAGTACAGAAAAGGGAGCCTGTCCTCCAAATGGAAATGTCTCATTTTCGTTTAGTGCCAGTTTCAGACCACCATGAACTGTTTCAAGCATTAGTCAAGATGCTGTACAAGAAAAAAAGCCCTATAAATTGAAAAACTTCCTATGTGTTCAAATACTCATTGTGATTATCCATCCTGTCTCTCGCTGGCTGCTTCCAGTGCCCAGAGGTTTTGCCCTTCTCAGGTCCAGCCTCCATGTGCATGACTCCAAACAGGAAGTGGTTCTTCCTAGTTAGTATATATGTTGGTGGAGGTCAAGGTGAGAGGTATGAACAATGGAATTAAATGGGTCATACTCCGCTGTAGGGCCAAACAGTTTCCTTGGCAGTCATTAAGCATAGATCTATTTTCTAGATACTGAGACATTTAGTTACTGTATGTGATTGTTTAAAAAAATAATGGTAGTTCATTCTTAAAATAGCATTTTAATGGGTTAACACTCAATGAACAAGAGCTCGGTTGATTAAATTTCCCTTACAATACACATTTGATGATTATGAGAGTAAGGTGCTAGGTAGCCTGCCTTTAGGGTATTTTAAAATCTACCACATATGAAACATTATTTGAGAGAAGGACCCGATGCACTCACCCTGCTCGGTGCTCCCCATTCCTGGCTTGCTGTGAGACACAGGTTGATCATCAAGGTGGCTGCAAGCTGTCTTTAAGCACATCTCTTACTAAAGATGGAGAAAACAGGAGCCTCCAGGATGCCAAATCCAGCTTGAAGCCATCCTGCCATCAATGTGATGCTTCTCTGTTGCAGGAAGATCCCAGTCACACAGGCTAGCGACAGAGATTTTTTTTTTAATAATTTTTTTTAAATTATAGTTGGACACAATACCTTTATTTATTTATTTTTATGTGGTGCTTAGGATGGAACCCAGGGCCTCACACCTGCTAGATGAGTGCTCTACCACTGAGTCACAATCCCAGCCCATGACAGAGATCTTAAATGGAACTATAATCCATCCCAATGACCTCTGCTCCTCACTCTTTCTTTGACTTTGTTGGGGGGAGGGGGACAGAAAGGAATTAATTGGACCATGAGTAATTAGTGGATATGAAAAGTAGGGTGCGTATGAGAGGGCTAAGAGGGCAGGAGGCGAGGGAATAGGGTCCAGTGGGCACGTCAGGGTAAGCATGAAAGGGAGTTTGTGGATGTGCCATGCATGTTGTTCACAGGAATCTTCCAGAAAGCTGAAGGAGCTAAAACCCACATCCTGGTGAAGGGAGCCTTAGGACTTGACTTGATTTTTCCCTTTGCAAAGCACGAACAAGGCAAGAGAAAAGGAAAAAAAAACCCTGTTGTCGATGGGTTAAAAGAATATTGGGGAGTAACTCAAAGATGATTTGTATGAACAGAGATTACTTTTTTCTCTTAGCTACATGTTCTAAAAGTCAGGGGGTGGAAGAAGAGGGAAGGAACAGTTATTATGTGCCAACTCTGTGCCAGACATTCTGCTCACACTTTTAACTTCACCTCGTCTAAACTTCTTGGGAATCACAGTAGGTTTTTTAATCCTCCTCTTTCCGTATGAAGAAGAAAAAAAAAAGTCTGCAGAGGTGAAGTTACCTCAGGTCACATGTGAGGGAGCCAGCTTAGCCAGGTGTGCCTGCCTGCAAAGCACTGTTAGCACAAGGCCTCCCGGTGTCTATGACTTCCCTGGTATTTCTACAGGTCTAGAAATAGGGCTAGCAACATATGCTTTGACATGTTGTTCCTTAGAATTTTCAGGGACTAAAAAAGGGCAAACCAAACATTCATGAATGCAAATTATTTAAATAGATAAACCAAACACATTTTTGGGAAAGTCAATTAAAATTTTAAATGGCAATCATTTTTCATAACAATGGCTTAAACTAACAACTGCAGCTCCAATTACCTAAAAAAAAAATTAATGGTATAAATTAAAGCCCCCAAATTTGGCTCCCTTTTTTTAATAGCTTCAAAGTTGCCCCAAAATTTACAAAGCAAATAACTAGGTTTCAGAGACCTCTTCAGGTTGAAACCACACTTACACCTTGCACCCAACATATAGCATATGTCTTGAGATAGGAGCTGGTTTAGGGAGGGAGCTCTGTAAAGTGTGTGTACAGAGATTATATTTCATCCAGGCAGTTTAAGGTATTCAGAATCAATTCAATTATATTCCTTGACAAATCCAAGCTTCACCTGATACCATCTCTAAATGTAACCTGGGTTTCTCAAAGGCAGCAGAAACCCAAATCAGAAGATAGGACTGATCTTCTTAGTATCCTGAGAATACTAGATACTAAGTTGCGAATGAATGAAAATCTTTGAAGAGCATTCCATATCTCCTCATGGAGCTGGAAAAGCTTCCTTCCGATTCCTCTCCGGTGTGTGCGCAATGTCTTATATACAATAAGCATGTTGTGTGAAGGATGCCCCTGGACATCGAGTGGCAACAGGACCCCATGAGTCTCTTCACTAGGAGTTTCATCCTTGTTAGATGGGATAGACTTTTTCAATGATATAGAAAATAAAACCTATCTTTAAAGGGGAATAGATATGATTAAGATGCTACATTTAAAGGTGTCTGTCTTTAATACTCATACATGTTAACTAATGATGACAGTGATGATGATGGTGATGATAATGATGGCTACAGCCCCTTGCAAACCACCCAAGTATGTTACTTCACTGTGTTTGGGTTATTGCTTGTGAAACAGATGATGAAGCAATCAGGGGGCATGTATTGATTCTTTTTTGACAAATGAGAAAACTGAAATTGAAGGTGAATAGGTAAATTTGTTTAAGGCCAAATTTGTTTAAGGTCTTCAAATTCCTAAGCTGGTCTTCTCCAATATGTCACCAAAAGACACACATGCATACACACACACACACACACACATACACACACAGAGTAACAAAAACAACCCATAATATCTTATGACCACTTAGCAGTTTATGGTTTCTCGAAATGCCTTCAGTTGTGAGAGACTGAATAGACAACAACATGGCCACATATAAAACACAGTAACCTAACCAGGAAACCTACCTTGTTGTTGTTATTGTTGTTTGTTTGTTACCAGGGATTGAACTCAGGGGCACTTAACCACTGAGCCACATCCCCAGCCCCTTTTATATTTTTTTACTTAGAGCCCGGGTCTCACTAAGTTGCTTAGGGCCTCACTACATTGCTGATGCTGTCTTTGAACTCACGATTATCCTGCCTCTGTCTCCTGAGCGCTGGGATTACAGGCATGCTCCATGGCACCCAGTACCAACTTCTTTTCTACCATAAGTAGCCAGCCAGATTGCTATCTCTAGTGATAATACAGAAAGATACACCTGGCTTACATAATAATCAGTACCAAATAGCCAGAACTCTACCAAATACCAACAGCTCCCATAATATTTGTCCCTATTTCCAATTTAGGACCAGTTAGAGACAAGCAAATATGCACCCCTAACCACACAGGACTTGTAGTCCCCACGTCCAGATGGCCAGTTTCCCAAGGACATCAACCTCCACTGGGACTCCTCCTGAATCCCTCTTCTTTTACACTCAGAGCTTTCCTTCTTCTCCGCCTGCCTTTGCATCTCTGCCAAAATGCAAGTAGCCGTGGCTGACTCCCTTGCTGTAGCAAGCCCAGGAGAAGTAGCCTTTGCTTTTCTTACTTGGTTGGGCTTTGATTACTGTGATGGTGGCATCATCCTGTTTTCACGTGGAGCAATCAGGGGAGACTGAAGACAGACATGCATCGTAGGTAAGGAAACCCAGGCCCAGGGAGGTTGGCCTTATGTAAGAAGGGAAAAAGGCAGGAGCACACCCCAGAACCTGGGTCCCCCAGTTTGCACCCATCACTCTCTCATTACTCCTTACGGCCTCTGGGGGAGGTTTTAATCTACAAGAGGAGTGCAAGCAAAGATCAGAGTACAGAAAGTGATTCTGCTGAGGGGACACTGTGGTTCCATTCACTGCATTCCTAAAATGGGGTGCAAAGACCTCTTTGTTGGATGGAAAAGGATTCAGAGAGTACCTCCCCTTTCTCCCTTCAAGGAAAATGTACAGGAGTCACTTGGAGATTCATGTCTATTCCAGGCCTGCCAGCCAAAGCTGGCACTTCATCCTCCCACAGATTTTCAGGAGCAAAGTAATACTTTTGTCCCTTAAGAAGACAAGTAAACAAACAAGCCAACATAAATGGAAAAAAAAAATCTAAACCTCTGCTTTTAGATTAGTCCTTAAATGCATTCATCTCTTTCACTTGATGTGGCTCACTTCCATTCTTCCACTTTAATATCTTAGGCGGGGAAAAAACAAATAACCAATAACAGTTTACAGCTTTGACGCAAGGCACTAAAGTTGTTTTTCTATGAATATAGATTATTACATTTTTTTTATAAAGCAAGTAAACAGATGCATAAAAATGCATTATTTCAGGAGCATAAGAAAAACTGCAATAAGTATAGTGCTTTTAATTTGTTTTTATGATTACTTGTAATTAATTAGCATCAAAAGTAAATTATCAACATCCAAAATTGTACTATCAGATGTGAGCAGGGTACTCCATGAATGATTGACTGGCTCATCTTTATACCAAGGTAGGAAAAAGGATGATCTTTTTGTTTACCTTTTTTTCTTCTTTTTTTTTTTTTTTGAACTATGCTTTGATGAAAGTGCCAAAAGCCAGTGGCAGCACAGAGGAAGAAATTTAAAACAGAATGTTAGGAGGGCCCAGTTTGTTGAGTGACAAATGGTGTCAAGGCTCAAAACAATGTGCACTGGCAGTCACATAACTAGATTTAGGTAGATGGAGGATGAAAGTTTCCTTTAAAAAAAAATCAAAATCAAAATCAAAATGGATTAGCTCTGCTAAATTGAAGAAGGTTCATATACTTTCTCCAAACCATCACTTTTCAACCATAAAAAGGAGACATTTTGACAAGTGTTGGTATTTTTTTTTTAACCAACTCATTTGTCAGTGACTTTTTCCCCCTGAAGATTAATGGTGGGATTGTGGGCTGTAGCTTCGGTCAATTTAAAATGATCCAATAGGTTCAAATGAGTGATCCCCTTGACCTACCCCTTTCTGTTTCCTCTGACATTCACTGCAGTGGTTCGCCCTGCTGTGAACTCTTCTTTATCAAGACAGTGCCAACTTAAAGAAAAAAAATGGATATTTTATTTTATTGGCACTTATTTCTTTATATATATTTTATTGGAACTTATTTCTTTAAGTGCCAACTTAAAGAAAAAAAATGGATATTTAGTAAGCAGAAGGGTTTTTTATGTGAAGGGAATATGTGCAGGGATTTAGAAGACTCGCCCACGTCTATTTTATTAACAAGAATGTACTTGAACTGAGAATTCAATATCTGCAATACAAATAGAATCCAACAACAGAAGGGAAGGGAGGGAAAAAATAAGATTAAAAACCCACAGTCTTCTTTCTTCCTTAGCATCCCTCCTAAGAGTTAGGGACTCTATCGATGGGATTAGGGAGCTCTCAACAAAGTTAAATAAAATAAATGGATTCAGTTCTAACAAGTTTCATTCCATGGCAAGTCCTCAGAAGACACATTTTTTTTTTTGGGGGGGGGGTGGTGGTAAGCTATCTGAAATGAAACTATAGGCTTGTATTTTTCTAAATAATCTGCTGGGAAGAATAAAAAGTGTTCCATGTTGATGGGAAATTGGGAGAGAATTACATCCACAGTTGCTTTAATATTGATGAAAGAATATAAAGCAAATTGCTTCCCAATCAAGACATAGTCAAGGGAGTGATGACCTCAGACACGTTTTCCATTATCTTTTCCTCTCCCTCCAGGGATTCCAGTGCAGGTGACCACGATGCTACCAGTGAACTTTGTTGGTTGCTGAGGAAAATGTCAGAGTTAACAGTCCCTGGGGACAAGGTGTTAAACCAGACCAAGGATGCCTACGCTGTAGTTGTTGCACTAGACAAATCTCTACTAAATTGCACTAAAATAATAAATATTGGTAAAAGTTCAAGCTACACAAGCTGCATTCTTGCTTAAATGTTTAAATTAAGGGTTTGTCACAAGCATTGAATTGCTGCTGTCTCTCCCATCTACCACTGCTGGAAGTAGGAACTAGGGAGAACCTAAGAATCCATAAAATTTCCAGGCAGAGTATTTTTAACCCTCAGATTTTCTGGTCTGCGTTAGCAGCAATGAATACATGTTCTCATTTTCCGAAGGTCACTGCCTTCCAAATCTGTCTTTGGAAGGCCATAGCATCCTTCCCCAAATATGTTGCTCAGGAGTACGAGATGTTGCTTTTATTTTATTTTATTTTTTTCACTGAAGGGGGGAAATGGGAAGGCTATTCAAGGCAGAACAAGGAGAAAAATCCATCTCGGCTTCTTGAGGAAATAGTCTCAGGTAGCAGGCATGGTCACTGAAGTCACCAAAAAAAAAAAAAAAAAAAGGTGGGGGACCCCCTCTTTTACTGCCTATCATCATTTCTAATTTGAAATGGGGTTCCCAGAGAGAGTATATCATGACATCTAATTAAAGTTGTTCTCCTATGGGTCAATGAGTCCATTTTGCTTATTGGTCTCTGTATAGCTATCTCTTTTCAGCTCTTGGTTTTTCTTTATTCTTTTTTGTGTGAATATGTGTGTGGGAAGGGAGGTGTCGGTGGAAGTGAGCCACTCAATCCTGGCTTCCTAAATTCACCTGAGTAGCTAATATTAATGATGAATCAAATTTCTTAGCCACCAGCAGTGTCCACATACAGGTCTACTTCAGATGCATGAATAATAGAGCATACCTGGGTGAAGACCAAGACAGATCACATTATTCCAAGTGTTGCTTTATATTGACTAAGATTAAAATAAGGTTCCAGAAAGTCTAACAGGGACATCCCTGGAGAAGTTTATTAAAAAGGCAAAATCTGTATTTATCACCTCCTTCCCCTCTAGTAGGCTCTTCACAGATGCTCTGAGCCCTAATGAAGCCCCATCTGAGATATGGGATCCTGGCTTTTCCTCTCTTAAAAATTCCCTCAAGTCTATAACTTGAAAAATAGTCTTCCCTTCTAAAATAGCTCTATCCTTTTACCAAACCCTCTCAATTCTGCACCCAGATTTCCAAGCTACCTAATGTTTTATTTAATCATGTTAATGCAATAATGGGTGGTTTCGTATTGTATTTCTCTCCTAAGCAGTTGAAGTGCAAAGAAGTTGGAGCTGTCTAAATGTATTTTGATTAAAAAGAGTGGTCCTCTAGGGTGTTAATTCCAGTTCAGTAAGAGGGATGTTTGGGTGAGAAGAACTATTTTGGCTTCTTCTAAATCCCACTGGGAAAAGGCAATGATTATGTACTCTGACTTTACAAAGTCTTGCCCTCAAGGTTTATACTCTATTAATACAAGATGCATGATTTCCCAGATAATTGCTTTTATCCACCACTTGATATTTGCCATAGAGGCACAGTCTCAAGAATTGCTTAGAGCAACCGTCTTGTTTAAAACCAACATTGCTTTAAATCTACACATTTTGAAAGCATAAAAGCATACAAGTCATATTGTACCCATTTCTGATTTATAAAATCCCCAGGGGCACTTTTACCATAAAGATTTTTGGAATACAAATATACAAGCTTCCTTCTCTTATTTTAGAAGAAATAATTGGTGCCCCAGACTTTCTTTCCAAATGTCTTTCCATAAGCATTTTACAATCTCTTTTAAAACTCCCCTTTACTAAACTCTTTTCAAAGTTATACTTTTCCCTTGTAATATTATGATATATGAACCTCAATATGGACACTTGAATACTTCCCCCGCACTCTACAGTTTTCACGCTTCAATTGGAAATTTCTCATACATTTATGATGTTTTCCTCTCTTTTCCCTTTTTCTTTCTTTGATGAATTTTTTGAAACACACTACTGAAAATCTTTTCCATTTTTTTCAAACTATGTTCTTGCTTTGGTGTTGAGCTGTAGGTGATAGAAGTTCCACAACTATTTTTGTTAGTCTCATTCTTTGCTCAAAGGAATATCATGCAAGGGCCATGATGATAGAGTTTATGGTTTCAGTGGGGAGAAATCCAACAGCAAGCATTTTAAGAGTAAGTGATTTATTTGTGTTAAAATATGTGATGGTGAAACATCAAACATTTGAGGTTTAGAAAGTTTAATGTCCTTCAATACTAGATACTAGTTCTAGTTCAAGGAACATGGGTTCTTTCATCCCCAAGCCTTATGTATTTCTGGTCTTGATTGATTATGGTCGCAGATGTTTTCCTTAACAAAATCCTAAAATGATGTTTGTCAAATAAATGACCCACCTAACCAGGAAATGTCAGAAGGTAGAAATGGATTCCAAAGAGTTTCAGCTTCACATTGCAATATGGAGTTGAGGTAGAGGAATGTCCAAGGGTTAAGCTGTGGTTTCCTGGGAGCACTACTGGGCAATTGCTAGAGGCTGGCTGGCTGGTCTGCTTTGCACCAGATATCATATAAACTACACGTGGCTCAGCATGGTATCTGCTGAAGTATGGGAAATTTTTCCTCCAATAGTCTAGAGAAACGTCTCTCACATTACAACTCGCACTAGTCTTTTACTCGTGGTACTCTAGTTCAGTGATTTCTGATTTAGGTCAAGTTCTGCTAGATATCTTCTGTGGTTTTACTGGTATGTGTCTGATATGTTCTTAATGTGTCCCCCAAGTTCCTGTGTTGGAAACTTAACTTTTAGTACAACAGTGTTGACAGATGGGACCTTTAAGAAGTGATTAGGTCAGGAGTGCTGTGAACTCAGGAGTGGATTAATGCTGTTATCAAGGGAGTAGATTATTGATAAGAAACCTGATAAGTATCCTGGGGAGTAAGTTCAGCCGCCTTCTCTCCACATGCGTGTGTTCTCTCACTTTTCTGCTTTCTGCCACAGGATGCCCAGCAATAAGGCCCTTGCCCAAAGCTGACACCTTGACTTCCCAGCCTCCAGAATGTTGGAAATGCTTATTTTCTTATAAGTTACTCAGACTGTGGTATTCTTTTATAGCAACATAAAAAAACAAAATAAATCAAAATTGTTACCAAGAAGTGGGGCTTCTACTATAACCAATACCTGAAAATGTGGATGTGGTTTTGGAACTGTGTAATGGATGAAGTCTAGAAGATTTATAGGAAAGGCCTCGTGTGCCATGAATGGAGCATTAACAGCAATTCTGGTGAGGGCTCAGAAGAAGGGACACCTGTAAGCAAAGTCCGGAAGTTCTTAGAGATGTCCTAAGTGTTCATAATCAGAGTGTTAGTAGAAACGTGGGCATCCTAGGTCTGATGACGGCTCAGAAATGAAAAGCAAGGAATTGGGAACTGAATTAAAAGCAATTCTTATAATACAGTTGCAAAGAACCTTGGTGAACTTTCTGGTGTCCTAGGACTTTGTGGAAGGCAGGAACTAAACAATGGTAAACCAGGGTATCTGGCAGAAGAAATTTCTAAGTCAAATATCAAAGGTTACTTTTCACCACTTACAGTAAAATGAGAAAAACACAGAAATGATGAAAATATGGAATTTATACTTAGAAGGGAAACAGAATGGAAAGAACTGGAAAACAGGCTGGTTATGTAAGGAATTAAAAAACTGTATTTGAAATAGATTATCAAAGGTGTGGCCAGCCATGTGCTGAAGAAATCAATACAGGAAGAAGGAAGCCAGGTTCTAGAAACCAGGGAAATGGGAGAATGGCCCTGAATGCATTTCAGAGATCTTCCTGGCAAGCTAGGACTTGGAGGACAAAGATTCCTAAGAGGTGCTGAAGGGACCTCAGCATTTACTTTGCAGGGCTGCCTTAGGCCTACACTCCAAGCTCCTGGTGGAGGGCTCCTTGGCACTCAGCCATAGTTCAAGCAGGTGGGAGCTACCATTTGTGATTCAGCCCCAGAGGTCAAAATGGGCCAGACTTAGTGGTGTTTATGTGGAGCTGATTCTGCAGATGTACAGAATGCACAAGCTGTAAGGCCACTGTAGCCTCCACCTAGATTTCGAAGGATGTGTCAAACAGAAGGAACTCTGTCACAGAGGAGGAGTCACCCACCAGAGCAAAGCCTAGTGAAGCTCTGGGAGTGCGCCAGGCACTAACTCAGGAACCCTATTGCCACCAGTGTATAAGCCTGGGAAAACTGTAGGCTCCAGCCCCTGAGAGCTGCTGGGGGAACTCAGCCTAGCAGAACCTTAGGAGTGGGGCTGTCAAAGTTCAAGTGTGGAAAATTAAATTCCCCAAACAACAGTCTTTACAGGTGGGACCTTTAGGAGTTGATTAGATCACTAGGGATCTTCATGAATGGATTAAGGCTGTTGGAAAGTACATTCGTTATCACAAGAGTGTGTTTCTGATAAAAGGATAACTTCAGATCCTCCCCCTGTCTCATATGGGGCTGAACTTACCCTCTTCAGAGTCTACATTCAAGTGAGAACATGCGCTATTTGTTTTTCTGTGTCTAGCTTGTTTTATTTAACATAATGTCCTCCAAGTCCATCTGTGTTGTTGTTAATAACAGGATTGTCTCTATTATGTCCATATAGTAGCCTATTCTGTGCATGTGCCACATCCTCCTTGCCCACCCACTGACGAGCACTTGGCTTATTTCCATATTTAGTAATTTTGAATAATTCTGCAATGAACATGGAGTGCAGAGATCTCTTCAACATACCGATTTTATTTCCTTTCCTATGTATGCAGTAGGAGTTACTATTTATTCTTATTTAAACTTTTTTATTTGTTCTAATTACTTGTACATTCAGATTTAAATATGATCTCTTCTATTTACCACTCTGAAGGGTGAAGATGTAAAAATTACAAGTGAACACAAAATTACATAGAAGAGGATGTGAGGGGAAAGGGGGGACAAACAAGGGAGAGAATTGAACAACAGCAGATGAGGTAGAGAGGGATGATGGGAGGGGAGGGGAGGGGGGATAGTAGGGGAAAGGAAAGGTAGCAGAATACAACAGTCACTAATATGCCATTATGTAAAAATGTGAGTGTGTAACCGATGTGATTCTGCAATTTGTATTTGGGGTAAAAATGGGAGTTCATAACCCAATTGAGTCAAATGTATGAAAGATGATATATCATGAGCTTTGCAATGTTTTGAACAACCAATAAAAAAATATAAAAAATAAATAAATAAAATAAAATATTTTAAAATAAAAAAAATAAAAATTACAAGTGATAATTTTCCTACTAAATCTGCATTTTCTTGAAATTAAAAAAAAAAACAAAACTGGGAAGCAGAAAATGGGAGTCCAGGTGAATTACACCAGAAGAAAGAGATCTCTGAACACATAACGACCAGCACGGTTCAAACACTCAGGTCTGTCTGTCCTTCAGAGAAGCCTTTAGACAGATAATACATAGAAATGTACCCTGAATGTGGCTTATGTCTAAAAGACTGGAATTCCCTTTTTCCTTGGTCGATGCCTAGAAAAGTTATCAAAAGAACTTCCTCTCAAAGGAAGGAATACTTTTTGATAATTATATAGTCACATATTTCAGAGAATCCTGAACCTAGCTGTTGGAACATGGGACAGCTGCAGATCTGGGGACCGCTCTTGTCAAAGTTGGTCCAGGGAGCAACATCTCTGATCTGACAATCCCGGAACTTCATAGAGCATGAGAGATATGTCCTGAGTCACAAGGAGAGAAAGTAAAGTCAACCGATATCTTTTAGTCATTTTCTAAGTGGGATATCCCAACCTTGCAAATGATTTATTTCCAATTAAAACTGCCCAGTCAAAAAACATTCTTTTTTTGGCAAAACTATGACCCACAATCAGCTGGATATCCTGTCTAGACTTGAGTCCAGCTTCTACCCCAAGGAAACCAACTCTAACACTTTTGTGAACAGAAAGACATTCAGCACAACTGCAATTCTCTTGAGCGTTTTCAGAAATTAAATGAAGGAAAGAAATGGCGGGGGGGGCGGTACTCAGTGAAACTCTTTGCTGAATCTTCATTCACTGATTCATTGATAGGAAAGTTTGGAGCAGGGGAGGGGATTCCAAAGATGAGAAATATCCAGATGACTAAGGTCTCATAAGCCAGGGATTCAGACAGGCAAGCAAAGATTCCCCATCTGAAATTATCTAACAGATCATTAGCTAAACTCAAAGGAGAGAGACTCAGATTTCAGTTGGGGGACATAGGGAAGCTTTGTATTTATCTTCTCCCAATGTAAGCCTAGGCTAAGGAACTGCCCCAAAAACATTATCTAGGGATGCGACGTCCATGTAGTGCACACAGACGCGTAGGCCTGGTGGAGGAGACAGAAGGAACAAATGGAATCTGACACCCTCCATGCCTCTCTCTCTTAGCCATGTGCCCTGGCAGGAAGGGCTGAACAAAAGAACATGGAGTTCTGAAATTTCTACAGTTGACTATTCTTCTGAACAACGTTTTCTTATTCACACAAAAGGTAAGCCAATGCCCTCCAGGAACTGGTAGTATCTTTTACAAAGAGGGTGATCCAAAAAGCTGCCTTCTCTTTGGAGGGAAGCAAACTCGAAAGCAAACAGCCTACTCCCAGGGTTTTCCACCTAAAACTCACAGAGAAGAATCCAGGCACCAAGTTCTGAAACTGAAACCAGAAAGGTCTGAAGCTGTGTGTGGAAGGGAGAAGGGATGAATTCTCTGAATTGATTGCTGAGCTAATTACTAGATCACGTAAGTGATCTAGTTTGGGGAGGGCTGGGAGATGTCACAGGGTCAGCCCAATGCAGACAGGAGTCAGAAAGAGGGTGATTTTGAGCCATATGATGGAGGGGGAAAGTGAAAATAAAGAATTCTAGGAAGGGCTAGGGATGTGGCTCAAGCAGTAGCGCGCTCGCCTGGCATGCGTGCGGCCTGGGTTCGATCCTCAGCACCACATACAAACAAAGATGTAGTGTCTGCCGAAAACTAAAAAAAATAAATATTAAAATTTCTCTCTCTCTCTCTCTGTCTCTAAAAAAAAAAAAAAAAAATTCTAGGAAGAGATGCACCCCTCTGCAAAGACTTCAAGGGGGTGGAAGGTGGCCTTGTGACGGAGACTTCCACCACACCTGGGACAGGGCGCGTGGGTGAGGAGCTCAGGAGCAAAGATAGGAAGTGAGAGGAAAGTCAGCTCTTAAAGGTCATGCCCATCAGTATCCTCATATAATCATCAGGATAATGTGGGTTTTTTTTTTTTAAATTTGTTCTTTTTGGTTACACATGACAGTTGAGTATATTTTGACATATTTATGCAAACATGGAGTACATCTTATTCTAATTAGGATTCCAGTCTAGTGGTTGTACACGATGTGGAGATTCACTGTGGAGTATTCATACATGTGAGAACAAGAACTAAGCCTCAGGCTGACCTCCGCATAGCCCTGGAAGTGACTTCCCTGGTCACCAACGCAGTGCATGCATGTTGGGGTTCCCTTCACTTTTTCTAAAAATTATACCAAAACATATACTTACGTTCTTTAATTTGTACCATTCCTTCAAATAAAGAAGTTCGGCACACCCCCAAATGATTTTCTTTTAGAGGGAAATATGTGGGTCCTGTATGCTTTCTTTTATTAAATAATTGAATTGATGGAAAAAACCAGTTTCCCTTTTTGCTTTGCTTGTCACAAAGTTCTGCTTTCTGTTGTACACGGACCACAACTTGGCTCACCATGTTTCTTTTCCAGAATCTTTTGGTAATGCCTTTGACCTGATGTGGCTGCGAGGCTTTGTTGTCTTGTATGTGAAATCATCATAAATCCCTTTATAAAAGTTGTCGGACTATGAGTGAGACATAGAAATGATACATTATAGTATCTTCTATGTGGCAATCGAACAGCAAATGTTTCTTGAATACCTCCGATAACTGACTCCATTATTTGGAGAAGTCAGAAGCACAAGATTTAGTTTCAACATTCAATTATTCGCTTGTAATCTATTTGAGAATATGTCATGTGCAGATAACGCGATAAGCACTGGGACAAGGCATTATATGCAGGGTTAATGTTTAATCTATTTTCACTGTCACAAGGGCACTTGCAATTAAAATATTTCAGTGCTTCTCCTTTGAGTGGTATATAACCAGCACTTGAAACCTGCTGAGTGCTTCACCTGCTAGTCAAATCCCCTCACAACTTCTCCCTCAAGCCCCCCACCAGGCCCCACAGTCCAGCAACTGAGGGATTAATGTGGGGCACAGCAGTAATTTCTGCTCTCAGGACCAGGATAACTGTTTACCCTGATGGGATAGTGTCTATGCCCTGATTTTATTAAATATTTTGAATATCACTCTGGAGTGTAGACTAGGTTCTAAATGATCTGTCTTACTGTTATCATTGCTATAAATAATAATGGTGACAATTAATTAATAAGTTACCATGTTTCAATTTAACATTTATAATCACCCATTGAGGGAGTCATTATTAGTCCCATTTTACAAATGAGGCCACAAGCGCAGGGAGCATAAATAACTCCATCCAGGGGAAGCACCTGGTAAGCAGAGGTGCCCGTTTTCCATCACCAGTGTAGACTCCCTGTTTGGAGAAGTCTTTTCTTATCCTGTCTGGGATCTTCAGGGAGGCTGGGTAAAGGATTTGGCCCTGCCATGGGCAGGAGGACACTGCTGGGTGGGTCAGGGAACATGGAGGTCTGTTGAGCCTGTGAATGAATCTTTCTTGTTTCACATGTGGTTCTGGATTCTTCCTTTTCAGTTACCCCCAATCCAATCATAAATAAGGACTCTGAAAGTTGCATCCATTTTTTTTTATTTTTAAGTCACTAATAAACCTCATAGCAAGTTCAGCTAGAGCAAAGTAAATTGGGGCTTCTTGGCCCCAAAAGGCACCATCTGCTTTTAAAACAGCAGTTATGTGCCCTCTGGACCACTTTCCCTTAGGAAATTCCTCCTTATCTGCAGCCTGGCTGCTAACTTAAGGATAATTTTCATACTTTCTATTCTAATCATGTTGTGCTGTGGTTTTTCGGTTGGTTTCGTTTTGTTTACAAAGGGGAAAATATCTCTGGTACCATATACACAGGTTGAGTCTAGCAACAGAAAAACTCTCAGATGTCAAGAGCAAGAACGAATCACTCCTTCACAGCTTAGGGAAGAATTGAGCAATTCAGATCACAATTTAAAGCTGATTGATTGGAGCCCCACGGTGGAAGTGAGGAGAAGGTTTGAAACAGAAGGAAGAATCTAAGAGAAGGGAGATGCTCATTTTTGCTGTTGTTCCCTTTTCTAGTTTTCAGTTCTCCCCCTCTCCTGAAAGGAGTGCTGAGTGTGCAGGAAGATTTGGGCGCAATAGTAAGGCTGACAAAACTTTGGGGAAGGGTAAGGATGGTGGGGTCATGGCTCTGCAGTTTCAGAATGAGCTCATCTTGTTGAGGAGCAAGGAAGACAAAGGTCTTTGGCCAATGTTCTTTGACCCTGTGGTTTCATTAAGGTCTCTGGTAATTGTGAACATGCTCCCCAACCCCAGTCCCCAGGTACACGGCCAGTCTATGCTCATATGTAAGTGCCACTGTCCTTCATTTATTATCCATGTCTTGTGGCCACCCACCAGCCCTTATGTCAGTCCAGAATCCCAAATAACATCATTAAAGGGAAAGAAAGAAAGGGAAAAAAAAAATGCCTGTGCAGATTGGCTGGTTCCCTGACCGGGGCTGGTTCAGGCAGCTCTTGGCTTAGACACCCTGCCTTCCAAACACAATCTGTTTTCTAGATTCCTGGGCAATTTGAAGTCCAAGAGAAGGTTTGGTCTTAACTTGACCCACCTAGATCTCCTCTCTGCTGCACTCTGCTGAGGTGTAGTGAGCCCCCAGGGCCCAGACTACTTTCATAGAATGTGACAGAGCAGTGCTCTTGGCTGGTGGTAGAATTTCACCTCTCCCAGATCTGTGTAGTTTTCTCTCTTTCATAATTTTGCTCTGCCAATAGTCAAAATACAGCTCCATTCAACTCTACCCCAGAGACTCTGGGAAATAGAAAATCATAAAAGATGCTGAATGGTCACATGGAAGGAGGACAGCTTCTCTTAATAGACTCTAAAGACAGATGCTTCTGAATATGGGCAGAAACTTTTCCTTTTTGAGACCCCATGATAGCACCAAATTCTATCTAGTGTGAATCCTGTAGCTGGAAAAGTGTCATAAAGTGCTAATAATAGATGCAAAACAGTTTTTGAGACACTCTGAAAAATATTGATCTAAATGAGAAAAAAATGCCCTCCTCCTTTTTTGCAGGTGTGGCTTTATTCTGTTTGAAGAAGCAGGTGGAAATTACTTGGATGGAAATTTGCTAAAAACCATTATATAATTCTGTTCTTTATCAGTGCTTTTTAACGGATTTTAAGTATTTCGTTGGGTCAGCCACAATTTTCTGGATTCTTTTGCAATATGCCTTCAAAAGATGGATTTATCCTCATCCAAAATGGCCCCAGGATGTTGTTCTTAATGATCCTGTGAGCTTTCTTACAACCATCTTCCTTCGACAAATTGTTTTGTTTCTTATCCTTAATTCTCAAGATAAGGGTAGCTACAGTTTTAACTTTCGTATACTTGTTTTCCTAGCAAATCAAGATTTTTTTTTTCCCCCTGCAGCTTCAAGGATGATGACTGTGCTAAGAATGGTTGTTCTAGAAGTCACATATTCAGAGAAATGGAGGTTTTTCAGTGTTACATTCTGGCTTTCAAAATAGATGCTATAGCAACATTCTAAAGTAATATAGAAGTAAAAATAGTAAATATAATTTAGAAATAATAACTCTTTGTTAGCTATTGCACCAGTTAATTCTCATTACTATTAATTGCTTGTAATGACTATCAATTACTTAAATTGATTCCTCTAATCATCATCATAGTTTTTTTCAGATAGCAATTCTTTTATCTCTAGTTCACAAATGAGGCAGCTAAAACTCAAAAGTATCAAGATAACTTTTTAGGTCATGTGACTACTAAGTGTTAAAATTTTGTTTCAAACTCTTTCAGCTGGACCCTAACTGCCCTGGTCTAAATGACTTGCATAGAAAGCCTACATCAAAATAAAACTAGATGACTAGTTTTGAAAATAATTTTTTCAAAAATTAGAGACAGAATCGCCTACTTTTAATTATCAATTCTCAAAAATACTTAAAATTCAACTAGGAAACACTGGCCTAAGTGGACTTCCTAGGAACTCTAGTACAGGAAAAGCAAATTGGTTTCAATTCCCTCATGTGGCAATTCTAACCAGTGGGCAGGGGTCACCCGCTGTGCTGTGTTGAGAAAGATTCTGAAGCCTCCGCTGGATCAGCAGAAAAGAACATGCATCAGGAATATCTGCTCTGACCTCATTTGGATGATTTGAGCAATTTTTAAAAAATTGCTCTATTTTAAAAAATCATAACACATCAGGAAAAATTGAACCCTGAATATTTGATGATATTAAATATGATAATGAGATTATGATTATATTTTTGGTTTTGTTTCAGAAATAAATTCATAATATTTACAGATAAAATGCTATGATGTTGATGATTTGCTTGGAAATTCGGGATTAGGGTTTTGAGGATGGGTGGGCTATGGTCCTACAAAAGAAAGTAGATGAAGGTAAAGAAGAAATAAGACTGCTTATGAGTTGATAATTGCTAAGGCTGGGTAATGGGTTATTGTTGAAACTGAAATACTCTCCTATGCACACTTAAATTTCCCATAATAAAATTTATTTTAAAAAAGAAAAATATTTTAAAGGAAAAATAAAATAAATATATCTACCAGCAGTAAGTGAATGAGAAAAAGCTGGAAATGACGTAGATGGGGAGGTGGCGTCTTGCTACATGCTAAGAGGCAGTGTTATGCTAGGGTCTCATTGTAGGGCTTTCTAAATGAGGAATCAGGCTTAAAGCAGAAAGCAACTTGAACAAAATCACGTTATCTGAAAATAGAAAGGCTCAGTTGGTGTCTGTGTGCCTAAACCTAACACCCTCTCCACTGCACCCACCCACTCGCCCGTGCACACACTGGCTCACAATGAGAACATAAGCCACATTGAAACATCTCTATGTTGCTCTGGGTTCGAGGGATCCTTACGAATTGTGTATCAATAGTTTGATGCTGATTAAGCAGAAGGGACTTTAAAAAATAATTTATATCATAACTGTAGTTTTTATAAATTGTAGTTTAATTTGGGGATGATTTGTAGATGCATCTCTAGCTGTAAATATATTACAGAGAGATCACTGTGGCCCTTTTACTCAATTTTCCTCACTGGTAAGACCTTGCATAACTATAGTAGTAGAATATCGGAATTAGGGAATTAGCACTGACAAAAAGTAGCCATCTTTTTTGGATTTGCTTAGTTCTATGTGTGCTTTATATATTTAGTTCTTTGCACATCACGTGTGTACATTCCCCCGATCATCTCCACAGATCTCCAGCAGGATCCTCACCAAGAGGTATTTTGATACATTACAGCTGTTGAGAATGACATGCATAACCAGAGAAGTTATTATTGACCCCTAAATACTTTATTTTCTATCTGAATAGGGATTTGAGTAATGAAGAAAACTGTATTACCCCCAAATGGAATCTGAATAAAGAGGATAAAATTAAATATCAATGGAACTCATTTTAAAAAGAGTAGTGTTTTATAAAAATGAACATCATGATAAATTTTAACTTCCACATCTTCAAATAACCAAATTGTATTTTATTTTTTCCCCTCAAACAGGTAACTTCTCCAATATGGAGATTGTTTTTAATCTGTAAAGTATGGATGAGTATACCTGCTTATAGGGTAAATTGAGAATTTGAATAAAAAAAGTATATACACACTTTGATAATGGTAAAGTAATAGAACTAACAACTAAAATGCTGTGATGATTTTCAGGAAGAGGAAACAAATAGTAGAAAATTTTAAGCTGAAACTATTATTTTTTTTTTAAGAGAATCTTCCAGGATATAACATATGGCCAACAATAGTTCATCCAGTCTACTGCGCATCCTACCCTTAACAGGCCTACAAAAGAGTCACTGTACTAATTGTACTAATTCAGCAAAGTAGAAAAATTCTTAAACATTTGTATCTCATCCAAGGAAAAGTACTCTGAGAGTCTCAAAAAATAGGGATGGAAATGACCTTAACCCTGTTTATAAATGAACATATTGACATCCAGCAATACAAAGTGACTTTTGAGCCTGTAATTGATATTTGAGTCTATTCTAAACCTTTAACACAGTATCACAGATGTACAGCTGATTGCAAGTTTTAGCTTTAATATTTGACACTAAATTCCTTTATAAATTGATACCTCAAAGACATGGCAGCTTGACCAGGTATAGAAGAACTGGGGCCATGAACTAAAAGCTCTGAGTTCCAGAGCAGGTTCCCTGTTAAGGGCAAATCATTTCACACCCTAGAGTTTCACAAGGCTCCCAAGTGGTTAACTCTTCATATTCATTTGGTGTCTTTATTTCTTTGTCTCTATTAAGTATTGAATCTCTCCCTAGTTGCTCTCAGGAAAATGGGAGCAGCAAATCTAATATACTCCTGAACATTAAGTTTCACTTATTGGAAAGTTCATTGGTCATAAAAATTATTTTGATTCCTACCATGTAATGGATTACAAGCAACAATTAGGGAATGTCTGTCTTCTTCTCAAATCTCTTTCCCCTCCCCTAAGCAGAAACTAACCCACAAGGAGAAAATCAGTGAAATTTTTGGAAGCAGTGGCATTTCCTGATAGATTCTATTTAACCACCACTTTTAGTATTAAATGCCAAATCTTCAGCTCTATGCACTGCCTCATTAGTTATTAATGAGGCAACATATTTGTTCAAAATTTATGATTGTTGATTTGCTCCCATCACTGTGTGAAATATTAACATAGCATTTGTACTTGCAACCATTTGCAGACATTAGATTGTGTATTTGCATATTCATGAACACTCATAAATGTTTAAGGAGACAGCGCAGAAAGCATGGGAGCTGTCAGACAGCCAGTAAAAAGGCATATTTACAGCGTTAATAAGTATTTGAGTTTATAGGCCAAAACTATGAGCAACAAATTAAGTGAAACTCTGGTTTGCCTATTGTAGGAAACTAGGAATTTTGCTTAAAAAAAAAACTTTGTAAACTTAAATTTATTTCATAGATGCTGAATAAATGCTTATTATTTAGTCACAAAATGTATAGTCTCAGTGCAAAGAGAGTCCTAAGAAAATCAGGCTTTTAGATATGTCATTTCACTCTTGCTAATACAGTTTTTTTTCTGCCTTGGGCTTCCCCTCAATCAAAATAATGCAGGAAAGCAAATGGGGCATATACTCAGTCAGAATTGTTTTTTATTCTAGTTCCATTGAGGAATTTGGGTGAATGATATACCCTGGTGTAACACAAACCAATGTACTCAACTCAGTTTGTTAACTTATGAAAAACTGGAGCCTGGAGATAAAGCAGTGAGCACTAATGGATATGAAGGAGAGCCATAAAGCATCCAACTAAGAAATATCTACCTGGCTTACAGATAATCCATGTGTAGAAATGACCATGAACACCAAGCTAAACTCACATTGTTGCAGAACTTCACCCTTTTCCACACTCTTGAGATACATGGTGTAAAACATAATAATTTTTGGAAATTTTATGAGTCAATAATGGAGACCATATTTAGTTAGATCCCTACCTCACACCATATGCAAAAAATCAATTCCAGGTATATTAAAATGACTGATGATAAAAGAAAAGACTGTTTAGTTTCATAATATAAAACCATTACAGAAAAATACCTTCCTGACCTCAGATCAGGGGAAAAAAATTTACTCTGTCCTATAGGTATTGTCACATTCCACTATTAAATGTCTCAAACATTACGTTTGGATAAATAGGTGTATGAGGTAACTCACCATATACTTGTGCCAGAAGAAGGGGTCACTGATTAGCCTGTGGATTTTAACTGGCTTCTGTTTTGATGCCCTAATTATTATGCTGGTCAGTTTGTGCCCTGCTGGCATCTGCTGCTGAAACTTGCCGTTGGTAAATTTTTGGTCTGTTTCTTTCTTGACTCAGCAAATTTTGGTCCTCTCAGGTGCTGTAGCTACACCTCAACATGTGCTTGTTGGATTTATGTCTACAGTCTGGAGTGATTTTCACTGACTCTTTAGCCCAGGAGGGTCTTTAGAAGTACATGGTGTTAGGGACACTTCACCACCACTGCTGTGATGCTCCAGTCATCTCACCAGACAGAGGGACCAGTGTCCCTCCAGAAAGCAAGCTGGACTTTCTAGATGTTTTTAAATGTCTGAAAGCTAAGAGGTATTCAAGGGAACTAATTTCAAGCTGTCCCCCTCCTAACCATTCTACCATGGAAGTAATTTTATTCTGATTCCTGGATTGGTATAAAGAGAGCAGGAGATTACTTCATTAAATGCTCTCCTTTTAGAATATCAAATAAGAAACAGAAGGAAACTCTCTTCACTCTCAGAATTTTTTATTTCTCTATGGTATGAGTAGGACATGGAGGGTGAGCCCAGCATACTTGTATCTGATTTCTTCCCATTCCCAAAGTCATCTTGAGCCAAAAGGAAGGAGCTTTTCTTTCTCTTTTCTGTGTAGCAATAGCTTCCCTTATGTGATATCTTCTCTTTCCAGAAATACGTATGTTCTGCACCTTTCTCTGGGGCTTTAATGGCAGATAAGTTACAGAGAAAGACACATTGATTTTCCAAGGGGAAAAAAATCTAACCTCTTATGCAAATAGCCTTTGATGAATCAAAGACAATATATGTTCTCAACATACACACATACATTTAACACATTTATACTTATATACATGCATTTTAACTCCTACACAGAAGAAGTTTATTTATTAATTTAAAGTATATTTGAAAGCAGATATAGAAAATAGAGGAAGCTATTTTTGATGTAGTTCATATTTTTTAATTTCAATGAAATAAATATGCAATAAACAAATAAATACATAAATTTTCAGATTATTATAAAATACTAAGATAAAACAGGGTAAGAGCACAAAGGTTGATAGGTTAATGGAAGAAGGCTTGAAGGAATGTGCTCATCAGGGAAGTCCTCTCTCATGAGATAACTTTTGAGCAGGACCTGAAGAAGCAGAATAAATAAGCATGTGGACATCTGATGGAAGAGATTTGAAGCAGAAGGAAAAGGAAGTCAAAGATCCTTAGGCAAGAGTATGCTGGACAAGTTCAAGAGTTATCAGAAAGGACAATGTAGTGAGAGTGGAGGGATGAGAGTGAGTCATGGGAGGTGAGAGCCAAGAGATACAGAGGAGCAACTCATCAGCTGAGACCACAAATGTGGGTCTGCATGTTTGGGGAAGCTGGAGAATAAGAGGTGGACTTAGAAATGCAAGTGTGGAAGCCAAGAGGCTAGCCATGAGGCTGCTACAATTTAAATGATACAGGCATAGAGCAAGGAACTAGCTGCAGATGTGGAGAGAAATTGCTGCATTCCAAGGATATTTTGAGGACAGAGCCCATAGGATTTGAAAATGTGGTATAAGAAAAAGTCAAAATTATTCCAAGATCTGGGATCTGTGCAACTTGAGTAATATTCAGATGGACTCAACAGTAGAAGAAGTTTGGGGTTGAGGATCAGAGTTCAGTTTTGAACATGTTTGGGATGCATGTCTCAACACTAGACATGTTAAATAGGCAGCTGGAAAGAAGAGTAGGGAGTTTAGAGAGTATATTCAGGTTAGATGTGCAAAAATGAGAGTCACTGGCTTACAGATAACATTTGAGGCTGGACTAAGCCACCCTGCAGATATTTTAGATGGAAGAGAGAATAGGTTGTACATCAAGCCCTAGAGAGGTCATATATCTGAGAAGAATGATGCAAAGGACACCAAACAATCACTGGGACAAGAGGATTATGAGACTGTTGAAATGAAGAAGTTTTCAAGGAAGAGGGAGTCTGCTGAATGCAGTTGGTCAATGGAGTGGCAGGAGGAAAGAGAATTGACCACTGGCCATCAGATGTGGGAACCATTGGTACTTGGTGAAGCCAGTGTCTGTGGGACCTTAGCATGATAGTTTAAAGAAGAAAGGGGAGGGGAAAAAGTTTTTCAAACAACTGAATTTTAGCAGAGACATTTTTAGGATTTACTCTTTGGCCTAGTAACAATGGTCCTTTGGAAAGACAACATAAGTGGAGAAACCATCTTCTCTACCCTGTACTGGATTGCTCAGTGGCCTACCCTGAGCAATCCAGTACAGGGAATGTAAGTCCCTCAGGTGACTGCAACAGCAAGAAATGAGCTCTTTCCAGAGAAAAAGCTGAACCCCCTGGTACAGTGAACACATCCTCTATTACACACCAAGTCTAGCTTCCAATCTGTTCCTCTCCTCTACAAATCCCTGCAGCCCATCCACCACCATTACAGATACACAGTTCAAGTTGAAATTGGCCTCTTGCTTAGGGAAAGGGATGGGCAGAGATCTTTTCATGAAGTTTGGTGGAAAGTGAAGAATGAAGGGGCTGGTTGGGTGGCATAGCTAGTAAGGCTCCTATTTAACCCCACGTTCCACAGAACTTCAGGATATTAGCTCATACCTTCTCTTCCTCAAGCTCTACTTTAAGTATATGTGAGAACCCAGGCTCTGTGACATCCTCTGGAGCATGGCGGTACCCTCCTGGGCAGGGAAATGAAAATAGAGTTTGTATTTGAATAGGGGAGAGGGGACCGGAGTGTTTACATATACAATCTAGGTGCAAATATGCAAATGGAGTACTGACCTGAGCTTTGAGTAGGAGGGTCAGTACTAGTTTATGCCCTCGGTTTCATATTCTGACTCCACTCGGGTCCCTTGATTCAATTTCTCTCTGCCTCAGCTTTTTCAGCTAGACCATGGGAATTATAATAGAACCACCTAAGTATTTAGGAGCATAAAACAAACATATCAAGGACTTAGAATAGAGCCTGGCACATTGTAACCACTCATTAATGATATGTGTTAAAATACTTTCATTACTATTATTATTATTATTATTAAAAGAGAATAGAAGAATAAATAAAATAATTTAAAAAATAACCTTTCTGACTCATTTAAGTCAGAGAAAATGTTATGGTTTACATATGAGGTGTCCCCTAAAAGCTCATATGTAAAACAAAGCAAGGATTTTCAGAGGTATAACCTCATCGGTGAATTAATCTACTAATATGGATTTACTGGTGGTAGCTATAGGCAGTTAGGTTGTGACTGGAGGAAGGAGGTCACTGGGGTGTGCCTTTAGGGTTTTTAGCTTGTCTGGTGAATGGAGCTCTCTCTCTCTCTGCTTCCTCATTGCCAAGTTCTGAGCTGCCTTCCTCCACCATGCCCTTCCACCATGATGTTCTGCCTCACCTTGGACCCACAGCTATGGGGTAGGCCAACTGATGGACTCAACCTCTGACGTCATGAGCCAAAGTAATGTTTCCCTCCTCTGTACTGTCTTGCCATGTCTTTTGCTCACACTGATAAAAACAGTTGACTGAAACAGAAGGCCAGAGCCCTATCTGGTACTTTTATATCATCAAACAAACAAAAAACCCACCCTATTTTAGTTATGGTGATTTTAGCTATTCTAAGAACTAAAGCCAAAATTTCAGTGGCTTAACAAGCTAGAAGGTGACTTCTTTGGGGAGAGGGCAGAGGGTGTTGGGGAGGGTCCTGGGGATTAAAGCCAGGAGCGCTTAACCACTGAACCACATTCCTAGCCCTCTTTCTTTTTATTTTGAGATAGGGTCTCACTAAGTTGTTTAGGGCTTCACCCCAGTTGCTGAGGCTGACCTTGAATTTGCTGTTCTCCTGCCTCAGCCTCCCAAGTCACTGGGAATACAGGCACATACCACAGCAGAACGTGACATCTTGATCACATGATGGCACTGAGCAGATGAGTAGATTAGCAGTCTCTTACACATGCCACCTAACCAGCTTCTTCATTCTTCACTTTCTACCAAACTTTATGTGCAGTCCTCTTACACACTGTGGTTCAAAGATCTAGCCCAATGCTATTTCTAATATGGGGTTTTCAAGATCACTGTGGAGGTCAATTACATTTCAGAAGGAAGAAGCATAGGAGAGCATGAGTGGAATAAGTATGTGGGTAGAAAAATGTTACCATGGGCCAAATCTGGAATTAAAATACTTGCATTCCACTGGGTAGAACACGGAATGTCTTTCCACCAAGGCAGATAGATATTACATAAGCAGTTGGTTATATAAGAGTCTAGAGTACAGATAATAGATCTGGGTTGGAGTTGCAAATGTAACAGCAAACTTCTAACATGCGGAGGTGGGATGCTGATAAATATACATCCTAGATAGGCAACCATGTCCCATTGACACATCTATGCCATGGAAGGAGGAGTACAAGCATTCAGACCATACTCATTCTATGTCTACGTACGAGGGGTGCAGATTGGAGAAAGACAGCTTTTTTGGTAAGAAAATTCTTTAATGGGGTTATTGGATATAAAAGTTAGGCCTTGAATCTGATATGGACTGGGGCTTAGATCGAAGTTAGTTTATAAAACAAAATAGGAGGGAAATAGCTTCTTCCACTGGCCAACAAAGGAGAAAGGAAGACTGGGAACCTCTTTAGTCACCTTTAATGGGAAACAGCCCAGTCTCTTCCATAAAGAACATACCCCTTCCCAAACCAAAATGCCAATACCATCTGCATTTAGAAGATGTAGCAGGGTATAGACGCTGATGTCCCACATGCTCCATGGATTCATCATTCCTGACATCAGATGGCATTTGGGACATGGAATTTCACCTTTACTCCTTTACTACTCTTCGACCTTGCAGACAAAAGCTTCTTACACGGTGGGTGACTAATTCGTAAAGCACAAATTGGACTCATAAATGGATATTTATTTTTATGTAAATCTTGGCAAACTGAGTCCTCTTCTTTACCGAGGTGATTAAAATTTAAAAGGCTGCATGGCAAGTAGAAGATAATAAAGGGTTGTTATTTATAATGGCCATATTTACAATAGAATGCTAAATTTATTTTAATAAATACTAATTTTATATTTATGAATAGTCATTCATAGAGAAGACAATAAAAACTTTCATTTCTGCTTACTGGGTTTTTCTGTACAGCATACAAATCAAATCCTCCACTCAACACTGCATTCATATTTTGAGGTTGCTATGCTTTATCAGAGTGGTCAAGTCTGTTGTTTCTTAAATCTGTTTTCTTTATAATAAATGACTTTATTGATTTTGTTCAAGCTCAGCTCCAAATATAGCAGAATAACACTAATAGTCCAAGAAAGAGAGGGAAATGAGAGAGCATTTTATCAGCATGTTTCAGTCACAGGTAAAAACCATGGTGGTTAGCAATTTCTTTGTACAGTAACCACTTAAGAAGACTTTGAATAGGAGGCTGTTAATAGCAGAGTCTAAGTCACCACATTTTCTGCAGGGTCTGAATTTGGATGACAATTTTTTTTAATTTAGTAATTTTTTTACTTGATTATTTTTAATAACCTTAGCTGATGACAAAGGGAAAGTTTCCTTCAGAAAAAAATATTAGGTGGTTGCAAGTTTTCCAATGTTCAACCACATTCTGTCTTAAAATAAGGCCTATTTTAATTTTAGCCCAAAGAACAACAATATCATAGAAGTAGGCTTAATGGGCTTTAAAAATGTCACTAATTTGGATTAATGAGAAAAGTCAATATATGCAAAGATATTATGCTTAGCGTTTAATTTATCAGTTAAGAAGTATTGATTGAGTACATGCCATATTCAGTTATTTGTGTCTCTTCAGTTACTTTAACATTGATCTTTATATCATCCTTGGACATCCAACCCTAAATCACACATTATACTCTCTAAATTTAACCACATTGAGTTGAGGCAAATAAGTCAAAGAAGGGTTGTCAAAAATAGCTTACAAAGAGCACATATCATACAGCAAGCAGTTGAGAGGTCAGCCTGTCCCCAGGAAATAGCTGAGGGCAAGGTCATGTCAAAAGGCACCCACCAAAATGATTAATATATAGTGTCCAATAATTTTGCATTTGTAGATATTAAGAATGGATGGGAGAAGGGGAGGAAAAGGGAAGTATGGGGAAATAAAATTCATCAAATTATGTTATATGCATGTATGATCATGCCATAAAGAAACCCACTATCTGTATAATTAATATGCATCAATTAAAAATAGATGGGAGTGGGCTGGGGATGTGGCTCAAGCGGTAGCACGCTCGCCTGGCATGCGTGTGGCCGGGGTTCGATCCTCAGCACCACATACTAACAAAGATGTTGCGTCCGCCAATAACTAAAAATAAATATTTAAAAAATTCTCTCTCTCTCTCTCTCAAAAAAAAAAAAATAGATGGGAGTAACCAAGAAGAAAAGATGCAAATTCTTTCTAATCAGAAGTGGGTAGAAGCAAAGAAACTCTGATGCACTTGACCAGGACTTGTTTTAATAACTTCTGTTCATTGTCTGTTAACTACACCTTAAAGTTATCTCTGACAACCAAATGAGAATCATGTTGTCCCTTAGGGATGAACCTAGGATGTCCAACTCCTGCCTTTTGCTTTCTTTAGCATCAAAATAACACTATCTATAAAATTTTGTAACTGAATATGAAATACTACCACTAAATCATGAGTTAATTAACTAGCTCATTTATCTGTTTTCATGGCTGAACAGTGACTTGAAATCGTAAATCTACCCTCATTGCCAATATATATGATAAATATGTGCTTGATATAAGGCCCCAAACAAGGTTTTCTTCTGGTTTTGTGCCATGAATACAAAAAGCACAAGACTATGTATAACAATGAGTCACAGCCCTCTGTGGCCCCCTATTGACTCTGAGCTAAACCAATGCTCTATCAGCAAAAACTTGTCTACAAAAGATGGGTATTTGCCCATTACAGCTTGTCCTTTTGGAATGCTCATCATTCAGGGGTCCAAAACATACCATGGAGAGAGGGGAGTGGAGAAAGAAAAAGAGAGAGAGAGAGAGAGAATATGAATGAATTACAACCTTCCAGCCAACTCCTCCAAGGTGCCAGACATCGGAGGGGAGCTATCTGGTATGTTCCAATCCCAGAAGCCTTTTGGCTTCAAAAATAGGAGAGACCTTGTGTGAGACTAGCAGAAGAATCATCTTGCTGAGCCCCAGTCCACGGAGCCATGAGGAAAGGTTGTTGTTTGGAGTCACCAAGTTTTGGGTAGGTTCTTACACAGTAACAGATACCTGAAGCATCAAGGGACCTTGAAGAAATGAAGGGAGACAAAGATGAAACTGAAAGCAAAGATAAAAATGAGTGAGCAGAAGAAGAGGAGAATGACAAGGAAAATAGGAGAAAATAAAGCACCAAATTTAGTTCTATACATCTACAGGTTTACACCAAACAAACAAGCAGACAAGATTTACTGAGAGTTTTTCAGATCTTAACAATTTCCTTGGCTTATGTATAGCTTTTAAAATTAATTAGACTGTTACTGTCTATTATATGTCTTCAAAGATAGCAAATTCCGGAATCAGCCTTCCAGTGGAAAATTCACTCAGGCAGATGATCAACTGTGAAATCTGTGTGCAACTTTGTGAAAAAGCATCAAATTTAGAATCAACAGCAAGGCTGTTGGACATAACTATTCCATCCCAAGGCCCATATTAACTGAAAATTGCTCTGGTGGAGTTATAAGCTCACATCTGCAAAGAATTTTCAGCCACCACTGTTAATCTAACACCTGCCTCTCCAATTAAGGACACTGACCTTTTAGAAGTTTTAAGGAAGGGTGATTTTTAAATTTGTGTCTCTTCAGTTATTTTAACATTGATCTTTATATCATCCTTGGACATCCAACCCTAAATCACACATTACACTCTCTCAATTTAACCACATTGAGATGAATCAAATAAGTCAAAGAAGGGTTGTCAGAAATAGCTTACAAAGAAAGGCCTGGGGGTAATGTCATGGAGGCAGAATAAGCAGACAGCTGGAAGTTGGCTGTTCTGGCTATGTGGCAAATCCTCCACAGTTTCTCTCATTAACAAAGAACTAACAATGCCTCGTGCCTGTATTTCTCAGGGGATTCTGAGAGTTTGAAGAGGCCAAATTTTCCTACCTGCAGTTAGAAGATTAAGGACTTAGGGCCCTCTTTGGAGGCTGCTTTGCACAGGTTACTGATAAACTGAGGACAGGAACTACAAAACAAGTCCAGTTTGGGATGATCCTGCTTCCTGGGTGACAGATTCTCACCAAGCCATGGTGGGAAATGGCGGTAAATAAACCTTTCGTAAATGGCAAGAATTTGAAAGAAAATGATTGCAAATTGTGGATTCATAGGTTTAGTTGGAGAGAGAGACCTATTTAGAAAAAACATTAACTCATTAGGCCTGCTTTCTAATAAAATGTAAATTCTCCAAACTCTTCAGTGAATATCTCTTGTGGAAATTTAATTTTTTGATTAAAAACCCCTTTGGTTGTTTCGTTTTTGAGATAGGGGTCTCTCTTGTTCCCCAAATTGGTTTCAAACTCCTGGGCTCAAGTGATCCTCCAGTCTTGGCCTCCTGAGTATTTAGCACAAAAGGTTGGGCACCACCAAGCCCAGCTAAAATCAATCTTTTAGATTAAATGTTTATAAGTTGTATTAGTTTCCTATTGCTGCTGTAACAATTATTGCAATCAGTGGCTTAAAACAACATGATTTTACTATCTTATGGTCTGGGGTGGGGGGCGGTCAGAAATTCAAACCAAGTCCTACAGGGCTAAAGTCAAGGTGTGGCGGGACTGGTTTCTCAGGAGACTCCCAGACGGAATATTTTTCTTGCTTCTTCCAGTTTCCAAAGATGCTGACTCCCTGGTTTATGGCTGCACCATTCTTCTTGTCATTATATTACTTTGTCCTTGGACTCTGACACCTCCCATATCCTTTGATGAGGATCCTTATGACTACATGAGACTCATCCAACTAATCCATCTTGCCATCCTAAGATTCATAATCACATTTTCAAATCCCATTTGGCACATGGGCTAATACCCACAGGCTCAAGGGATCAGGTGCAGACACCTTAGCAGGGAGCATCACTTACCTTATGACACAAATCTACTCTTCCTTTTCAGCCATTGCCATTTCTATATCTTTTGGGTTAAATAATATAAATTTCTGTTCCATAAACTATATAATATGGTAAAAAAAAAACATGAACTTTTTAGGTCACTCAGAGATTATATGTGACCTGGGACATTGCTATAAACAGTGACTTTGATGGTAGAGTATTAGAAAAGGAAATGGTTCTTTACCCAGGAAGAAGGAGCCACCAATGTGTGACTCAGTAGCAGCAACACACTCAGAAGAGAATGGTCTAAGGCAGGAACCTCCCTGGTTCTATCCTTCTGTGGGAAGGAAGATTCAGGACCTAGAGAGCAGGAGTCAACTTACCTGGGAGGAACATCTTAATGGGGAGACAACGCTTGTAAAATATCCTCCCAATCCCATGAGAACACGTCATAAGACAGACTGTATCAAGGATAATCACAGGGTGTTAGGCAGGACTTTAAAAATCATGGGATCCAGGCCCCTTGCTTGCTGATGTGGACACTCAGTCCTGGATAAATGAGGAGAATTATTCAGGGTTGCTAAGAGATAGGGGCAGAGCCGAGTTTGGAGCCCACCTCTCCTGCCTTGCAGCGTCACTTTGTTAAGGCACAGTAGCCCCTCCTTATGCTTCCCAGGACACCCAGTGGATGCCTGGAACCGTGGGCAGTACAAAACCCTATATATCCTATGTTTTTCCTTATTAATTGGGCACAGGAACAGGTTAACAATAACTGATAATAAAATAGGGAAAATAAAACAATATACTGTAATAAATGCTATGTGAATGTGGTCTCTCAAAATATTTCATTGTACCATGCTCACCTTCTTGTGCAATGACACATTGCCTATGTGATCAGAATGTGATGAACGACTAAACACTTAAGAAACTTTTGCAGTTTGAGGTATGAAATATGACAGAAGAACTAACAAGAATTTCTTTTTCCCTCTTTATGACTTCATACACATAAGATTTGTTGTTACCGTAGATCTTAGCAACCTCAGTGTATGGTTTGCTTTTTTTCTTTCCTTGATAAAGTGAGAACTTTCACTTTTTCATTGAAAAGAAGTACATCATGGCTCCTCTTTGGCATATCTGGATTGCAGCAATACCACGTTTGAATTTAGGGGCCATTTGTAAGTAGAGTAAGGATTACCTGAACACTACCATGACAATCAAGTAACAACCAACAGGGCTACTAAGTAACTGATGGGCAGGTAGCATATACCGCACGGATACAGATGCACTAAACAAAAGCGCAATTCATGTCCTTAGTGGGCAGGATGGAGTAGGACAGTGGGAGATTTTATCACACTGCTCAGAATGACTCACAATTTAAAATTTATGAAATATTTATCTGGAATTTTCTATTTAATATTACCAAACTAATATTGACCAGGAGTAACTGAAACTGTAGAAAGCAAAACCACGGAGAAGGGGGGATTGTAGTACTTTATGCAGATGTTCTTTGTCTTCCGTTGGGTTATAGCCTCATACTATCCCAAATCAAAAATGCATCACATTTGCCTCACCATCGGACATGCCAGCTTAACACCACGGCACTCTGTAGAGCATCAGTTGATTCCCTTTGTGGTTACTGGCTGCCTGGGCGGTGCAGCTCATAGCAGCTGCTCAGAATCTTGAAAGACTATGATAGAGTATCAAGAGTATCATATCACTAGCCCAGGAAAAGATCAAAATTCAAAATTGAAAGTATGGTTTTCACCTAATGTGTACAGCCTTTGCACCATTGTGAAGTTCAACAATGTTAAATTGAACCACTGCAAATCAGGACCTGTAAACATATAAAGGACCGAGGGATTCAGGGTTCTTATATTTTGATCATAGATTATGAAAGAAAACTTCCAAAGTTCTTATACGATTTCATTTGGTGTAAGCAGCAGTCTCCCTAAAACCCTTCACTTCTCCCAGCATGAGATCAGTGTTAGGGGCTTGGCTATGGGTCTCTTTGCTTCTGACTTGTGAGGGTGGGCACTTGCAACCTTCCTGTGGTCCTTTTCTCCCGTGGCTGTCGGGGCTCGAGGAACAGGAAATGCCATTGCTGAACTTGGGAGTTTCAGCAGACAAAGCTGCTTTGGCTGCTTGGGTGTATTCTCTTCAGTCATGAATCTTTACATGATTATTAATCATCAGGGCTCCCAGTTTTTCCTATTGAGCCTTCAAACAACTTTAGGTGACTAACGCCCAGCCAGATCCAATGCCTGACTCCTGAACAGTGAGTAAACACTGTGCTGCAGAGAAAGGAGGGGAAGTGCAGTCAGTGTTCTAGGCAGTTCCGAACCCATTTCCTCTGGATGGCTCACGGGAACAGCTGTATTCAGAAGACTCTCCTACCTAAGCCCTGCATCTATTTGCCAGGCACTTTTTGTGCAGCATGTTTTCATCCCAAGAGATTTTGTAATGGGGATACTTTTTAAGGATTTTGTCGGAAACAGGGAGAGGGGTCTCAATGTTGACAAAGCCAGCAGCCCAGGTTTTAGAAGGTTAAAGAACCTCATCTCACCCTCCTGGATTTCATATGCATTCTGAAGGTGACATTGTTCAGGCCAGGGCGGTGGCGGTGGCATTGACCTTCTCCACACCCCTGGAGAGACAATAGAGAGGGGCATTTATTTGAACTTCACCTTCCCAGTTTAGAGCCAGAGCCACCCTGAAGCTATATTGGCAAGGACCGCAGAAAGCAGCAGGTGTTTAAAGAGGCAAAGCATGTTGTTAGGAAAAATTGTCCCCAAGCCCCGAATTGGCCTTTTATCACCGTCACTCTGGCTTATAAACCCCTGTAACGTGCAGCTTTCAAGAAGGGGGAGCTAAGTTCAGTGGCCGGTGCCCTGCCAAGCGCTTCATAATGCATAGAATAAAAAAGACAAAAGTTTTTCTCCAGCTACTTTGCTTTTCCTCTGCACCCCGACTCCCTTCCCTGGGGGGAGAATCATAAACAGAGACAGAAGAATGACGCCCCTTTATTATTTCTCTGGGTTCTTTCTCTGCAGATGACCTATAGAAGTGATTTACCATAGAGCTGTTGGAGTTCCCACACTTCCGTGAGCTCCTCCGGCCGAAGCTGGTTGATTTCTTTGGGGTGTTATAACTATGACCTGCTCCATTAAGTAGCAAACAAAGTCCAGCTGGATATATCAAGCTCAGCTGGACTCTTTGCTTTTCACACAACCTGCTTGATTAGGAGAGTTGCTGTGCCCTTGTCACACGGCGCGTGGTGCAGTCTGCAAAGATTGGGCTGCCATTGATTTCTGCATAATATGGATTCACACAGCCTTCCCACCACAGCGCGCCTTTCACACCCTACAATAACCTAGCCAGCATCATTTTTTCTTTCCAGTCTTCTTCCTCGGTTGCTTCAGACTTACACTGGGCTTTAGTTCTAAAAATTTGTCACTCCTGGAGGTAATGTGTGGCTTATTACCCAGCACTTTACGACGCATTAATTGCAGCTTGATTTAGACATTTCCCATTTGGTGACTTAGTTACAATCGTACAAACATGTCATGCTCTCAGTCAATAACGTGGGAGCAGAAAGAGAGCCAAACAATTGCGAGTGCCTTGCTCTTCTCTTGGGAAGGACCAGGGCAATTGTTACCATAACATGAAGCTATTTGTTTATTGGGAAGAGGTGTTTGTCTGGCTGCTGTTCTTAAGTTGTTATTCACCCTGGACTGGTTGTTTTTAGTTGCTTTACCCTTCCATTTCTATACCTATTTTCTTGTTGGGGAAAAGAAAAAAAACCACAAAGCTTGAAAATTAGTGCAGCAAGCTATAGAGATTTCATTAAACACTCCAAGAGGGTTTGCATAATATGAAAAATACAGGGATAAAATATGAGTTTAGCCAAATTCCACCTCGATTTTGATCATTAATTTAATTGATGGTGGCTTTTGAAAATAATTAAGGGAGACTCATTTAGAGTCACCTTGCCATGTTCATTTTTAGCCTTAAGTACATAATGGTTATAATGTATGTGGTGAAAATTAGAATATAATAAACAATGGGGATTTCTGTGTGGACATCCAACACAGGTATAATAAATAAGGTGTGATTTTCACATACTGTGGAATAATTTTTTAGTCACTAAAATGATATAGAACTATGCTTTATTAGATGCTATATTACTTAATGAATTAAAATGACAAATTTTTACATAATGCCATTTTTCCTTAAATGAATAAAACACCCTAAAAGTAGGTATATGTGCATATTTTCTAGAAATATAAAATGCTATTCAAAGAGTTTCAGAGAACTATATTCAAATATGTTCTGTTATCCCCGAGCAGAGGAAATATGACTTTGGGTAGGTTGAACTGTATAAAGTTGCAGGTCACCATTTCTCCCTATCAAAATATACTTTCATTAGAATTAAACTTAATTTTTTTCATTGTGCTTTTCTGAATTTTCTGGTGCTTTTTTTTAATTGGTCAGTTTTTTATGGGCATAATAAGGAATGTTTCAGATGATCAAGGATCTTTGGTTTACAATGGCAGAAATCCAATTCAAACTTATTTAAATGAGAATGCATGGGACAAATGCTGTGGCGCATGCCTGTAATCCCAGTGGCTGGGGAGGCCTAGGTAGGAGGATTGCAAGTTCAAAGCCAGCCTCAGTAAAAGCAAGACACTAAGCAACTCAGTGACACCCTGTCTCTAAATAAAATACAAGATAGGGCTGGGGATGTGGCTAATTAGTTGAGCACTCCTGAGTTCAATCCCCGGTACCCACCCCCCCCAAAAAAAAAAAAAAAAAAAAAGAACACATAGTTTCCCTAATGAAAAATCTGATGGACAGAGCTTCAGGTACAACTGGATCCAGGGACTGCCTGATGTCATTCATAACCCATCTCCAGAAACTGTCCCTTTCTAACCTTTATTTGGGCTTTAGTTTCTCTGTGTTGGTTTCATTCACCAAAAACCTTTCTTTATGTGGCTGCAAAGATGTCTCTGCAGCACTAGCCTTACAAATTCTGTAGGGCTTAAGAGCTCAGAAGGAGAAAGTTTACCATTTCTATCCACGTGGATCATGCTAAAAATATACCACTTGACCTTCTTGAGTCACATGCTCACTTTTGTTGGGTTCATTGATGTAGACATCAATAAAATGTTATTTAATGGTTGAAATTGGCTCATACTAGAGACACAAATAAGATGCCCTGATTTGCCTGGTGATGGCAAGGACTCACCCACACGATGTCAGCAGGAATTCACTTGGAACTGGTGATCTATGGTGTTGATCAATTTCTCCTGACCTGATAATCTTCACATCTCCTCTTCTCTTAAGGAAGGAGATACCGCCAACACTAGAAATAATGTTTTGTTGTTGTTGGTGGTGGTGGTATTGTTAAATTTAATTGTGTAGTTTTTGCATTTGATATTGTGATTTTACTAGCAGTTTAATGTTATATAATACTGCTGAATAATAATTTTGTTCTACATACAGCAGTACCAAAATAGATGATCAAATCCCAAGAGTCTATAACAAATTCGGATACTCTAAATAAGATAGCTCTTTTTAGTCATTAAAAAATCTCTCCCAATAATGTTTTTATTAAATTTGTTTTTGTAGTTGTAGATGGACAGCACTCCTTTATTTGATTTGTTTATTTTTATATGGTGCTAAGGATCAAACCCAGTGCCTCACACATGTTAGGCAAGTGCTTTGCCACTGAGCTACAGCCCCAGCCCTCCCAATAATGTTTTGACCATAATGCCAATACAGTTACTAAAACAACAGTTCTGAATTTTCCCACCTCTTTCATTCTCACACGCATATTTGGAGTATCTAAGTAAAAGGAAGGTAGAAATCAGAAAGAAAGAGGGATGGGCAAACAGAGGAGGTGGGAAGAGAAGAAAGAAGACTAGGAGTCAAGGAAGAGGGAAGAAGAGAAAGAGGTATCAAGAACAGTGAAGAAAAACTACAAGGTCAAGGACAAGGTGATTCTGTGTAATTGGGTAATTAAACTCCATCCACCAAGAGTACCCTGAAAGGAAACATTGCCCATTATCTGTAGTATACTAAATATCTATCTGCCTCCAGTGTTTTTTCTAGAATTGGTTGACATGCTGAATTTAGGAGACTGAAAACAATTTAACTGATTGGGAAAGGATAATACAAGTAAGACAGAAATTAGACAAATGAAAACAATTCAAGGAATAAATGAGCTAAACCAAGGAGAGGCACTGAGCAGGGACCAAGGAAAAAATGGGGCAAAGTTAAATGGCAGGATGAGTAGTCAGCCTTGAAGTCAATGGTGGGGATCTGGGGCTCAATGAGATTTTTAAAGAATAAAGTAATGGCATCACTGGGTATAGGGAGGTCATGAACAAGTTCAGGAGAAAGTTGAATATGATGACAGGGATCAAGACATTTTGAGTAATAAGGGCAAAGAAGAAAGAATGAAATTCTTCAAGATAGAAGAGAACAGATGTTTAGCCTTATAAACTAAGTCTTAAGGAAACCATATATTGCAAAATAATATGGAAACATAATGGGGCTGTTTAAAATCCTAGAACACACTGAGCGGGAGTTGAGACAACCTTCTCCTCTAGGCTTCACGTTTTTGCTTGGTGATTCCTAGGAAGACACTGAGCATCTGGGAGGAACCTTGGCCTCCTTCCCTCCCCATGACGCCCTGAAATGAAGACTTAGTGTCCTCTCTTTTCTACTGACATAAATTCTCCCTCAGAGCTTCCCCTGGGTCTGTGAGTCAGAGCCATTCAGGTCGTGAGTTCTGTCCTTTCTGTTAGGCTCTAACTGTGAGCTGCAGGGGTCATGGGACTGGATATAAACCCCGTGCCTTCCCACAATTCAAGTGAACAAGTCCAGAAATAAATAGGAGGTGGCGCAAGAACCTGAGGTGAAAGAATAATGGGGAAATTCAATAAAGAAGAAATGACATGTTCAATTCAAGAATGAAATCAGTTTACCAGAACAAAACTCAATAAGATTTGAAACTTCCTGCCTTCAATGCTACCACAATGCCTGACTTCCTTAGATTGGAAGCGGCCCTCTATTCTGAGAGGAGTGTAAAGAATCTTATTCATTAAAAAGCAGAGAGAAACATACTCCTGCGACTGCTTTTAAGATGCCAAGTCATTGGATGTAAATATAATCCTGAAGAGCAGTGTTTCTTCAATGTCATTTTCTGTTAAGCTTTATTACATTATTTTTTTACATCACATGACTGTTCTTCATTGAGAAAATATCCCATCCATTCTCTCTAGATTCTCTGGTTTGAAGCTAAGTCAATTATTTTCTTAAAATGAAAATATAATTTGAATTTTCCAGAGGTCAAAATATGTTGACTCAGGCATCGAGGTGCACACCTGTAATCCCAAAGTTGAGGAGGCTGAGGCAGGAGAATTGCACGTTCCAAGCCAGCACCCCACCACACACACACACACACACACACACAAATTCTAAAAAAGTATGTCAAGAAAGTATATCTGTTATAATTGCAACGAACTAGTCTGATGCTGGAATCCATGGAGGTCACTTTTTTCAAGGCAAAACTCCATTCAGCATGGATCTGCCCTCTAATTTGCTTCTTTTTATGAATAGAGGGGACTCACTCCATCTGTGTTCAAGGCCAGCTAATGTGCAAGCAATAATAATGTTTCACATGTTTTGCTCTCACTGAAATTCTACAAATGCCTTGAAGGTAAAACAACAACAACAACAACAACAAAAAAAAAAAACCAAAAACGTAAAACAAAAAACACTACCAACACAACAAAAACGATCTTATTTCCTGGAGCATCAAGAGCACTCTGCCTGGTAAACATTCAACAAAAAAATGTGCTGACTCAATCAAAAAAAATTGTTCCACCCTACTTTACAGGTGAAGATACTAAGATCTTGAGAAAATAAAGAATGTGACCAGATCTTATAGCAAGTGAAAGGCAGATCTGAGAATCATCCAGTTCCTCTAATGGCAAAACTCCGTCTTTTCTTGCTAGAATATTGTTCTCTAAGTTTGGCCGCCCTAAGGATTTTGTTGGCTGAGATGAGATGCTAAGATTCACATTCAGTTCTGTAGAAATGGGTGATATGATAAACTGATCAGTCTTTTTGAAGACTGTGAGGCTCTACTAATGAAAAATGTAAAATAGTCCATGTCCATAGATTCAATCGCCACCTCTCCAACTTACACACCATTTAATTATGGGTTTGCATGATTTAAGAATTCAGTTGAGTTGATCAATAAGATGCGATACCTCAGTAGTTTCTGAGAAACACTTTTCTTTAAGAGATTATGTCTGCTCTGTCGTTGGTCTCCTGATCCAGCCTGAGGGACCGCTCTGAAGTTTGAACCCAAAAGGTAACACTTCCCAGCTTCCCTAGAGTGATAAACCAAAATTGTTTGGTATCATGAAGTTCTACATCTATTACAACATATGTTGCATAGTATTTTTAAGTTTTGTCTTAAATCTTTCTGCAATATCTTCAAAAACTTTCCAACTTTGCTAACACAAAGAAAATAAAAGACTCTAGAAAGTGTTTCTTAAAAGTGGTGGCTGAGGGGTTGGGGTTGTGGCTCAGTGGTAGAGTGCTTATCTCACATGTGTGAGGCACTGGGTTAGATCCTCAGCACCACATAAAGATAAATAAATAAAATAAAGGTATTGTGCCCATCTATAACTTAAAAAAAAACGTGGTGGCTGGGTCAGCAGCATCATCCAGGAACTTGTTAAAAACAGATTCTGTGGCCACCTCCCAATCACCAGAATGGAGACTCAGGCAGGAAAGCTGACTCCAACCCCTTGAATGACATGGATGTCCACTCAAGTTTGAGAACACTGCTCTATAATATAGACTACATTTTTTTGGACTCTCAGTTGAAAAATAATATTTTTAAAAAGGTTTCCACTAGGGAAAAAAATGATAATAGAAATGAAGAAAGAAGGAAAGAAAGAATGAGGTAATTTTGTTCTCAGAGGGATTTACCAAGTGTCCCAGAAGGATGGGTTCCAGGAATTAAGTCCTAGCTAAACATTCCTCTGAGAACCCAATAAAATGTGTCTTTGGACCCCCTTTGAGATTCACATCCTGTGTATAGTGTCCTTCTGATATTATTGGGAGCGACACATCTTATTATTGCTGAGTGAAGGACTTTTTTTTTTTTTACAAAAGTTTTCCCTATTAAAATGTAAAGCAATCATTTTAAAACATTTAGCACGTGATTTTTGAATCACGTGTTGGCAAAAAAAAAATGACTCTTTCAGAAATGGCTATAATTTGATGGAGTTTTAGTTACTGTATTAATTTCTGATGGGGGAAATTACAAATGTAAATAAATTAGAATACATCACTTTACTATTCAGGCAAAATTCTTTACATTCAAACAGCAACTCTATAATGTCAAAATAACCAGTAGGTACTAATCAGTATCTGGGCTATGTAAATATTTGCTTGTTTCCATAGTGATTGGCAAGCCCAGATACAGGGGGAAAAAAAATCCACGCACGCTATCACTTCCTAATAATATGATCATAAAAACACGACTCAGGCCAGACTGAGAGGAGAATAAACACCATTAATTAAAAGATTTATAAAATAGAGGAGGAGGTGACAAATGAAGCATGGAGTGCAGAGACGCACAAAGGGGGTAAAATATATATATATTTTTTTAATTCTGAAAGAAACTTGAGCAACCCTTAATTATCTTTCAAAATGCTATTTAGAATTTTCCAAAAATAAAACATCTGACAACTGCTCAACACGCACGGCACCCCCACCCACCAAACATACACTTTTAAAGTGGATATACAGCCGTGGCTGTGAAGCGTGTTTGAAAAAAAAAGCGAGACTGTTGGCATTTCACTTGAAATCAACTGAGAAGTTCTTTACTAAAGAAGTGAGAAGCTTAAAGCTGTTTTCCGAAGCTTTAGGGGAGTTGGGCGTATTACCGAGCAGGAGCATTTGGTCAAAGAGTAAATTAGTAGTGTGCTTCACACATTGCACGAGAAATCTACACAGGAACCACAGTTGTCTTAAATAATCAGGCCCATTAACAGGTCTCCGGTTATGAAATTTCTTCACCAGGCAGTCACCGGCACAAAGGCTGTTTTTAGAAACACTTTTTGTTCTTCTGAGATGGGCTGGGATCATGCAACACCTCACTGCCCTCACCCCCAACCCAACAATATAACAACAAACATAAAAAGCACAAACACACCCCAGAACAGCAAGAAGTGAACGTGCCCAGTGCAGTTATTTCAATAGGTGCTTAGTTAAACAGATGGTCAAGGGGAAATACAGACACCAGTTCTTAAACAGAGAAAAGTCCAAACCGAAGACTGTTCCAAGCATTGGGAAAGCCCAAATCTAAAGCATCATAGGAAGAGGAAAGTTGAGGCAATCCCATCATTATTAAATACTTTCTTATGCCATAGATATGCACATAAACAAATTAATAGAATATTTAAATGTTGTAGAAACAAACTATATGAATTATAAAGGAAATTTCCACGATTACCAGTAGTGAGGAAACCACACCACCAAGGACCATTAAAGGAAATCGCTAACAGATTTGATTGTGTAAATCAATATAAAATTTCATGAAAAAAATGATATAAACAAAATAAAAATATATGCAAAAATACACTAAAGGTATGATAGACAAAGGTTTTATACCCTTAATATATAAGGAATTTCTATAAATCAATGAGGAAAAGGTAAACAACAGGGTGAAAAAGATCAAAACCAGAAGAAAGATAAATCTAATAAGAAATGACAATACAATAGGGGTTTAATTTCATTTTGTTGCACAAATTGGTGTGAATATACTTTGTATACAACCAGAGATATGAAAAATTGTGCTCTATATGTGTAATAAGAATTGTAATGCATTCTGTTGTCATATATAAATAAATAAAGGAGAAAAAAATAGTATTCTAGTTACTTTCCAGGATTGAAAGTAAAATCTATCACTATAATGATAAGCAATATTAGTCTACTATAAATTAATTCTCTGTTTTTAAGCTTTACGAAATTTGAGGCAACTAGATGCCAAATAATTAGACTCAACTATGAGGCAATATACATGTGATTAAAGTCATTGTGACCATTTAACCACCAGTGGAACAATTTAAGTTGGTTTTTACGTAATCTATTTGATTTTTTTCTTTTTGTTGAATTAAAAATATCCTATAGATGAATTAGTATTAGTATTTGTAATTAGTATTTGTAATTTTATGGGTAATGTCACACTGTATAAATACCAAATAAAATATTTGTCCTTTGTAAAAAAAAAAAAGAAATGACAATATGATAATTTTACTAATATCTAGTGCCTTTATAATTAGAATAATTACATTACATTCACTCATCATATAAATAAAAAATGTCAAAGTTTAAGTCTATCCAGTGTGGTCAAGGATGTGTAGACATGAGATCAGTCATATAGTGTTGATGCAAATAGGGAACATTGTTTAGGAACATTTTTCCTAATCTATCATAAATTGAAATGTATTTGGCCTTTAACCCAGCAATTCTACTTTTACACATCTATGCAGAAATATGACATGCTTGCAGAAAAGTCATGTACAACAATGTACCCTGTGGTATTTGGTAAAGAGAGAAAACTGGATACAAATTAAATACCAATCAAGAATGGAATGGCTAAAGAAATTATGACATATATAGAATATAGATTATTCAGAACCATCCTTAAAAAGCTCCAAGGTATATTATTAACCATGCAAAGCAAAGCAAAAGATTGTAACAATTTGCTACTTGTTAAGACAATAGTGAGATTTAGGAATGAAGGAGCAAGTAGAAGGAAAATTTTTATTTTTACTTTGCAATCATTTAAAAAAATTAAACTGTGATAAAATATAAACAATATAGAGGGAAGATGAGAGGGAAGGGGAGGGGGGATAGTAGGGGATAGGAAAGGTAGCAGAATACAACAGTCATTAATATGGTATTATGTAAAAATGTGGATGTGTAACCGATGTGATTCTGCAACTTGTATTTGGGGTAAAAAATGGGAGTTCATAACCCACTTGAATCAAATGTATGGAAGATGATATGTTATGAGCTTTGTAATGTTTTGAACAACCAATTAAAAAAAAAAGAAAAAGAAAATCCCAATCAAAAATAACAAAGAGAGGGGCTGGGTGGTGGCTCAGTGGTAGAGTGCTCGCCTAGTATGAATGAGGCACTGAGTTCAATCTTCGGCACCACATAAAAACAAACTAATGTATTCACCTAAAACTAAAGATACGTAAATAAATAAATATTTTAAAAAATAAATAAATATTTAAAAAAAAACCAATATAAATTTTACCCTTGAACCATTTTTAAGTGCATAGTTCAGGGGCATTAAGCACATTTACATTTTTGTGTAGCCATCCCTACAGAGTAGTCAGTGAAGAAAACCACCCTCATAACCCATGGTAGCTACAGACTTCTCATGAACATCATTCTGGAGCAATGGAGCTATGGTCAAGCATGACAGGGGAGATTCCACAAAGTCATATACAAACATAAGTGATTGTGAGACATTATGGTTTGGGTTATATATATCCCCCCAAAAGCTGATGTGTTGAAGGCTTGGTTCCCAAAGCAGCAATGTTCAGAGATGGGGTGTTTGAGAGGTATTGGATCCCAAGGGCTCGCTCTGACCTCATCAATGATGAGTCCCACTGATAGACCTTAATGGGTTTGGATGGAGGGGGTTTGTGATCAACATGAGCTTTCTCTTTGCTTCCTGGTCACCAGGAATTGAGCAACTTTGCTCCGCTATGTGCTCCCTGCCACAACATTCTGCCTTTCCACAGGCCAAGAAACAATGGAACCAGGTGACCACGGATGAAAACCTTTGAAATTGTGACCTGAAATAAATCTCTCTTCCTTTGTTTTTCTTAGGTATTTTGTCATAGCAATGAAAAGCAAACACACAAGATGTGATCAATTCTAGGAAAGAAGAGTGCAGCATGCTATGAGATAAAATGATACCAGTGACTTACTTGAGACTTGGAGATTCCAGGAAACTCACTCCAGAAAAATTCAGACTTGGAGGATAAGCAGGCACTCCATGAAAATCGGGGAGTGGGGGGCAAGAGCATATGGGGCAAAAGTTGAGCTTTGACAAGGGCCCTGAGATCAGAAAGAGACTGGGGATTTAAAGAACTCTAAGAGGGCTTTGTCTAGGACTGAGCAAACAGGAGAGTGTGCAGCACAGTCAGCAAAGATGAGAAGGGGTTTTGCAGGCCTCACGAGGAATTTGATGGAGTTCTCTATGAAATGGAAAGTCAGCGCAGTTGTCTAAATGAACTAATGTGATCCAATTGGTAATTTAAGAAAAACCATCGCAGTTTTTACACATGGGGCAGAAATTAAAGGGGGCAAAAATAAAAGAAAGAGGAGGTGATTCTGGGGTCCAGTGAGAGAGACAGGAGCTTGGACGGAGGGGCTAATGTCAAGGTTGAGGAGAAGCTGAGATTATTTTCTTTTTCTAAATGTAATACCCTTCCCCCATATCCTCACAATAAAACTCTACTTTTTTTTGTCCAGGTGGTTGAAATGGAATTTTGTTGTTTAATTTTAGTGAATAATCTTGACTAACGATTGGTCTATGATATTTTTTTGCAGTCATCTAAGCCTTGGGACATATTGCTCCTACCACTTGGAATGCCAGTATCCTTTCTAGGCTGAAATTTTCCCAGTAAGGCCCAGTTAACTTGCTCAGACTCATCCCTTTCTGTGTTAAGTCCCCACCACACTACAGATGCCTCTCTGTTGATTGCCTCTCTCTACTCAGTTCCTTGCACAGTGCCTCATACATAATTTTATTCAATAAATATTTGAATGAAATAAGAACACAGGCTATAAGGAATGAGATAAGGGGAAAGGAGAAATGGAGAAGAAAATGAGCGTTTCTTGGTCATTCCAGCTTTTGTTTGGCACCAAAGATATTATTAGTAGGATGACATCAGAGATGGCTGTCCATGGGACTTGCTTCCCTGCAGGGACCACAGTTTAATGGGGAAGAGGGTGGTGTGTCAAGGAGCCCCATTTGTCCTTAGGGGCTATGTATCAGAGGCATGAGGTGGAGTTCTCAGTGCCCATTGTCATTTCCCCAGGAGGTGCTACCCTAAGTGAGCTTGGAGCATCAGCAGCTGGGGGAGTGCACCCCTCTGGGGGCTTCGTAAGTGAATTTAGGGGAAATGTCAGAATCTGCTTTCTAACTGGCAGGTGGCATAAACATAAATAAGCCCTCCAGTTACAACTATAGCCAGGCTTACATGGCCACACACAGGCCAGAGCATTGCCATTAGGGTTAGAACACAGCACCCAGTTACTTGGCCTCATGAAGATCAATTATGTGCACCCCTGATAGAGTTTTTTGATTGATGTTCTCTAGCAAGGCTCACTGCGTATTTTCTCTTCCAAAAGTCAGGAGAAACAAGGGAAGGTAGTTGTCCTTGGAAGGACCTGGAAAAAAGGCAACCTCTCTGTCCTACCTGATGAAAACTGTCAAACAATTCAAACAAACAATTTTTATTGCAAACATATAATTTATTCTGTTTTTAGGTGTTGCCCACAGAGTACATGTTCTCTGCTCTCTTATTCTTCCTAATCAAAACTTCACATTTTTCCAGAGAATAAAGACTCACACTAAAACAAGTTAGAGGTCAGCCCATGGTTTTAAGCCAGTGCTAATGTCTGAGGTCCAGTCTGAAGGCAATGGCTGTTTATCTTAGTATGGAGAGAACAAGCGCATTACTATGAGCCCCTGTTGCACACTGTCCATGCCTAGATGTCTCAGGTTTGAAACTAAGCACTGCTCCTGTGATCCTCTCCTGAAAAGAAAAAAAAATTTTTTTTTTTTTACTGTGCATTAGAAACCTTAGAGATGGTATTATCCCATTGACCTTTCACTGCCGTCCTGTGAGTGACATGATATAGATATTATTCCCCAGAAATGCCCGGAGGCAAAGAGAAGTTGAACCAGTTTCCCAAAGACACACAGCATGAGTCATGGAAGATGTGAACAGTTGTCACTGGATTCCAAATCTGCTGTTATGTTCCTGTGCCCTCTTATCTCAACTTCTTTTTCCAAGGGAACAGAACTGTTTGCTTTCTTTCTCTCCAAGCAAAGAGATCTCTTCCCCATACACCCTGGGGGCAATGGTGTCTCTTTAGATTTCTCAACTCTTGCCAACCCCTTAACATCTCCCCTCTTTCACATTCCTGGTGACGTCCTCTTCCTATTAAAATAGCTGGGGGGTTTTCAAAGAAAAACAGAAATCTCCTAGAGTTAAATAATTTGTTTTATTTCCCCTAACAGAATTAAAACAAAATTGGGAGAGGGTGATCAGGAAGAGAAAATTTGACATAAAAAAAATCTGTAAAATAACTACATAGTTTGGATGTTTTGTGGAGACCTGGAAAAGAAAAATAGACAAGACTCTCTCTCTCCAGGAATTTGCCCTCTAAAACAGAAAATATTGATACAGGCTCAAAATAAAAAGACACAGAGACAACTGCACAAACATTAAAAAAATAATTAAACAAAAGACCAAAATATTGACAAAAGCGGTCTCTCAGACTTGTACAATTTGCTTTTTCTGCAAATGTATTTTTCTCACTTTGCTTTCATGATCCAAGAGATATGTGGCTGAGAAAGCGCAGAGAATGGCAGACAGAAACAGGACAGAGGCAGCAGCCCAGGTGCAGGGCAGGCTCTTCTGGGAGGGCGACTCGGCATCCAGGAGCAGCCTGCTGCCCAGCACTGAGCTCTACTCCTGCCTCCAACATGCACCCTCTAAAACTTGGGCTTCCGTGCCTTTCAGTGGGACCCGGGAGAGTGATCAGTGTCCCCTCCAGTTCTGTCACACAGGTGCTGGCTGATAAAAGGGGGCAAGAGCTGAGGACCACTTTAAACAACTCTGTTAGTATTGCTGTGGGCGCTTCACCTTGGCCCTGGATGCCCACTTCTTTATGTACCAGCTGTTCTATCCGGAAATTGTCAGGATCCTAACGTTGTTTTATGCTGTGTTCACAGTATGTCTAATCACATCCAGGAGGGAGAGAGCCCAGTTGTGTTTAAAAATAAATAAATAAAAGCGTAAGGCTGTGAGAGTTGCTGAAACCTTGCTCAGCAAAGAAGCTTTTTATTCAAAGTAAATGAGTCACAGAAGAGAAAGGAGGAAGGAGCCGTGGAGGAGAGAAAAGATGAGTTGGTGTTGAATACTATCTCCCTGAGCTCTGTCCCTGACTTTCTCCTTGAGGGATTCTAACAGGACGAAGTCATCAGGAATGGGAGGAAGGAGGGATGTCAGGGCACTGCAAGATTTAAGAAATCTAAGGACCCCGTGGTGCCTGGGAGAGAAATTTTTATTAGAGGGAAAACAAAACAGAAAGCTCTTTTTCCTTGGAAAAATTTAGAAATTGAGGCAAGAGACCACAGGGGCACAGCAACAGTTTTGAAATCCAGAGATTATTGTGTCCGTCTTCCCTCTGCCGCATGTTAGCTGTCGGACCCTGAGTAACTGGTTCAACTCTTCTGTGACTTTGGGAACTCTAGGGGCTGTAATGTGATCTATCTCATAGGGCTGAAGAGAGCGGCAAATGAGATGCCATCTGTATTATTCAGTGTTTCATCACTGAGACCAAATATCCAACAAGAACAACTCAGAAGAGGAAACGTTTATTTGGGGCTCACAGTTTCAGAGGCTCAGTACATGGTTGATTGATTCCATTGCTCTGGGCCCTGATGGGAGGTAGAACATCTTGGCAGAAAGGAGTGGTTATGGAAAGTCACTCAGTTTATGGTAACTGGGAAGAAGACAGAGAGAAAAATAGGAGCCAGGGACAAGATATAGCCTCCAAGGGCATGTCCCCAGTGACTTCTTCCTCCACCCACACCCCACCTACCCACGGTTACCCCCAAGTAGTAATTAAAATTATTAATCCATTAAATACATTAGTCCACCGATGAGGTTACAGGTCTCATATTCTAATCATTTTCCCTCTGAATGTGCTGTAGGGCCTAACACAGGACTTTTCCTTGGGACATTAAAGATCCAAACCATAGCACCATCTGTAAAGTTTGTGACACAGAACAGACACTCAAGTGGCTTTATTTTTCATGAGAGGACCACGGGTACAGAAACTTTTTGTGTGCACATAAAAATGATTCATTGGTAAGCACTGGTGAAATATAGCCTCTTTTTAAAAATGTTCCAAAAGTTGTTCAATTAGACTTATTCAAAAATACAATTATACTTGTATAATACTAGGTGGGAGTCGGGTTGGGGATCAAGTCAATGAAAACAACAATATTTGACAAACTGAATTAATCTCTATCATCAAAAGTCTTAGGGAAATAGTTTGGTTTTTAAGCCAATGGAACAGACTTTACACACAAACCCATCCTGCTGGAATTTGAGAAGTTTAAACTGAACACGGAAACACTGGACTCATTTGCGCAAATGAACCACCTGCAGAAAGAAAAAAAGGTGGAAGGGGGAGTTGAAGGGAATGTTACAACAATGTAAATCAAAAGACAAGGCTCCTGGGTCCTGCTCCCAACTTATCATCCACGGCGACAGTTGGGGCTTTGATCTTTGGACACCTTGCTTCTGATTCCAGGCTTGAACCACTAAAGGGAAGCACCTGGCTTTGATTTTAGCTACTTCTTTGGAAAGATTATGATCCAAATGTTGACCTGAATTTGTCCAGAATTAGAAACACGGAGATGACTCTGGGATCCATACCGTGTATCCTTGGTGAACCTTGACAGACCAAACCATGGTAGGGCCACCTCCGGAAAGTTCATTCAGTGATATCAGTTGGCACTTACTATATGCTATGGATGCTTGCACTTCCCCTGAAGCTGGTTCTCCAAGGGCAACCACCAAAAATAGTCACATGCGCGCACACACACACACACACACACGCACACACGCATACCACTTAGTGATTTCATCCATCCCCAGGAAGGTCAGCAATGGGAAATAAATGTGAAATATAAAAGGCATTGTCATACTGTCCAGTGGAATTCTGAGTACCTATCCATACCCTACCCATACACTCTACAACAGATCATAGGGTTTGTGCTTTCCTGCTTACAGTTTCAAGCTTGGTGTAATTAGGTGGTTTTCCATATCAGTAAGAGATTGCATTCTTAGGAGCCACAGTGAGCATGAAAAGATCCATATTTTGGAACCCTTTGATTTTGAACCATGTCCTTAATCTGATCAAGTAGCTGAGTAAATAAATGGTTTCAATAAGAATTTGACAAAACTTTCTGCCACGTTTAATTAAATACAAATTCATTTTATAGATCCCACTTAATCCCATATACAGGATAGGTTCCAAATACAAATAACACAGGGCAAGCCACCCTCCCTGCGGGCATCTTGCCACTTGGTTCACTGTGTTCATGACATGAGACCAGTCTCAGGGGTAAGCAATAGTGCAGTCACCCAGGCTCAGAAAGGGCCCCTGTTTGGGACCTTATACTCTGCAGTCATCACTTTGAAATTCTTAATAATGACATGTTTTATAAGTGCAGTCCAACAGCACGAGGGGAGCCCGAGAGTGGGGAAAGGAGAGGGAGAACTCGGAGTCTTGGTTCATACACAGCCGACCTCCCACAGCCTCCTGGTGCTCCCAGGCCAACTCAGCTTCACTCTCCACCTCATCCTGGGGCAGGTTGTGTCTACTTTCTACCCACTTCTGCCACCCCCAGAGGGCTCAGGAGGATCACGGTTGGCCATGACAGGGATACGGCACATTTTGCAGGTCACTGAGCAGGGATGAGTATTTGTTCACCCCCTATTCTGGGAACTAGCATTCCACCAGCTCAGTGGTTGTCATTTGCATAGTTAGGATGGCTAGTCAATGGGAGACTCCTGGCTCTGTGTTCCACTCTGGCTGGGGCCTGCTATTAAATCTAGTTAGTCAGGAGTGGAATTCAGCAGTTGTCAGACCTGAGGGCTTCAGCTTTGCTGACTTGCAAGGTAAACACCACGTAGGAGGGTCAGTCCCTCGCGTTACTGGGTGCCCTGGGAAGCCTTCTCTTCCTCTATTCAGCATTTCTAAATATGGCCTATTTTTGTCTTTTCTGGTTCATTTTAGGCACATTCCAGAGACCAAAAACACGCACACATGTGCACTCGCATGCACACATAAACACCACATACACACGTAGAGTAAGTTCAGTGACTTCATATAAGGCTCTGATATTTGCATTTAAACCTGATGTCTTAAAAATGTAAAGATGAACAGCACAATCCATGTTATTAATAACCATTTTAACTTTTCTTTACTTAGAACAATATTAAATAGCAAATAAGAATACCTAGATCAAGCGACAGACTGCAGAAGGAGGGAAAGTCTTTATATATTAATACCTATAACAGCACTTTTCCCTACTTTGGAACAAGAGTCCCTGTGTTTTTATTTTGCATTGGGTCCTGCAAATTATGTAGCCTACCCTGCTGCCACTGTCCAGGTAAAAGAGGAGGATGAAGAGTTGGAAAAGAAACACAGTTTAAAATACTCACTTTTCACTTAATGCTGTCTGTGAAGACCCAGGTCTCTCCCGGGGCCTATTTCTATCTTTTCAAGACCCTGACAGTTACCTGCGTTTCTTACGGATCTCCAGGCCAGATCTTTCTTTCTTTCTGTTTTTTTCACCTTTTGTGAACGGTCTTGTGTGTGAACTTTCCTCTCCCAGTGTTTCTGCATGCCTGGAACAGAGCTGCTTGTGAAAAACGATGGCATAGACTTTCCTCATAAAATAGATATTCTACAACTATTTTAAAAAACTCTGTGAATGTCACACACAAAAAACTATCATCCAAAATAGCCTAAGAGGGATCAAAGAAACAGAGTTCATTTTATCTTGAAGTGCAAAATAAAATTCAAAATAATTCAAATTATTTACAAATGCTTTTCCTACTCAATGAAGAGGCTCAAGGAGCTTCTTGAAGTTCCATACCTTCTTCCCATGTAACCAAATCCACCCTACTAATAACAAGTGGATTGCAATCTAAACCCAAGCAGTTGATTTGAAAGCCACGCCCTTATCTAGAGCGATTGTGTTTGAGCATGCAGAATCCAGAATCACTTGGATTTCTTATAAAAAATGGACTGTTAGGCCCCGTTCTCAGAATTTCAGATTCATTAGGTCTGAGATTTTGCATTTCTAACAAGTTCCCAGATGATGCTGATGCTGCTGGTCTGGGACCACACTTTGATAGCCGCTTACTATGAAGTAGTTTAAAGTCCCTGATGTTCAGGGAATTGAGAAAAGAAACTTCATCATCTCAGAGTCCTTTCCTGTGCAAAGGAAGGTACTTATATTGTGATCTTCCTTGCACAAAGGAAAGAGCCCTACCTGCAAGAAATTTTCTTTCACCCTTCAAGCACATTTCAGAGCAATTTTTAACATCGTTGAGCTTACAATGGGGAATAAGACTTATCAATCCTACTACAAGCAGTGACCTTGGATCATTGCTCATTCATGAGCAAATTTGCCCAGCTGCCAAGACTAGGTTTACCATAGCTATTGGTTGCCTGTTAAGCTGGGGAGTTCTATATGGGGTATAGAATTTGGTCCATACATTTTGCCCCCAAGAACTCCAAGGAAAAGATGAACCGTTCTGCTAAGTGGGGCAAAAATTCACTTTGAAATTCTTTGATGTCGTAGAATTGCTGAGCAGTATCTGTCTGCTTAGAGTTTCCAGCTATATAGAAAAATGAAAATTACTAGTAACTCTTCCACAAAATGTTCTCACATTTGCTCTGAAATAAGTTAACATAGTATATCCCTTTCTATTTTTTTTAAAAAATATGTTCATTAAAAATTTTAAAATGTATAAACCATTTGGAAAAGAGGGGATAAATGACCCATGTAATCTCACCATGCTAACAAAACTAATATTGGCATTCTGGTTTATTTCCTCTAGTCTTATTCCTAGTCATTTATTTAACATGGCCCTAATCCAAAATTACATTTTCAACCACTCTCCTTTTGCTTAACATTATATGATATTATGACTTACGCAATCACTTAGTCTCTAAATACCCCAGTATTTCTCCAGACAGCATTAGAGTGTCCTCAAAGGTCAGATTGAACATAGACCAAACGTACATTTAAATTCCAAGGATTTTTCTGTTTGTTCTTTTTGCTCTGCAGTGTTTACTCAGATGGTCCATGATTGACCCAAGAGAAGGGAGCCTTCCTTCTCAAGCTCTCCTTAGGTATCTCCAAGTTCACAGATCAAAACTAGAACCCTGACCTTTGAGGAAAGGCCAGCTAACTCCCCAGGTCTCACATTCCACCTTTGCTTCTGTGTCCATAGAACGGGGCAGCAATGCACCTTTGTTGTTCTGTATGAGGGAAGAAGCACACTTTTCCCACCAGAATTCCTTCATATTTCTATTCCATCTGATATGTGGCCCCACAAATCCTCCAGGCCACAGTAACATGGGCTGCATCTGACTCCATCCAGGCAAGATTGCCACCTTTCCTGGGGTACTGCCATAGCCTGTCTTTCTGTTCCTACGCCTGGCTCTACCGCCCATGCAGCCTGGAGAACCCAAGAGTGAAGGGTCTTTGTCATCTAGTCCCACAGACCATGCAATAAATTTTAAAAGGACAAAACAAAACACATCTGAGCATTGAGTGTCCTTTTATGACCACTACTTCATTACATGAGTTCCTGTTAGCAAATTAAATAATTTATTACCCTTTAAAAATCAAATATTGAGTAGCAAAGAAATAAATTTAAGTAATCAAGAGAATAAAGTAACAGAGAAGAACCACAGAATCCCAGAGGACAGTTCCCTGGAACCTACACTTTCAGAAAAAAGAAGCACACATATTTGGAAAGAAGCACACGTATCCTTCATTAATTAGGGGACTCCTTGCTCAGTCTAAGTTAAACAGGTTCCATTCCAGGTAAAGAGAGTCATCTATGAGCTGAATGGGGGACGGAAGGGGGGACAAGAAGCCAGTCAGTAGACTGAAATTTCATTCCTTCTGACTCCATCCTCTTTCCCACCCTCTGCACAACCCCCTATGCATACACACAAGCACATAAACTACACAATAAACACACACATACAGCTTCTGCTCTGGCAGGAACTTAGAAAGCCTTTAAAATGCAGGGCAAACCACCATTTAATGGGGAAATGTCAAATAACCAGGATGGTGGTGGGAACTCGAAGAATGTATAGAGAATAATCAAATAACATGAACTTCTTATTTTTTTAACTTTTTCAAAATCTTTTTTATTGGTGCATTATAATTATACATAATAACAAACACATATTTATCTGTGCACATAAGTGAAGTTTTTAAGACAGATATTAAATTGGCCACTACTAAGTAAGTTAAGCTATTTAGCAGTTATTCAGTATTTTTAATTCATACCAAACCTTGGTTTTGCGTATTACAGTTAAAATTGTCTAAGTTATCTAAGTACGTAAATCAGCCACATTTTTTACTATGAAGACATATCCCAAATTAGCTTTCTTTTCCACCATTTGGGGGTAGGGAGAAACAGCCTTATATAAAACAAAGACAAATTCTGCCTTCAGATATTCACCCATAAGTCCCTCTAATTTTATGTCAACATGCACACATTTTTCTGAGCAAGGAATTTGGCCGAGACCAACCAAATGCTAATTTAACGTTCTTGTCAGATTTAACAAATTATGTGTAACTTGGTGCATATGCTCATCAAGTTTTTAGAGATGAAGAGCATATTTACCCTAGTCAATATTCATATCTTTGAGAAAAGTTCTTTTTTCTTTCTTTCTTTCTTTTTTCTTTTCTTTTTTTTTTTTAAATGTATTGTGCTTTGACATGAGCTCATGTACCTCTGCTCATTTATTCTAAGGGGATGCTCTTAATTCAACCATCAGAAAATAGAAAGGATTTGCTATCTCATTATGAAGTTTCCTTAATCATACCTGAACTTTTAGCCACAGTCTTGATTGGTTAGTGCTACATTACAACCTATAACAACCGGAAAATACATATGGGTTGTGTGAATTTGAAATCTCAGCTGACATCTGAGTAATGTTGATCTTGTTTATGTGACAACCTCATTACGGCATATAATTGCTCAGCGATCTCCTAGCAAATACTGGGTTAAAAATGCCTGGAAGATGCTTGTTCTTCTCGTTATTAATTAGCACGTGTCCACTTCGCCAGATCCAGTGCCCAAACTTCATTTGTTATGTTCAGCCAAATGCATGAATAGCTTTGGAGTAATTATTTTCCAACATCATCTAATACCTCTCTGCACATCAATTAAAAATCCTCTTAACAAGGAACTGCATTTTGTTTGAGATCAAATGCCTGGTCCAAAGCTATATCAATCATGTCGAGCTAAGTAGTGGCTCTGCTTTATATCATTTGTTTTACTTTATTATTTCATTGTACACTTCCTAATGAAACCAATTGAACAATTTTAAAATCTTTGTTCAATTAATTGAAGGCTTAAAGGCCAGCTACCTCGTCAGGCTTTCTTCAGTTTGAAAAGAAATACATGGAAGGGTGGGGAGAGAGGGGGAACCCCATAGATGTGTTATTATACCTATTTACCTTCTGAAGTGCCCGCTCCATAGATACAAGTTTTAAAAGGTCTATCACTGTGCTTATACTGCTTGCAAATAATTCATTGCTCACTATACCTTTACGGCTTCTCTCCACATCGTGAGCCATGTCAGAGGGAGCAGTTGAAACAATAATAGGAGATGTAGGGCAGTTAATCTTGAGGACTGTGCATAGAAGCGCTCTAAATTATTGTGTATTTCTGTCAGCATTTTATAAACTGGTTGTCCAGCTTTCCTCCTTCATGCAAAAAAAAATTAAAAAATAAAAATGCTGAGCTGTGAAACCTCTTTGGTAGCAGTCCTTTGGGTCTGGGTAGAGCTGTGGATTCCAATACAAATATGAATGGATTAAATGCATACTAACTACCCAAAGTGGGAAACTATAATGAAGGGAAGGACAAATTCCAGCCTTTTAGAGTTTCCGCTTGCTCATCAGAACAAGACCTCAGTTCCGGCCAAGCAGGACACACAGGGGCAGGACAGGGAGCCTCATTTCCCCAGGTGTGTGGCACCCTGGCCTGCGACCTCTGTCACACCCAACCTGCCCTTTGGTCTTCTTTTGATTTATGAAAACTTCTGATGCTCCAGGTCCTTCTATGAGATGGTTTTCCCAGCCACAAAAGCTTATCCCAATTAATACAAAATCAGGGGAGCTAATGTTGGTAAAAGTAGAACTAATTTCCTCCAGTGCCAGCGCTTCTAAATGGACCCCTCCTCACAAACATGAATCCATTTTCGCTAAACAAAACTGACAAATCAGCAGATGTCAGGGTTTCCAACAAATGGGCTGTGGTTCTCTCTTTGGTCTGTGCCAGAAGGGGAAAAAATCAAGACCAAATTTTCTGAATAGTTAGGCTGGATTGAAGATTGCTACTGAGTTGTGCAAATACATAAACTTATGGCATGTATTTACACGTTTATTACTTTGAAAATAAACTGAGGGGAAGACTTCTATCCAAGAATAAGGAGGATGAGAATTTTTTAAAGCTCTTACAAGGTTTGAAAATCCTCTAGAATCACTAGGGGGTAGAGATTAAAAGACTTGGGAATCCCCTAATTTACTTGTTCTTCACCCAGACGTCTGTTCTTTATAATGATTAAGTTACTAACCTTTATTTGTCAGTAATAATTGAATTTTACACCAAAGTGAATTATCACACCAAATGAACGGCTCTGCTGCAATTTTAAATAGCCTCCTTTGCAAATTATCTCTCATGATTTATATTAATCCTATAGGGAAGGCAGAGAAAAATTGTATGGGGGTGGGTGGTTTGAATTTAATGTAAGTGGATAAAAGTGTGTGATTGCTTCTCATGATTCTGCTGGTGAATTTAACAACATACCTTCCTGGCTCCAGTATTCATTTAAAACTCCCAGTGGCAAGCCCAAATGTAAATCCTCAAAATGTTGGGAGGTTAGAACCGAGCATGCTCCATTCTAGGAAGAGATAGAGAGGTGGACATTTTACTTATGGTCATGTTAATTTCCTTATTCAGAAATTTTGTTTTTTAGAGGATAAAACACCTGTGTAATGCAGGTCTCCCTGGGGTTCACAGGTTGTGTGAATACCCTCTTCTCCAGCCACATGGAGCTGCACCAAGGTTCGCCTTCTCCCCAGAAGCCTTCTCAGAGCCCTTCCCCAGGGACATTTCCACTTAATTTCTACCTATTCTTTAGCTCTTTTCTCATATTCCAGCATCTCCTGAAATCTTCCCTCCTGGCTCTAGCATGTGGTTTCCCACCACCTGTAATAACAGGAATCATCTGGGACATACAGATCCCCATGCTACTTCTCCAGATGCTGGGTTAATAAATGTGAGGTGATCTTGGAATCTGTGTGTTCAGCAAACTCCTCTGGTGACTAGTACCCGCAAGAAAGTTCTAAAGACACACCGTGGGGAGGGGGATGAATCACCTTCTCTGAAAACCTAAGCCATTATGGCATTTACTATAAACACATTATACTATATGTGTGTTTGTCCACATTTTTCCTGCTGTGTATTATTCTGTAATTAACTTATTTATGACTCCTCTGGGATGTTTTCAATACCTTGAATGTGGAGAATACTTTGTTTTCTAGTCATCCTAGAAAATCAACAATGCCTCAAAGATTCTTGATAAGAAGTAATTGGATGCAATTTGAATGAAAGTGCTTGCTAGCGTTCAAAAAGGCTGCAGGAGATCCAGCATAGAAGGTGAGAGGAAAGGAAACCATCTTCTGACTTTTGAAGGTGAGGAAGTTTGTCCTATGATTCTCATAAAGTCAATGACATTGATATTTTTTTAATGAAGTAGTATTGGCAGAAATTTTAGAAAACACAAAAAAGCACAACATTGACAAAAGAGAGTTACCAGTGAAAAATTGCCAAGATATAAACTTTATGAATATTGTGGTGTCTTTCTAATAAGTCTAATTCTCTCACTTGCAAATTACAATTTGCTTCATGGGAAAGTTCCATGTGGAGTTGGAGAATTAGAACTTTGCCTGTGACGGGGGCAGTCAAGGAAGTTTATCTCTTTTGTGTCTTTGTAGCTTACATTCTTGGTTTGCCTGAGCCTGGTGATAAAGTCAAACCCTGGTAGATGAAGGAAAAGAATGGTGTGGTTTGGATGTCTGTGCCTACCCCGAATGCATATGTTAAAGCCAGTTCACCAATGGGATAGTATTAGGAGTGAGGCCGTTGAGGGGTGCCTAAAGTCATGGCGGCAGAGCCTTCATGAATGGGATTATTGCCCTCATAGGAGTCCCAAAGAGCCCTTTCACCATGTGAGGACACAGCAAGCAGCTGCCATCCGTGAACCAGGACGAGGGTCCTCACTGGAAACTGACTCCCCTGTGCCTTGATCTTAGACTTCCTATGCTCCAGAAATGTGAGAAATACACCCTTATTGATTGCAAGCCCCCCGGTTTGTGGCATTTTGCTATAATAGCCTAAATGGACTAAAACAAATAGCAAATAGATTGTTGCTCAAAACAAAAGAAAGTAAAAGAATACTCAAGCTCAAAACAAAAAGTGAGCCCTGTCACTTTCGAAGACAATAATGACCCACCCAATAAAATGACCACATGTGGGAATAGTTTGAAAAATGACTTAAAAGTGAGATAGACAGAAGAGGGATTGATATGGAAGACAGACACACAGGAAACAGGATGTTGGTTTATGTTTTAATAGGAGGAGAGCTGGAGGAGGTGTTAAAACATGAGAGGGGTCAAGATGAGAAATGAGGATTGAAAAGTGTCCACAAATAGTCCTGAATATGTTTGCATAAAGAAATAAAAGTAAACAGAAATGTTGATAATTATTTGAACATGATAATTATTTTTGGTATGCATTTAGATGTTTTGCTATCAGGTAGATCCAGTCACATTTTAAAGAAAGTATTTATCCTTTCTTTTGCCTTCTTCATATTATAGTCACACTTTTTTACAAAGGAACATCACTCCATCGATTTTGTGCTTGCTTTCAATATGAAGCTAACAGTGTTGTCATGATTGTATTGCACAGAGATGAGATCAAAGTCTTTTCATTGTGTGTATGAATGTGATTATTTTTAAAGTATGTCTAGCCTTAGTTCAAATACCAGAATTCTCTCCAAATTTAAGAGTCAAGGATTAAAAAGCATAGATTCATCAATTAAAAAGTGTCTTCCTGAATACTAAAGAATATTTTGAAACCTGTATCTGCAAGATAAATGAAAGTTTCATCTATGAAAAAAAGTTGAAGAAGCATTAAAAAAGAAAACCATGGCTAAGGAGTCAGCCTAATATTTATGGGTTTGAAAGTTATTTATCATTATTTTCTTATTCTTTAAACACTGCAGAATTCAGAGAGAGATTTAAATGCTTAAGGCAGTGTTTCCCAGAATTTATTTCAGGAAAGTAGTCACAAGAGATGCTCCAGGGAAAGGGGCTCTGAATTCAAATAAATTTGGGAGTAGTCATTAGGAATCGCCTTCAAACACAGGAAACAGAGAACTGTTAGGACTGAGGAAAAGGAAAACTCTTTTCTTTTTTCACATGAAAGGATTCCAAAGGTGGGCAATACAGATTAAAGCACTGAAACCATAAATTTATGAAGCACTCAAGTTCCTGTTGTCTTTCTTGGTTATAACTAATAGCATATGACATTTATTCTCAATGTTGCAAGATAGCAGCTAGAGATCCAGCCATCATGTTTATACACCAGGAAAATGCAAGAAAATAATGAAATTCCCACAGATAAACTAGGCCTTTTTAAGAGATATTCCAGAAACCCTACCCAATGACATGCAAAGATATCTCATTGGCTACTGCTAGCTACAAGTTGAACTGGGGGGAAAAAGATTTTTCTCTCAGGAACATTGCATCATGGGAAAAAAGTCAGTTGTCCTTAGTAGGAAAAGGAGACTAGTTTTAAGTAGTCAACTGTAAATATCTGCTACAAGTGGTAAGTAGCCAGCTCTCAGGCTCCACCTAGGAGGGGAAAACAGATTAGTTTCAAATTGAGTGGGAATAAAGTTCAAACTCTCCAAACAGCACATCAAACTAAATAAAATTTCTTCTTGAATCTCTTTAAGTTTTTCTGTGTATGAAAGTTGCTACTGCTTTATTGATTCAGATGAATAACTGCTTTATCTTCATTGAAATTTTAGTCTTTAACTTTAGCTTATCTTTGTGCCTTGTAGCACATTTTGACCTGATGTTTACTTTTTTTAGGAAATAAGATTACAACCCAGCTTCCTTTCTATTTTTATTGCTTCATATATTTTTGTCTATCCTTTTATTATAAACTTTCTGGATCTCTTTACTTCGGGTATGTATTTTATATATTACATAGTGTCAATTTTTAAATGTTTTTCTAGTCATTTTCTGTCTCAGAAATTTGTCCACAAATAAAGTGTTGAGAAGTGTTCACGGGAGGAGTATTCCCTGAATTTGTTCTTGCGTATCCCTAATAGCTGGTCTATAATCTTTATATTAACAAGTTGCTTTAGCTGGGTATAAAATACTTGACTCTCTGCTTTGTCCCCCTTTAGTTCCTTTAATCTGTTACTTCATTAATTTTTTATATAAGCCACTGTAATTGAAAAGTTTGAGAAAAATGTGATTCATTTACCCACTCAGTAATTTTTAAATTTATGTTATTTTGATTGGGGGGAAATATAGTTTCTATATGGCTAAATAATTTCTTTCTTTCTTTTCATTTAAGATCCAATAATTTCACTACCATGCATGTTGATATTCTATGCTGGTTTCCCTCAAAATATGTTGTCTTCTTTCAGTATGCCATTTGAACACTTTTATTTTATTACAGAAATGTCTTTCAACTAAAGTTCTTAATGTTTTATCTGTCCCATTGCTTTTTGTGCTACTCTCTTCCTTTTAATAATAACTTTTTTTAAACTCATGGTGTTATTTAATTTTACTATTTATTAACCACTTATTTTTTAAATATACTGATGGGGATTATAGTCATAGGGAGAGAGGTTTAGGGGTGGAAAGAGAAACAGGGTACCTAATTATTCTCTTGGTTCAGAAAAAGAACATTACATACCAAGTGAACAAAAGGTTTGAGTTCTAAGTCTGTGTTTTATCCTACAAAATTAATTTACCACATCAGATAAATTGAAAAATATGGCTGTTCTACTTCATCTTGCTGCTTGGTTGTAAGGACCAAATGATATGGAATTTGAAAGAGCTTTAAGAGCCTTATAAGCTATAAAGACAACACAGAAGAGTAAAAATGAATATGAGAAAGTGTCCCCACCTCCAGGGCCAGTCTGTAGAGCAGAGGAGTTAAGTGTGCTGTTGGACTCCTGCATCTCCTTCAGACCTCCAACGCTCCCCTCTTCTTGCCCCACCTGAGAGGAAAACATATACAGAAAACCATGGGATCCTATATTTTATAGCCTCAGCAGACTGAGAACATCTGTTCAAAAAGGGTAATTATGAGTGCAACCTATGCATCATTTTACTAGCCCTTTACCTCACAGCAATATAGCATAAGAACTCAGGTACCCTGGAAAATCATCAAATACCCATCTTTTCCCTTTGGGGCAAGATTAAGAGAACTCTTTCTTCACTGGGTACTGAACAAAGCAATCAGAGAACAAAAATATTCTATGATCCCGTTTAGGCATAGGGAAAAAACCTGCATGCACTAATATATATTCATGCTGTGAGTATGAAATGAAATGATTTTGAAAAGCAAATATTTTGCTCTCAACAACTGGTGAGGAACATATTAAGGAGAATCAATATTATTTTTCTAAAAATCATTGGAGAAGGTAATTCTACATTTCTTCTTCATACATTTAGCTCACTGTGTAACCTCACATTTTAGAGTACTTTGATATTCTTTTATCATGAGGACATTAATATTTAGGGCTCCATCTTGTCAGTTTTTCTTAGAGATTTCTCAGTGAAAAGTGGAGACTAGTTAATGAGTGACATTTGTATCAAATCATTTAAAAAACTTTTTGGTTAACATATACTAATGTAGATATATATTAATGTAGATATATATATATATATATATATATATATATATATATATACTAATGTAGATATATATTAATGGTGTCAGTGTGATGTTTTCATACATTCGTATGACATATATTAGTCCTATCTGATTACCCTTCTTCCAGCCTCCCTAGAAATCCCTACATTGAGAAGTCCTTGATGTTTCTACTTGATATTCAGCAACCTCTTTAAAGGCAACTTGGGGACTGAGCCTCAGTGAAGAATGTAATTATTATTACTATCACTATGAACCATAATTTTTATTAGAAAGAAGAAGTTACACAAAAGTAAAAAGGGAAAAATTATTCAGGGCAAATAGAAAAAGTTTTATAGGAAAGAACACTAAGGGAAGATTTTCAAATAAAAAGATTAGAAGGCAAGGCATATGTAGATCAAGAATTCTCTATTCATTCCAAAATAAGTTTTTGAAGCATTTGCAAACTATTTAAAATTATAGTAATGTTAATTCTATAGGAAAATAAGAAAAAATAATTTTCTAATAGCCATGTAAAAACCTGAGAAAATACCTTAGACAACTATTTTATCTTCAGTCAAGTCTTAGTTTCAAAGATTGAGTCTATTATGTATGTTGTTTGTGGCATATAATAATTGTAGAAGGAATCTCTCTAATTTGATTGTTTTACTTCCTCTTATCCTCCTTTTCTATTCTTATTTTCCACACCCCTGCTAAATAGCATTCTTTTGTTTACATGTTTAAGAATCACAGCATGTGTCAACATACCTCATATATAATCAGAGATATGATAAATTATGATATAATGGTGTATTAAGAATTGTAATACAAAAATAAATAAATATTACCAAAAAAAAAAAAAAAGAATCACAGCATACTGTTATTTTGTGTTTGTATTTTAAAATCTTAAAAAATGTTTCAGGGCCTTTTGTGTCATTCTATTTCTCACATGTTTTTTTCCTGTCTTGCACTGTTTGGGGATCTAACCATGTTGCTGTGTGTATATCTAATCCTTGATATGTACCTGGTATATATTCTCAAGCCATCCTTCTCTGAAATTAATCAGACATTATCTGTCTTTACACCACAAAGAGTATTTTCGTGAACACCTCCATTAATGCGTACTTACATAAGAATGACTTTGGGGTAGAACCAGGAATAAAATTGATATAATTTGACCATTTTTTCTAGCTAAAACTTCTAGAACTGTGATTGGTAAGCATGGGCATCTTTGCCTTATTGTTGACTTATTTTAAAAATCAAATGGAAGAAAATGTTCCAGGGTTTTCACTGTTGAGAAGAGTGTTGTATATGGATTTTTCATGTATGTCATTCATTATGTTGAGGTAGTTTCCTTCTGTTTCTAGCTTATTGATTTTTTAAAAACCCAAGAGGGTGCTGAATTCTGTCAAATATTTTTTTTCTTTATCAGTTGAGATGATAATGTGGATTTTGTCCTTCATTCTTTTGATATAGTATATCACCTTCCTTAATTTGCCTGTGTTGAACCATCCTTGCATTCCACGAATAGATTCCACTTAGTCATGGTAAACAGTGCTAACTATGATAGCACTTTGGCTAGTCTATTGACTCTGCTGGGTCAATGGTTATTTTATCTACAAAAAAAAAAAATGATGGTTTTATTTCTTCTCTTTATTTCTTCTCTTATTCATTCACCTTTCTTTATCTTTCCTTGTAGCATTGGCCAGACCCCTGCTATTTATTTTCAAATGTAGGAATATTAGAGGTTATTATTGTTTTCTTTCTAAACTTAAAGGGAATCCTTCTAAAATTTCCCCCTTAATATTAATGTCTGCTATATATACGTTGTATATGCAACTTTCAATTCCTAGTTCATGAAAAGTTATAAAATCATACCAAATTTTAATATGTGACTTTTTACATCTACTATAATAATAATATATCTCTTTTATTCAATTTTTGTGATGGATCATATTGATGTATTTGCACATATTGAACAATCCTGGTATTCCTGTGTGTAACTTATATTGTTCATCATTACTTTATAACACACCACCAGAGTCAATTAGTTGACATTTTTGAGAATTTTTTCATTAACTATTCATTAAGTATAATGAACCTGTAATTTTTTTCTTATACTTAACTGTTTTCATAATTATAAGAGTTATAAAATAGACTATTGCTAATGTTCCTTTTCTATTTGGGGTAATACTGGTAAAATTCAATGTTTCTTAAAAGAATTTCTTAGTGCATATTAGTCTATTAAATTTTCTAATTCTTTTTGTGACAATTTTGTTATATTTCTAGGAAGTTACTCATTTTATATAGATTGAAAATCTTACAGCACTTAGTAAATCATATTTTTATATGAGAATATATTTTGTGTCTAGTTATTGTCCTTTGTATACTTTTTGTTTGTGGAGTATTTTGCTTATTTGTATCTTTGCTCTTTTTCTTCTTTAATCTTGCAAGATAAATAAAGTAATAATTATTTCAAAATTGGGATGTTGATTTTTACAATCATATTTATATAATTTTTATATCTCATTAAGTTCTGCTATTAAATTCAATATTTTCTTATTGTTATTTCTTTGAGGAACCTCTGTTTCTCTTTTCCTAAGTTCCTGAGTTAAATCTTAGATTTATTTAATTTTTTTGTTTGCTTATGCAAAGACACAGTTTTCCTCTAAACAGTATCTTAAATTTAGACTTCTTCTGAGGCCTAAACTGTGGTCTATTTTTGTAAATGTTCCATGTGTATTCAAAGAAAATATGTTTTCTCCATTTCTTGGAGAATATCAAAATTTTGTATATTTTATTGTTTATTTCCTTATATCTGTTCTTCTATTTTTTTTGCTTTAACTCTGTTTCTGAAAGACATTTGATAGAGTCTCCAACTACAATGTTTGATTTATCCATTTCTCCTTTAATTTGTTAAATTAAAAGCCCACTTAAGGTTTGTTGATTTACTTTTATCTTCAAGCACTTTCCCAAACTGCAGACTCTTTATTATGTAAATTGATAGAAATAAACTAGGTTATATGTTAGCAATGGAAACCAGGTAAGTTTGAAATACCATTCTAATACTGAATGTGTCCCCAGCTAATGACTGTGGCAGATCTTAAAACTACAATTACATTCTGTCACCATCAGACTACACAGTCTTAAGTTGCCTTATGCAGACTGATATGAAAATGAGGTCTTTTGTGTCTCTGGGACGCAGGCCCACAGTGGAACTTAGAGAAAGGCAGCCATGAAAACGAGTTTCTCTTGTGCTGTGCCACAGGCCCAGCTGCAGAGGCCTAAAGACAGGTAGCCCTAACACAGGAGAGGAAGAGACCAGATCTACTGGGAGAACCCCCAGGGCTTGAGACAAGATGGTTTATATCTAGATCCAAATTTTCCTTTTGTTTCCCAGAGACACAAATAATCAAGGTGATTTATCAGTGTTCATGAAAAGGGAAAGAAGTGGGCTAGGGATATAGCTCAGTTGGTAGAGTGCTTGCCTCACATGCACAAGATCCTGGGTTCAATCCCCAGCACCAGGAAAAAAGGGAGGGGGCAAAGAAGGAAGAAAGTATGCATGGAAAGAGCAAAGAGGGAGAGAGAGGAAGGAAGGAAGGATATCTCTGAGGAATTGCTTAAGATTACTCAGCTATTAATGGCAGAACCTCTAGGGGTTTCAGATGTGGGACAGTTTTGAGTTAGCCAGTGTACTACTGAACCAGATGAAATGAGGTTAGCAGGGCATTACACGGACTTGGATTATTTGAATATATGTTGAAATGTCCATTATGAGGGTTGTGGAAATTAAAATCACAACTCAGTAAAGTCTGTGGTTGTGGTTTGGGGAGTAGAGTAGCAAGGATTCCAGGGAAAACAGAGATAATAGAGGTAGTCAAGAAGACAGTCTGGACAGACACCATGTCCCCAGACAGATGGAGACTCCCTACAAGGGAAGGAGAACATTGAGGTGGGGGTGGCAGCATAGGAGCCAAGGAGCCCACTGCAGCCCTCTTTCCCCTCTCCTAGGACACTTGGGGTCAATAAATGAACAGTCCCTGGCCTTCTGAGCCCCAGGAGAATCTGTGGCTCCAGGGGAAGCCAAACTTCAGTGAAAGCAAAGGGTTTAGTGATGATTTTTGAAAGATGTCCAGGCAGAGGAGGGGTAAACAAAAAAAAGCCCAGGTCAAGGCTGGAAGAAAGGATGGTCAAGACAAGTTCAAGGAACAGGGAGAGAGTGTGGCAAAGTGGAGCTCCTGTCGGGCAAGGAGGAGACGAGGCTAGACCAGTGGACTGATGATGGAGCCTACACAACCTTGAATCCTATGGTCAGCAATGGACAACAGACGATCCTCTAGGGCCTCTGATGGGTGATTAGTGTAACAAAACTGAAGCCTAAAAAAAAAAAAAATTGATTAGGGCTGCTGAGCAAGATGGATAGAATAGAAAACAATTTAAATTCAGGCACTTTGTGTCCCTGCTGGGGCCTGTGGAAACACTGGTGAACCTCATGCACCAGACGCTGTACTTGGGACACTGTGAGCTGTTAACACTGCACATGCAGTGGTGTGGCTCCAGGAGGCATTGACTCTGAGCAGTCACTCTTTCACCACCCTAGTGGTGCTATACCAAGCAGTGGGTCATTGACAGAAATGGTCTGTCCAACCCAGACAGCTCCACATCTGAATTAGAATGAATAGCTCGACAGGTCACAGTAGTTATTGCCCCAGAACACAACTTTCCTACAGCCACATCAACGCCCCACATGGCCACGGCATCTGCCTTGAAACCAGCAGTGGAGGAAAGAAATATTGGCACAGGCCAATGTCGGGGTGAAGCCCTTTATCTTCTTCCTGTCACATTATTTGTCATTTCAATATGGGCCACTGACAGCTGTCAGTCAAGCAAGACTTACCCTGCCACTGGCAAATCTCAAGGCATACAAAAAAGAAACTAACGAAAGCCTGTCTTAATTAGGTGATAATTAAACATTCCAGCCAGAAACCTCCAATCAATCTGACAGAACATACCTGTTCAAAACAAGGTTTCGAAGCAATATTCCAATAGGCTGATAAGGTTTTTTTTTGTTGTTTTTTTTTTTGCCTTTCTGGGAATAAAAAGATATTTTCAAGTCCTCATCAAGGATTTGAGGTGGAGATGAAGCAGGAATGTACCTGAAAAGGATTTTAAAAATGGGGCATCCCGAGGGAATCACGTTCCTTTCCCCCTGCAAGGGAAATCAGGTTAGAAGGAGCACCGCAGGCTGCAGTCTCAAAGGTGGAGAAGTAGCAGAGAGGGCCCTGTATTGCAGAGTGATATGCAGAGAGAAGGAATTGCAACAGGACCCTCAGGTGCCCTTTGCCCCCTAAAGTTGAGGTAAAAGGCTGATTATCCGTGTACCTACATCCTTAGCTCCTTTGCACGTACTGGCACAGCTACCATTCTCATCTCCACATACTATCTTCTGAGTGACTGTCCATACCCCAGGCAGCTCTGCTCCCCCAGGATCCCCAGAGATAATAGCTCTTCTGTCTTTTTAAAGCAAGGCCCTATCAATGGTGCTTCTATTAAAGAGTTTTTAAATATTATTAAATTCAAATTTTCTTATCTAGCAAGTTCATGGCATGCAGACTTAAATATAGAAAGAGCATTTGTACAGACCCTGCATTAGATTAATTCCCTGCTTAACTGATATAATTAAATAGCGAATTGACCTGGAGTGCTGAATATGATTTTCTGGTGGGACCTGGGCCACCAAATACCTAAAAGCCTTTGTTGTTTCCCTGATGTAATGGATCAAATAGAGCTGCAGTTCCTTGGGCCTTATTTGACCTGAAACGATTCTCATCCTGAAACGCTTTACCAGATACCTCTCCAGTTGTCCATTTAAGATTGAATCAGACATCACTTGAAGCTCCAGTCACAGCTTGGATGAGGTGGAAAAGTGACAGTGTCGCACTTCTGGAATCCTAAGTTCTCATTCTCTCTCTCTCTCTCTCTCTCTCTCTCTCTCACACACACACACACACACACACACACACACACACACAAACACACACACGCACACCAGCAGTAGGGCATTATCAGGAGTGCTGGTATTATTCTTTAGATGTCTTTCAAGGGGAACTTAAACATTTTTATCTTTACCATGAAACTCTAAAATTAACAAGTAGCAAAGAAAACAGAACACTAAAGCCCCTGGCAGGCTGGAGGTGGAGAATATCAAGACAGGAAACCCACTGGAGTGAAAGGTGCTCACATCATTCAAGTGGGGCAGTTTCTACAGAAAGATTTGCCAGGACTTAATACTTTCCACCAAGAGTTGTGCACTTCCACTTTTTCTTCTAGTGTTTCCTCTTAATTTTTCAATTTTTCCTCCTTTGTTTCCTCTGAGATAAGAGCCTGACATTCAAGACTTTAATTTTTCCATTTCTAAATAAAAGCAAATACAATATCTTCAATCAACTTCAAAAGCATTTTTATGACACTGTTATGAAAGTCGGTATGTGTTGCTCAGTTCATGTGATTGAAATCCCTTTGTGAAAGCTGAGAAAACTTGCCCTGAATTTTTTAAGAGGTCCAGCATGTCCAACCAGAAAACTTGCTCATGAAGAGTAGTAGGCAAACCTCACAGTTTCCGTCTTTAAGAAAAGAACTTCTTGACAGCTGCGGTATGATTGTAATGACCAGGCTGTTCACTCTGCAAGGACACTGATTGGATTCTACTTCTGAATCTAGCGGCTTCTTCCCCAGATAATGTATTTCCACCAAAGGACCATTTCCTTTAGTGGAAATAGGTTCAGCATCCCCTTTTTCTCTTCCTAATTAATTGATGGTTCCCAAGCCCTTGCTGATCCTGCGCTCATTGATTGAACCAAATAACAAGTGATCCATCTTTGTGAAGAGTTTTGGGGTCTAAGAATAGGTAGTTGCCATAGAGTCATCCAAATGACCTTCACCCCCAGGCTCAAACAGTTAGTCATCTGTAGGGGAGATGGCATGCCTACCCATAATCCTGATAATTGACCTGCATTCAGGTTTGGTATGTGTACTGGTCATTTGCCTCGTGGCTCTCAGCTCCCCTCCTCACATGTCCCCCATTCTGTTCTGTGGAGAGTTAGTCCCTGAGAGTTGCCACTCCCAGGCTTCCTTGTTCGTTGGCTTCTACTAAGGTTGGGTCCATGGACAGCACTGGTGGAAACTGAAGGGTAGGGGAGGAGAAAGCCCATTTCCCCGTTCCTCAGGGTGAATCCTCAGTAGCTCCCCTGTGGTTCTAGTTTTTGACATGGTCCCAGCTCCCACCAAATACTCTGTGTGGTTCCAGCTCCCACTGTTGAGCAATTTGGATCCCATCTTCTCCCCTTATTGTACAACCCTAAGAATAGCATCCACTCACTCAATTTCAGTTCATCTAACAACTTTGTGGTAATCCTCTCTTATTTAACTCCTGCTACTACTGAAATACCTGGCTTGTGCTTTCTTTTAGAACTCCCTGTAAGAGTTTTATTCATTCTAAAATTTGAGTCTGCTATTAATATTGATGATTGAGAAAACAGGTCGTGCTAAAGACAGACTGAAAAGTAGAGATCAAAACGTCATGTAAGTAGATGGGGAGAAATATTTCCCTGGGCAGCAGGTATGAGCACAGAATGCCCTGAGAGAACACAAGCAACTAGGATGAGCCCACCATCTTGGCTTATGAATGAGGATGCAGGCAGGGAATACCCTGGCAGACATGGCATCAGCAGGGACACTCGTGAAATAACCCAGATGCCCTCTAACTACACTTGATGGGTACTTTGTTTATCAAAAGTGCATCCACATTTGGAGAATTAAGGCACAATGGAGAATTCGGATAATTTTCTTGATAACGTGGACATTAAAGCTTTGGTTGTGGTCATAGTTCTGTTAATGGCCAAATGTTACTAGCAAAATGACACTTTAAGACTAGAGTGATCCCAATTCAACTGCAAAGTGCCACCGTTATGTATCCAGAATCCAGAGAGCCTGTTTTTCCAGGAATAAATATGTTTCTTTTTTTCTCACTGCTAAAATTAATACCATAACTGCAGCTGAGGAAGGGATAAAACCTGTTGCCTTAATTTTGAAAAATTTAACTGTGATAGAAAACACATAACTTAGCACTTATTACCTTAAACATTTTTAAGCATATGATTCAGTAATGTGAAGTACATACATATAATTATGCAACCATCACCACCATCCATCTCCAGAATTCTTTCCATCTTGCAAAAATGAACCTCTCTATCAGCTAAACAACTGCCAATTCCTCTCTCATCCCAGACCCTGCAACAACCATTCTAACTTGTCTCTATGGACTTGACTACTTTAGATGCCTCATGGACATGGAATCATCCAGTACTTGTCTTTACATGACTGGTTTATTTCACTTAGTATAATGTCCTCCAATTTCATCCATGTTGCAGCATATGTCAGAATTTCCTTCCTTTCTAAGGCTCAGTAAGATTCCATCGTATGTATATATAACATTTTGCTTATGCATTCATCTGTCCATGGACACTTGGGTTTGTTCCATCTCTAGGTTACTACAAATAATGCTACAACGAACATGGGTGTGATATCCTGCTTCCAATTCTTTTGGATGTATATCCAGAAGTAGAATTGTTGGATCATATAGTAATTCCATTTTTAATTGTTTTGGAAAACTCCATACTGTTTTTCATTAACATATGCACCATTTTACATTCTCACCAATAGTGCACATTGTGTATACAATTATCACCCTCATCAATGCTTGTTGTTTTTTCTTTCTTTTTTTTTTTTTTTTGCTTGTTGTTTTTTCCATAGAAGTCATTTTAATGGATACGAGGAGCTCTCTCAATTGTAGTTTTGATTTGCATTTCCTTAATTATTAGTAATTTTGAACATCTTTTCACATGCATGCTGAACATTTCCATAATTTCTTTTGAGAAACTCTATTCAAGTCATTCACCTACTTTTTGGGGGATACCAGGAATTGAACTCAGGGACACTGGACCACTGAGCCACACAGCATCACCAGCCCTGTTTTGTAGTTTATTTAGAGACAGGGTCTCACTGAGTTGCTTAGTGCCTCGTAATTGCTGAGGCTGGCTTTGAACTTGCAATTCTCCTGTCTCAGCCTCCCAAGCCACTGGGATTACAGGCGTGTGCCACCATGCCTGGCTCATTCACCTACTTTTTAATTGGGTTGTTTTTGCTGTTGTTGAATTTTAGGAGTCCTTTTGTATTCTAAATAGTAACCCCATTATCAGACCTATGATTTGTAAATATTTTCTCCCATTCTGTGAGTGGTCTTTCCAGCATTTTGATAAGGTGCTTTGATACACAGGTGTTTTTAAGTTTCAATGCAGCCCACATTATCTATTTTGTTCTTTGTTGTTTGTGCTTTTTATGTCATATTTAAGCCAATTCCAATGTCATGAAGCTTTCCCCTTATGTTTTCTTCTAAGAGTTGCATAGTGTTAACTCCATCTATTTTGCACTCATTTTGTATGTGGTATAAAGTATGGGTCCAATTTTATTCTTTTACATGTAGATATTCAGTTTTCCCAGATTCCTATTTTGAAAATATAATTCTTTCCTTATTGAACATTCTTGGAACCCTTGTTGAAAATCCTTTGGCTATAGATACAAAGGTTTAATTCTGGGTTCTTTATTTAATATTTTACTTCATTGGCCTATATGTCTATCCCTCTACAGTACTTCAAAGTTTTTATGACTATAGTTTTGTGATAAGTTTTGAAATCAGGAAATATGGACATCTAATTTTCTTCTTATATTGTAAGATTGTTTTGGCTCTTTGGAGAACCTTGAAATTCCTTATGAATTTTAGAAGGGATTTTGCTACTTCACTTAAAAATGCTAGTGGGACCCTGCCTTGATTTTAATCCTTATTAATCATGGCTTAAATAGAGCTTTCATGTACAGCATTCAGAAGTCTTTCATGACTTTTCATCCTTCGGTAACTGTACAGGTTTTGGATTAAAACATTTCTTTCCAGCTATTGCTCAGACAAGCCAGTGATTTAACACAAAATTTTATCTCAAGCTTGCATCTGAGTCTCATGCAGGTTGAAAGATTTTTGGGGACACCACTCCTCCAAGTGGTAACTCAGGGATCCAGGCTGCTTCCATCTTTCAGCTCTACCACTAGGAATGCATGGTCTTCAGGTCTACACAGCAGGGGAAGAGCAAGATGGAAGAGATACACTAGCTGTGAACAGCCTCCAGCTGGACCCAGCACAAAAGTCCACTGACATTTCATTGACTAGCACTAACGACTTGGCCCCTTCAATGCAACAGTGGCTGAGAAATGTGTAGGAGTATTTCATTTGGTGAACACTGTCACGGACATAAGCAGACGGTGGTGCCTTTCGTGTGTATATTTTTGAAAGACATCTCTTACATTATTGGTTATCTTCCTATTTAATTTTGTGTTTGTCATAGCTCCCAGATATACTGTAACGACATTGAGAATAGAAACATATGTCATGCATTTTTGTGTCTTCCTTCACATCCAGCAAAATGTCTCTCCTATAATTGGTTCATTCAGCATTCAGTCAATAAAACTTGTCGAGTTCTCATACTGTGCACTGTTTTAGGCACTGGGAATTCCCTTGGTAAGGAAACATGCGGAATGATCTATACCTAATTTACAGAGTCGATCAGCTTGCCACATGAATGAATGTAAAATTATAACTATGCTGAATATTAAGAAATAAAAGCCAATGCTTTCATAACTAAATTTGAAAACAATGATGCTAAATGAAATAAACTAAATGAAAAAATCCTAATGTGGATTGTGGAAAAGCTTGCCCTATGGAGATTCCAAGTCAGAGAGAGCAGTAGAACGGAGAGAAGGCAAATACAATGGTACCAGGCAATTAGCAGGTGCTTCTGAACTCCCCAGAGCAGTGGGGTTTTCAAATAGCATTCCCTAGTCTCCTGTACTGTGCCTGGGTGATAGGCAACATGTCAGGAGTAATAAAGAAAAATGGCAGTGTAACTACAAACAGAAGAAACACATCTTTGGTACATTTCCATCCTGTCAGCAGTTTTCTGTCATACTCTAATGGGATCACATGAATAATTTTGTTTTCTCTAATAGGAACCAAAAAATATATAATCTCATCAGGTTGTTTTTATATCATAGTATGAAAAAAATGAATGCTAGCACGATGAAAAGAAAAGATAAGCAACATAAATACAAGTAAAATGGAATATTTGTGGACATGATTATTTTAGATATTCATGTGGCATCTGTGATAAGAATGTTGTTTTGCTCACTCCTCTGTACTTGATGAACTATGGGTAGTTATCCGAGAATGGCAGGCAGCTTTGTCTTCCTATGTTTTTATACTGGTAGAAGAATGTGTCTCTTTGACTTACATGTTTTCTTATTTATTTATTTTGCTCAATCTTGTGCTTATGAGCTTTCAGTCTGCTCTCATTGCATAATCCAAATGACTTGGACAATTTGTTACTGTCAGTTTTGGAGATGAGAACATGAAGGCACCCTGCAGCCCGGAAAGCATATCAATTCAAACTCTGAAGATAGTCATTTAAAATTATTTCAGCAAAGCTTTTTCCTCCAGAATTGTTTGGAAATTTTTATTTGGTTTTTGCCTGGGTTATTAGAGGAGTTGCTCAACTTCCTACTTGCTCGTGGGCTGGGTTGAAATCCAAAACTGGATCAATCAGAATTCACATACCACAGTGAATGCATATAATAAGCATTTAATAAACACTGGTTGAAATTAAGTCAGTTGAATTGAACTGAACTGAACTGAAAAATTAAAGACTTGTGTGGTTCAGCAAATTAGAACATTCTGTTAAAAATGGACAATCCAATCGCTGGCCCTGCAGCAACAGGCTCTGCCTCCGCACCGTGTAGGTGTATGAATAACCACGTGCTTAGCCAGTCGTGTGTTCAAGCACTGAAAGCAGGTTATTTTTGTTGCATAATGTCATTGTGAGTTTCCTGTCTTTGTAACTCAAGAAATATGGGCCTTCACAAACCAAAGAGGAAGAAATGAATTATTCAACAATGATGTCGGAAAATTGGCTCGGTATCTGGAAAAAAAAAAATTTTTCCTCAGTTAGATTTTTACTTCAGACCACACAACAAAATAAATTCCAGCTGATATTAAAAAAGTGAAATGCTAAAAGTAAAGCCATCACAACCTGAGGGAGCTTCTGTGGACAGGGGTTGGACAAAGGGACCATGCAAAGATCAAGGGCACTTCTCTTTTGCTTGATACTTCTTCATTGTCTTTTTTAAAGCAAGAGAAATGATTTTATACATAATTTTCAAAAGAAGGGGAAAATGTAAATGAATATTTTATTAATTTTGAGTGACGCCAAGCTTTCAAAAGCAATGTAAGAAACATCAAAAGGAAATCAATAAATTCGGTGTTTTTTTATATATGAATAAAAACATCAAAATATAAATGATGCATGAAAAACTGGGGGAATATTTGAAACAAATATTACAAAGTGGTAATGTCACCGATGTATAAATAACATGAAAAAGACATGTACCACAAACTAGAGACAAAGGATAAAAGAGTTTGCATAGAATTTTTAAAAACCTGATAAAGCATTCCACAATTGTTGTACTAGGATGTGCCTCGAGGATTTATTTATAATATTTGAAAAATGGCATCAATCTCAATGTATAATAAAATATTACTAAAATAGATTATTGTTAGAAAAAAATAATGATAGAGATATTCTAATTAGGTAAGTGTAAAATAGTCTTCAGAAAAAATACAGCATATTCAATTTTGTAAAACATATGCATATGTTTTTATGTGCATGTGCTCATAAAAATATATAGAAGAAAATGTATCTGAAATATCAGTGCCTACCTCTTCACAGTGGCATTATTGTCATTTTATCATTTTGGATTTTTTATTTTATGCTTATTATTTTTCTATAGGAATCATGCATTACTTTATAATCAGAAGAAAGAGAAGCATTTATTTTAAGCATGGATCTTCTTTTCTTATCTTTAAAAAAGTCCACATGTTAAGCTTAACAGTTTTAACTAGATAAAATGCTGCAGAAACTTTGAATGAGACACACTGAGTGTTATTTCTGTGCATCTAACTTTCATGGATTGCTGTTTAACACCGAGCAGAAAAGACAATGAATTAATTTAACTTCAGCCTGACCCACTTAATATTAATATCTCTGCCTACACTCTGTTCTATCATCTCCTCTTCTACTGGTTTGCTTATTTTTTTACCAAAGTGCTAGCTAATATAGGACATCATGAGAGTATAAATTGCACTTTTTGAAATGGTCTATGTCTTTTTCCACGTTCCTTGGAAAGGTTTAGATGGAATGAGTGAAACAAATAACTGAAAAATAGACCCTTACGGATAACTTAGCTAAATTTTTCCTCTCAAAGATTTAAAGCTAATCCCACATTACAGTTTTTGTTGTTGTTGTTGTTGTTATTGTTCTCATCATTTGGACAAATCCTTCACCATTAATTGGATTACTTCTCCAGATGTGGAGAGTCTAGGTCATTCAGAGATAAGTCATCTTCAAGCCTTTGGAAATCACTGTCCTTAATAGTCCCTTCTTGTCTTCTTGGCCTCTTGGTGCCATTCCTGACTTCTCATTGTGTTTTGGTTGATGCTGCTGCTGTGGTTTTTGTAAAGCTGAAATATGAAGTATGACTGTGAAGGGTAGATATAAGAGGGAGACTGAAAACACAAATTTAAGAACCTTCCCAGTCCTATGCTTCATATTTGTGTTTTCAAAGACAGAGCAGTCTGCTTTCTAGTCTGGGCGGGGGCCCATTCTGAATAAATTGTATCTTCATTTGTGAGGCTAAAAATTCAGTTTTAACTGAATAATCATTTGCAATGAGCATTGCCCTTTCCAGATATCCTCCCTGAAAATTAAACTTCTGAAGAAGGACACAGTGACTAACTTGTTAGCATGAATAACTTTTCCATAAATTGTCTTCTTACTCACACAACAGGTGGGTTTTCTTCAGGATTTCATTTGTGAGCTGCAAAACCCTGTGGGCCTAGAAGCTAGGGGTTCTGAAAAAGGAGCTTGGGGAAGCAGAGGACACACCCTGTGAACTTTATTATGTTTTATTGGGCAGCTCCTCACGTGTCCAGGCCAGTGCACACACTCCCGCCCATGTCTATGCCATCGGGTGGGAAGAAGACAGCTTGTCCAGGTGACACTGTGAGGAAGTCCATAGCAACTAACAGCAGTACTGCCTCTTACCACCAATGTCCAGGACCCTGCAATTGAACTTGGGAATCCATGGAGCACCAGGTATCAGCTGCTGGTTCAGCTTCTTATCAGAACAGGAAAGGGAGCAACAATGAGACCACTAATGAGAGAGCCATACGTTGACTGACCTGGGCCCAGCTCAGCTTAAACAATAAAATGGGAATTGCAGAACATGACCCAGTAACAGGAAGCAAGACCAGCCTTGAGGGATTTTCTGGTAAACTGCAGCAGTTTTCCCTACTAAAATCTTGATTAATACCCTTACAAATCCAGAGAAAGACATGAAGTTTTTATATCAGAAGGACTGACCACACACTCATAGAATGATTTCCATTCCCTACCTGCGCTGCGTGTTTGCAGAAGAAAACAAAAACAAAAACCTTGTTCTGGGGACAGGTCATGACATGCAATGACAGTCTTTCCCACTCCACTTATCCTGCTTTGCAATGGCCTGCTAATAAGGACATGGCTTTTACATTGCCCTTCAGTGTCCCAGAAGCAAACATGGAACTGAGATTCCCTCCTGCTCTCAGTCCAGAGAAAAATGTCCTGGGAAAGATGAGTCCACCTTCAGCTGACCTCTGGCTACTTTCTAGGCTAGACTTCAACAAGTTTGATAGAGCTTCCAGTTCTCTTGCCTCCAAGAACATATTTGTTTATTTTAAAGGAACAACAGAACAGTAGTAGTCTTGTTTGCAATCCAATAGAATCGAACTTTGTTCACAGAAACCACTTGGATTCCAGTGTGTGTGATTTTTATTCTGGATTGTTTATTTCTTTATTAAATCCAAGGGACTCCTTGGTCAAAGCATTGAAAACAGGGTTTGAGGAGGGCTTGGAGATGTTTTGCTTTGGAACCCATGCAAAAATCAGAGATTATTATCTACTTTATAACATTATTATTTTGAGCATTTATGAGACTAGTGTTTGAACATATTCATTCTCTGAGGCTTTTATGAACTAACAATTTGGCATTAATGATATTGAGGAGTTTTAAAGTAAATAACAGTACAACCCTGAATACTGCCAAAGCAAATAGCAGAGATACATTGACTCTCTGTTCTTTCTGCTCAGAGGCAGTTGAGTCAAATCCACTGAAATTCTACCAAGAATCTGGGACAGAAGAATTTGGAATATGCAGCGGGCTTTTGGTAACCTCACCCCAGCACACACACAAACCACCTCCATCACAAAGGTGGCATTTATGCAAATCATCTTTATATGAATACTTTTTAAGGTGAAATAGTGAATTCACATGTGACATAAGAGGGAGATTCTGACTGTGGGCAGACAGTGATGGAGAGGAGCAGCTGGAGAGGGGAGCTCTGGGACCTGCAATATGTATATAATCAAATGGCCAGAGGATGTGGTTGGAGCACACACAATTAGTGCAGTGCTAACATAGGTGTCTCCATCTAAGACTAGCACTGGAAGGTGTCCCATGTATAGAAACAGGGCTGACAATGAGTGTAACTTTTTCAGGTTTTCCCAAAGTAAAGAAATATCTAGAGATCTCCAAAACCACCAAAATTATAGTCTCTGCTTCAAGTGGCAGTGTAAACATACCCTCCCAAAAAAAGATGGGATGCTGTTCTTCTCAATTTTCCCTGCAATAATAAATTCACAAAAATGTCAAAATTAAAAGAGACCACAGATACTATCAGTCCTGCTCAATGGAGGAACAAGACTAAGATTCCAATGTCTGATGGTTTCTTGAGGACCTTAAGTCAGCCTCATTTGCTTTGGATGTGAGCCCTTATAATTATACATTTGATTCATTAAGAGTAAGACTCTTATTTAGAGAGAGTTTTATGATCTTTAAAGCTATTCTTATTTGGAGCAGTTTTTTTTTTTGGTCCATTCGTAATACTTACAGGATATTCATGTGTAAGTGTGCATGTGTCTACATATATAAGTTCATAAGCCTCTACCCTATATAGAGTTTATAAGATTTCAGAAACTTCTTCAGTCATAGGTTACCTGGCCTGCCCATTATATTCCTGCTTCTTCAAACCCAACTCTCTCCAGAAAGTAAAGATGAAGTTCCTTATCATGAGGCTCTTATGAGGTGTTATTGAGATTTTTGTAGTCATCAAATTACCTCCTGTAAGAGACATAGTTGGTGCCACAGTGTGCTGTCACCTAATCCCCTGGTACCTCAGCTGTCTTGTCAATAAAGAAAAATTATCATAGTCGCTAACCTCCCTAGGAGACCTGTTGTGAAGATCAGATGAAATAACATATGTAAAAAGGCTTACGGTAGAGCCTCACACATTCTGAACACTTGACATGTTATGTTATTATTGAGGCACAGCACCATAGTTACATAAGAGTTGAATTACCCTTAAATCAGGACATAATTCAAATCAGTAAATACACATTTGGTACTGTGTGGAATCACTGTTGTAAAAAATACATGGTCATTGGTGAACACTCAGTTCACACTCCATTAGTTTATGGGTTATCTGAGTTGATCACAAGAAATCAGGGTTAGCCAATTATTCTGCTTTCACTAGGCTGGGACAGGGTAATTTAGGCAGGAAGAATGCAACCCTTCCAATTGGGACCTGTCCAGAACATGCAGATAAACAAATCTATTAATAAATCGTGACTTCAGTAACTAAAGGTATACACATAGGCATCATGCATGCTAACATGACATTTTGTTAATAGACTGTCCTGGCAGGTTGGGGTGTTCTTTTAAGGTTTTTAGCAGCAACAAGCTGTTTCCCAGTCAGGAATCTTAAAATAACTATGTCATTACATAAACATTCTACATCCACCTTCTGCCAATCCATGTTCTGTTTCTTTTGGAAGAGAATGAAATAAGATGAATTGACATGACCCAGAGCTTGGGTTATAGAATACTAATAATGTTCTTTAAAATGGTGTATGTTCCAAAAATTGTGAAAAAAAAAGACCCATGTTAAAGGTATGTTTGGCCTTTGCAAGATTATTTTATTGCAAAGGTTTGTTGGTTTTACAAGCTGACATGCCAGAGTCAACACAAATAAGGTGCTAGGGGAATATTGCCACAGAAGTAAGAGCACAAACTTCTGCCACTCTCTCAGTATGGCCAACTGGGCCCTAGGGAGGGGCCCTGGAGACCCTGAGCTGATCCCCAAAGATAAACAAATAGCAAATATGGCCTGGCCAACCATTCAAAGAGCACCTCAAAATTAAACTGCATTAGGACCAAATCAGACATGGTGACAGCCCCTCATAGGAGACATGAGATTCGGGCAACTTCAGCCTCGGTACAACTCCTCCATTAGTGGAACTTGGGAAGCAGTAAGCCAAAGAGACTGGTGATTGGGTATAAGTCAAATAGATCCCAAAGGGACAAATCAGTCTTTCCAGTGAATAAGAGGAGGCCTGAGAAGCAGGAAGTTAGCAGGAGCAAAGATAAGAGAAAAACATCTCAGGGTGGTTCAGGCAGTTAGCTTGGAAGAAGTGTGCCAGCACAGGACTTATACGAGCTACAGGCATGGAAATTAAGGGGCAGAGGCCAATGACAGAATCCAATATCCAGAGAGGACTAGGTGACAGAAAGGAAGTCAAGAGCCCAGGGATTAGAACTGTAACCTAACAGCAAGACTGAATGCTGAACCACTTCAGTAGTCTCCCTGGGGCTTAACCAGTGGAAATTTATTGTATACTTGCTTAATGTATTTAATTGCTAGTCTTCAAAGATGGACCCATGGTAGCCAAAGTATTTCACCACATTGAATTTGGGTTGGTCCTCTGACTTCCTTTCACCAGTAGAATTTGGCCCAGGTGATATTGTGTTTCTGTGGATCTACTTGAGATCCTTTCTCTTGGAACTCAACTGCCATATTGTGAGAATCCAGAATCTTCTTGAGGAGTCATATGGAGGAGAACAGAGGTCCTCTGACCAACAGTTCCAGCAGACTTTGCAACAAAGCCAGAAATAGTTACCAACTAACTAGAATAGCAATCTTGGACATCCAACCAAGTAAAGGCCCTGCCCTGGCCCACATCACATGAAACAGAAGAACCACACAGTGGAACCCAGTCAACTCAGGGAGTCATAGAGCAAATACAATAATTACAGCTGTAAACCACCAAATTTGGGGGTGTTTGTTACCCAACAACAGAAAATGGAGTCTGTGAAAGTTACATACAACATAAAAGCAATTTAAAAAGTAAGGCATTTGAAATGATGAACTTGAATCTTTTTAAAAATTTTAAATTTCATTCAGCATACTCTCTTTAAGAAGACAGAAGAGTGTATAATATGTTTAAGGAAAGTTTTCCATCAAATAATTTTAATTGTTAAAATATACAATGGTTACAATTTTATCTAAAGGGTTTACTCCTTATAATGTTACTATGATTTGATTAAAGCAGGATGGAGTAGAGAGGATTAGAGAAAATTCTAGATTTCCAAGATGCTTTCACCTGCACACACTCACCAACAATAACTTTGACTATTAGCAACTAATATCTTCTCCAAGTGCTGTTGTTCCTGAATTTGCTGCCATAGTTAAATATGATTCTTTGAGTTGAACTTCTCAACCTTCAGTAAGGTTTCTGTTTTTCATGGCTGTGGCCTACATGACATGTCCTCTGTGATTGTTCCAGAGGCCAGCACTGTTTCAGGTAACACACATAAATGTGTGAGGACAAGTTATCACTTACGAATGCTAGAGGATAGGGGAAGACCAGAAGAATGGGCAGGATTTAGAGTCAGAAATTGAACGTAGGTCTTAAATTAGCTCTCTGAGAATTAATATCACAGCATTTTCTGAAACATCAAAGTAGGCCAAGGTAAACCAAGCCCTGAAAGTCAAGTTTTTTAAAGTTTAGACATAATAATTCTTGAAGAAGCCCACCACATTTCTTCTCACGCCTTGGCATTCTCTGACTATGCTGAGCATGTCATTGTTAGCACAGAACATGCATTACGGGGGAGGGCTCCTCCTTTGGAGGCATGATCAGGACTAACAGACATATTTGGCTATACTCTTGTCAGTGATTGCCTTCACTGAATGGTGTGGCTTTAGGAAGTTGGGCAATTGCCTTAAGTTATGAATTAAAGGATGCCCCCCCATTCCTTCACTGACTGTTTCTCAAAGGATCTATTAAAAATAAATACTTACTCAAGGAGTAATGTTTCTTAGGAATCCTGACCAATAAGATACTTTAATTAGACCAAATACCATGTTCAGAAGGCAAGAGTCCTGCTGCAAATCCAAATGTCAGCCACAGCTTTAAAGTTCCCCCCACCTAGAATTGGCATGAAGTCCTCCACAGTGGGCACATTGATGATTGTCTCCATGAGAGAGTAGGACTTAGCTAAATGCTGAAGCAGGAACATTCCTCCAGAATGTGTTGGCACCAACTTGCCCCACCCCCTCAGAATCTTTGACCAGTGTAACTCAGTTCATTAGCCAGAACAAGAATGATTGGGTTTTCAAGAGATCTTCGTGGTGGATCACAGGTCTGGAAATGGCATATCTTCAAGTGGGAATATCTTAAAATCTTTCAATTCTTACTAATGAAAAGAGTGATTGACCAATTTGTAAATGATGGGATGTTTTCAAATAAATTAATCTTATAAATGTCAAATGCATACAGTAACTCTAGGCTAACAAAATATCAACAAGTGAAATTCATTGGGGATTTGCTTTATTTATTATTTTTAATTAGTATACTAGTTGTTTACTAGTAAGTGTCAACACATTCCAGCAAATAAACTCCAAGTTAGCATAATCCAAGTACAGTTTTGATTAAAGAATTCCCCATCATCCTATTTAACAAATTTATAAGGATCAACCATAGGATCTATGGTTGATACTACAACTGCAAGATTAATCTGGTATAGTGTCTCACTCAAGGAGTTGTAGTATAGTGGGGGAGAGAAGAATACAATTAATTTTTATATAATGTGATGAATACTATAATTCTATGATACTCTATGCTTTCAGAGGACAAGGGTGATGATGAGATTAATTCTATTTGGAGAATGCATTACTATTTTATGGGTAAATAATATAGGATTGGGGCTGACTTCACCATTTGATGAGGTTAAGTATTAGCTCATGAAATGGAGAAGAATCAGAAATGTGTTATAGAGGAAGAATAAGCATGAATATAAGCATGGTAGTAAAAAGAAGTGAGGCATCTTCGGGAATTACATGACCATAGCAGAAGAGGCTGGAGGATGAGAGGAGATGACTAAGGTCAGACTGAGAATGCCCTAGAATCCCATTTTGGACTGGAGACTCTATCCTCTAGATGATGGTCAAGTACAAGAAGTTAGAAACTAAGGAGTGATGTAGAAAGAGCTCTATGTATGGAGATAATAACACAAGCAGAAGCCTCTCCTGCTTCACAGAGAATTGGGATTTTTATAATGAGAAAGCAACAAGAAAGAATCCAATTTAGTTTTCAAATTTCAAAACAATGATGAAAATCCCTGCTTTGTATTTTCAGGGACCAAGATTTTGAAAGGAAAAAAGTTGTTTTTTTAATTTTGTGTGTGTGTGTGCATGAAAAGGCAAAGCTCTAACACAGCTGGCAAAATGTGTGAGAATCTAGTAAAAAAAAATGATTATTGAATAGTCCCTCAATCTGCATCCCCACCATCCACATGGCTTAAGACCAACAAGTCACAAGTCCCATATACCATTATCTTATTGATCCAGAGTATCTATGAGATGACACTGAAAGAATAAGGGAGAGGTGGTTGGGTTTATCTAGAAGTGTTAATCTGCCCATAGAGCAAGCCAAAATTTATTCATCACAGATGACTGAGAGGAGATAGATGACGAAGTAGAAGACTGCACACTGTGTTGCCCAGCTAGGCATTCTACAAAATGATGGGGGCACACCATTAGGGACCCTGGACCTAAAGGAACCACTTGAGGAAGTGGACAACAACATTGAGAAATGGCCTTGCCTCTGAGTGACTACCTCCAGTGGCCAGAACCAGGGAACCTTGAAGGACAGATGCTGGCCTTCTCTGATGGCCTTTATTTAAGTTGATGTCACCTATGTCTACTGCCACAAAGAGTTACTAAGTCTGTCCCTCAAAGACATCAATAACTGCTTGTACTTTGACAGCAGAGAAACACGGTCAGGCATTCAGAACCCCCATGTGAAACAGTCCCTCTTCAGAGGTTTAAGACACTTGTAATCCACAAAAAGGAAGTGTGAGGCCTTGACAACCACAGGAAGTGCAAGTGCAGAGGAAGAGAAAGTGTCTTCAAATCTCAACTGGGAGGAGGAGTGGGAGTTGGAGATTGAATAAGGCCACCTTGAGATTTCAATTTCATCTCAGTTGCCACAGTAGAGAAACCCAATTCTGTACACTACCACATAAGTGAATTTTAAGATATATCCCCTGAATCCTTGTCCCAAGTACATTTTTGTAACCTCATTAAAAAAAAAAAAAAAAACTTCTTGCTCTGACATCACAACAGAGTTGGGCTTCTAACCTAAACCAGTTCTCCAAAAAGGTCCCTTTGGGTAAAGCCACTTCACAATCATTAAGGGAACAGACAACATAATCTTGGGGAGAGTGTGATGTCATTCAGATGGACACATACCTCAAGGTTCTTTATGACAGCGTTCAGGTCATGTGAAAGCAGTTCTTCCTTGTACTCATCATTCATAGATATTTAAAAATACCCATTCCTCATGTTCAGTCCTGAAGGCCACCAACTCCCTAACAAAGACACTGAATACTAATATATTTTAATAGACAAATCGGGGTACAAGAATACACATCTATCTTTTATCAGATGTCTTTATTTCTGTCAACTTGGAAGGATCCAACAAGAGCTAATAGCATTAAATTCTGATTTTATAAAATAATTATACCTGAACACCTAGATTTTCATCCTTTCCTTTTCTGTACACAGATGCCTATGAAATATAGATAAAAAGTGCTGTGACCCCCCCTGTTCTTCCCTCTAGGGCTACAGAATCCTGTAGAATCCCCCATAATAATGTCTAAGGTTGTTGGTTTTATGGACTCCCTGGTACCTAAGGCATAATGGAGCCTTAAAAGAAAATACAAGCTAAGAGAATCAATTTTTGCCTCCATAAAATGGTTAAGGATAGCAATTTAGGAAAGAGTTGAATAACTCCTTACCTTTCTGGAAGAGGGATACAAAGACTGAAGTATCTAAAACTGAAGAAGGTGTATCATAATCCAGCAAGAATGACTAATCATGGCAAAATCCAGATTCTCTATGTCCACCACCTACATGACCTAAAACCAATACTTTGATGGTCCTATATACCATTCTTCTGTCAACCTTGAGCCTATCTGAGATTATGCTAAAAAATATAAGGATGACATTGTTGGGTTAAACCTGGAACTATTAACACAACCATGGATAATCAACATAAGCAATATCACAAACATTGTGTTGACATGTAGCAACATAAACTGCAGGTTTCACTATTCTGTTTTCTCAAAGGGATCTAAGACCAGTTCTGATAAGCCCCCTCCTCCAACAAGTGAAGGTCCCATTCACATCACCTTCGCTCTCCCATAACACAGAGCCTCGCCTGTCTCAGATATGCCTGTCCTGTAAGAGAGAGAGAGAGAACACACAGGGCAGTTAGCATGGACTCAGTGGACTCTCACAGCCATGTGGGCATCACTTCTGATGTGCATGGAGGTCATCAGGCTCCTCTCTTCTGATCTTGAGATGGGACCCGAGGTAACAGAGAAGAGAATTAGAGGTCAGGGAACCTAAGACCTCCATGACAGCAGCAATGGAAACTAGACCTGAGGATACCACTAGAAAACTCTGAATAATGGTGGAGAGACACTCACCTGATACTAGCTTCACGTGTCTCACCATGTGGGAGCATATCCACATTTCATGCATGGTCTGCAGATAGGAAGGGCCATTCTGAAGGTATAGGTGCAAGGTAAACCCCAGATTCTCTTGCACTGAAGTCCAGGGAATTGAGAGTGGGGACTTTCCTACAATCCTAATGGAAAATCATAGTTTTTGTGGGTGCATCAAAGATGTATTTGAAAGAGGAATTCGAACAGTGTAAGTATTGAACATTATCACACCACAAATGGGTTTCATTATAGACCCAGTGAAGGGGAAAACTCAAACTGTTTCTGTTCATTGCTCCCTCTGGGAAAGGCTTGCAGGGCTTTTTATCCATAGTACCTTCACCCCCTCCAGATGTCCCAAGCCTGCATCTCTGCTTTGTGGGGTTTGTAGATATGCTGACCATTAAAAGGACTTTTTCCACATGGGAATTTGACTGGGTTGAGTCTGATCTGTAGTTATGACCATAAAAGACAAACAGAAGAAGGGCAGATGGGTGTCAATGCATAATACAAAAGCCATGCTGACCATTCAAGTTCAGCTCTTCCTCCATAGCTTGAAAAAGATGAGTCTGCACAAAGCTGAGTAGGGGGTGGACTGGAGATAGGAGAGGCTAGATCCAGGGTAAAGCAAGAGGGAAAACTTTGGACAGAAGGTAGCAGTGGGAATAGAGAGTGCCTTTCTAGTACATCAGGTTGAGGCTGTACCTGAAAGTAAAAGTAAATAAAGTGAAAGAGAAAAGGCTGCACATGAGGGAGACTGCCATTTAGCTTGGGTGGTAAAAGCTAGCAATGTCATGTTCTAGAACAAGGAAAAGCTCTGAATAGAAGAAAATAATTTGGGATTCTGGAGACAAAAGGAATGTTGCATTGGAGCAAAGAATGAATGTGTCAGATCCAGAAAACTGTTGTGTCAGAGCAATGGGGTGAGTTGCTGGGAGACCAAAGAACATGCCCAGAGATGACATATGAGGCTTAGGCTGTATTAATAAATGCTTATGAGGAAGGACCAAGTGGTGATATGCTGAACTGACAGTACCTCTGTCCTTCAAGGTGCTTCACCAAGCAGTTCCTCCTTTCCATCACAATGTTGGGTCCAATGGCAGCCAGCTGGATGAGTGACAGGCATTCTTTCTACAATGCCCTGGGTTCTGTGCCAGTCACCTCTGAGAAAGGGGTTTTATATATTGAGCTGTGGAAGCACCAGACTTAGCTTGCTCAGTTTACTTGTATCCAGTATCCCAAGGAGTAACTATCCTGGTATACACACAAGAGAGCAGCTGTCTACAGATAACAACAACTTGCCCTAATTCACATATGGGAAAGCCAGTATCCTTCAAGATAGTACGTATCTGGACATTCTGATCCAGACCTGTTCTTCTTATTCCATTAACTTCGCTAGATTTTGGGGAACTAAAATGTACATTCAGGGATGTGAGGGTTTTTGTTTGCTTGTTTGTTTTTATTGTCCACCTATTCTTTAAAGATGATACAAAATGTAATCTAGGGAAATGGAGGTTTGAATTACAAGTTCAAAAGTGAAGACATAAAGGGAAGGTGAGAGACGTAGCATATGATCCAGAGAACTGACAGTGCTCTTCTGTCTCTTCCCCAAATTTACACCTGACACTTGGAGAGGCATACTAAGATTCCAGAGACCCTTTATTCACCTCCTAAATGATGATGTCCCAATGCTGTCCTTTCTCCTAATTAAGGGAAGCAGGTCACATGCACACCTTATCCCTCACACCCATAGCCTGGGATTCGCTAGTTATTTTCTCATGCTACAATTATTCTTGTTCCACCTTCTGCAGAAAAGAGAAGCTGATCACCATTCTCTATAGAATATTTCTCCTTGGAAATCAAAGTTAATTAACATTTACTGAACCTTTCTTGGACACATGGCACAGTGCCAGCTTTCTAAAAGAAATAGAGAATGGAAGAGTAGATGTGGTTCTAAAAGCCAGAGAAGAAAAAGCAAGGCATTTTAACAGGCTAAAGTCAAGTCTAGCACTTTTTTATTCCCAAGGGTACAAGAGTCAGCCCTGCCAATAAAGAAACCCAGTCATAGTAGAAGACATTTGTGTCCCCCAAATACATTGTCTTCAAGTTTCTTAAAATCAATTCATAAGCTCAAGTACTGAGCCATGTCTAATCATGCCCCTTAAAATAATTAAAGAAACATGAATACAATGTTTGGAAATCTTTCTGCACTAATATCTATAAGACTTAACTGAATCCTCAGAGGACACAGCACTGGAAGATGATAAATCTGCAAGTTTGCTCTGATCTACTGCATGTACAAGTCCTTATCTCCCTTTGATTTTAACACTTGTTCTCAACCAAGGCTGTCCATTAATGTGATAGGCACTTAAAAAATACATTTGCCTGGGTGGCCAACCCCAGACTTTATATCTATGGAAATTGGGACCAATAAATATCTTTGTTAATCTCCCTGTAAATTCTAATATGCAACCCAATGGGATAAACTGGGTCTCCAGGTTTACCAATCAAACTTGACTCCCACTGATGTTTCCAAGTCTACCTCTAACCACTCACTCTCTACAAAGTCACAAGCCACTGAGGCAATGGCCTGACATTGCCCCTCTTGCTCACGCTGTCCAGTCAAGACTTACCTCTGCATCCCCATCCCCTTTCACATAGCACATTTTCCAAGATTCATTTTAAGCCATGCTGAAAGTGAACCTATTGCTAAATTTGTATATGCTGGTGCTGGGGATATCTTAGCATTTCATTTTATTTTTTATGACCAAGGTCCCTGGATGAAGAGTCACTTATGATGTGGGCAGATCCACATCAGTTCATTACTGTGTGAATTCAGATGTAGGGTTCTATTCGCTACACACATTGGGTAAATTTCAGAGGAATCCAGTATGTGGTTTGTACCAACACTTCTCAGAGTTTTATGTTTTAATCTGGCTTGTCCATACTTCATTCAAACTATCCCCATAAAAAAGCATATTTAAGATCCTTCAGATTTAATACTTCTCCATAGGACATCATGAATTAATATATAACCCAAAAGAAGTGTCCATCGAGGGACCTTGGAGCAGATGAAGTACCAGCGTGATTGAGATAGAGGAATCAGGGAAGTCCTCAGAATAAGAGAATGTTTGTTCTCCTGAAACCTTCAGCAAATACCCTGATCCAAGAGGCTTTTCCTTATATTTGGCTTCAAGAGAGGACAACATGATTGTACTTTTATCTGCTCCCTTATCTGAGGAGCATCCATAATAGCCACAGTTGGCCAGTGTCCACCAACATCTCCCTCCTAAAGTGTCAAGATCTGAGTCCTCACTCATGGGGGAGACTGCTCAGGGAAGAATAACCTTTGGCTATCTTCTGCTTGATATCTGCTCTAAAAGAATGAACATCATCTAAGCCAGACTTTGCCCTCTATTTTGAGGATCTGGATGAGCTATGACTGGATAGTTGAAAAGCAAACTCCAGTCTGAAGACAAGCAAGCCCTCACCTGAGTGGACCTGCATGCTTAAACCTGGGTGGCCAGAGCAAGTTTGTGTTAGAGTCAGAATTCTTGTTAGTAGGGCCATGGTGTATGTATGTTGCGGGGGGGGGGGGTTTCGGGGGGTTAGCGTTGAGGGGTTGCTNGGGAGGGGAGGGGGGATACTAGAGGAAAGGAAGGGCAGCAGAATACAACATACACTAATTTGGCAGTATGTAAAAAAGTGGATGTGTAACCGATGTGATTCTGCAATCTGTATACGGGGTAAAAATGGGAGTTCATAATCCACTTGAATCAAATGTATGAAATATGATATGTCAAGAGCTTTGTAATGTTTTGAACAACTAATAATAAAAAAATAAATAAATAAAAAATTAAAATTTTCTACATGAAACCTTAAGGAAAAACATTTGCAAGGGGATAGAACTTAATATTGAGTATCAGATTGAGTATCAGGTATCAGACCTTCTGTTTACATTCTCTCTCTCATACACATGTGCATACACACACACACACACACACACACACACCACTATAGAATAGATGTCAATCAGTCTCAGACGAGTAATGCCAAAATCATAGCTAGGAACTGTCAGGGATGAGATTTTGACCTAGCCGCGTGCACATCTGTGCCACCTGTACTTGTAGAATTGCTTCCGTAATTACTGAATCTGTGTCTTTCTCCTGCATCAAGTCACTTACTGGTCTCCATGTGTAAACCAGGAGGAAGGGAAAGTGGGGAGGCAAAGAGATAAGACTCTGGACCCAGAAGGCCTCCGTTCCATGCCCAGCTTCTCCGCTTTCTAGCTGTGATATTTTGAGCAAGTTGCTACATCTCTCCCCACTTCAATTTCTTCATCTGTAGAGTAGGGATGATGATAACCCTGCCTTCTCCATATCTCATTGGAGGGCTTAAAGAAGACAATGCTGGCAAACCGCTGAGAACAGTACCTGGCACATAGGAAACTCTCATGCAATGCTAGCTATTTCTATGACAATCAAATTCATTATGACTTGACTCCTGCATTTTCTTAAACCTTTTATTGGTTTCTGTTCTCCTTAGTCATTTTCTTCCAGCAAAATGCCACACACTGTTTTTGCTCTTCATTCCATCTCAATGGTCTCATCTAACTTAAATGCTAGCAAATTTCTTTTTCCACTCTTAAAATTGTCCTCCTGGAAACCTCTCTTCTCTTGACCTTTATCAAAGACAGCTTATTATTCTTTCTGAGGTTGAACTTTATAGTCATCACACCTGCATAACAACGCTTATACTCAATTGTAATTTATGTATCAGTTTATTTCTCCTATAAGACACAAACCACCTGAAGGTAAAACAGAGTCATTTAATTTTATTATTCCATACACATAGCACAATGCCCAGCACAAAGTATTTATGTCATAGACAGTTCCCTGTGTTCACCAAAACCTGCATCTAACTTCCTTCCTGGGCAGCTATTTTCCCAACCTCTTGCAATTAGGAGGAGCCTACAAGTAACCCACGACATGCACACAGAAACCATGTGTGCTACTTCCAGTCTGGGGCAGTGTGAGAACCTAGTGCAATTCTCAGATCTGTCTATTTCTTCATTGCAGAGAATGTGGAGGCCTCACATGGGGATAGCAGAACCACAGGATCCAAGCAGCCAAGATTATTGACGAACTGTTTTAAATACAATTGCCCTGGGTCACTGGATCATCACCCAAACCCATAATGGAATTATGGCAGGACAATTATAGGCAAGACAAACTTGCTGAATGAAACCACTGTGAATTCATATTTGTCTGTTTTTCTGGCATTGCTCTGCCTCTCATAAGCACTTAAAGTTCAATAAATATGAGTTAAATGCATTCTGATTGAGTTGTTATTCATCAAATAGTGCAAGAACTATTGCTAAAGAGGGCTGTGGTTTGGGGCTTCAGTTGTGTCCCTCAAGCCAACCAACTTCACTTATAAAGGATTTTTTTCAGTTGTGTTCCAAGTATCAGTTCCAAGTAGTTCCAAGTATCCACTACTTCTGATGAAGAACAATCGATCAATAAATACATTATTTATCATCAATGTATCAACACACCACAGAGCCCATAACAGCTCAAGAAATTATTGTTTTTCCTTTTATTTCACTGAAGGATTTTAGCAGTTGATACTAATTGATCTCATAAAAAACAAACACCCTATAATACACAGACTTTCTACCTTAAATCTTCTAAAAAGTATTATGCCTCTAGCAAATAAAAAATAGAGCTTTCTGAAATTAAATTAATAGTAAATTTCCAATGAGAATCCAAAAAATGAAAAAGAGCCATGTTGAGGGTTTTTCCCATCTGAACTGACAACCTCATTTTCATTTCCATAAATGTACAGATTCTAACATCCCGAATGAGAAGAGTGACTGCCAACCCTGATTCTGGGTTGCTATTGTTTCTTGGTTGGATTCAGGAAGTTGAAAACATAACACTTCCTTAGCATGCAGTTGGTTGTTATGGATTTATTTTCCCCAGCTCTTGGAAGGAGGGCAAGCCCAAATGAGAAATTCATCAGCTGCCAGTCAGGATGAAAAGAGACCACTCACACTGTCTGAAAAGGGGACGTGACATGGCTCTGCCATTGTGGTTTGTTACAAATCATGCTCAGTCTCTGCGAAGATATGAAACAATGAACTTTTAAAAATGTGTATCAGTTGCCCACCCATCCATATCCCATAAATACATAATTAACTTCCTGAACATGGGTATTTGGGGCATTTAAAAATGTGTATTAATTACTTGATATTCTGCCCATTTCAGGCTGTTTATGTAAATATTGAGTTGAGAGACTTCTTAAAATGCACAGAATTTGCTTGGTTATCTACAATAGTAATTGACTAAACACATAATTAGAGTATTTTTAAAACAGGTATTATAGACTCAGTAATCTTTAATGACCTTTTGCATCATTCTAACCTAAGGTGTCAAGACTTAATTAGAATTTGAAATTTACGGATCATTGGCCAAAGCATTATAATTGGCTTGGGCATATGCACTACTGCAGATCATCAGTGAACTAACTCCTTAAAACAACTGCTCAAATCGCTATGTGCTAAGTGTACTGATTCATCCACTTAGAATATTTCTCAAAAAGAATTAACCATTTTAAATCCTTAAAAGAGGTACTTTAATTTATCCACAGTTGATGTGTGAAAGCTCCTCTTTACAAATGAACGCCAGCTAGTCAATTTTTTAAATCACCGTTTTGCAATCTGTACCCCTCCATCCCATGAAAGCATTGATTCAAACAAGGATCATCAACTGGGATCAAAACCATTGCATAAAACATGTGGGGAGGAAAGACTGTCCCCAAGGTGATAGGTGTCATCCCACAGATAACTTGATAATTGCGATGAAAAACAGGAGGTATCTGGCTGTCTCGAAGTGAAACCCTCTGGATGACCTTCTGAGTTACAATACAAAAAAGTCTTGATAACACTGTGTAGTCTAGTTCTAATCCAGCCTTCAGACCTAACTTGCATCTTGCAGGAAATAGAAGAACCATTGTCCTTAAGTCCAACAGCAAAGATTTAGGATGGTCCCGAATGGGGACAGTCTAAGATAATGGTTCCCTCAAAGAGCCAATGTATTGAATTTCAAAGAGCAAAGAACTGTTTATAAATTTAAAAATACTAAAGAAACACAAGAACCACAAGCAACATTTGAACCTTGAATCCTGGTTTGATACAAATAGCTATAGCTGATGTGTTGGAAACAACTTGGGAAATTTAAATTCACATCAGCTATTAGATTATATTTAGTAATCATTGTTTATTTTCTTCAGTCATAACAATCTTGTGGATGTGTAGGAAAATGTTTCATAATTAGAAAATCTTTGCTGAAGTATCACTTCATGATGAATATAACTGACCTTTAAATCATACAACACACACACATAAAAAGATGTAAAGCAAATAGAGTAAAATATTAACAATTGTGGGGTGTAAGTGATGGCTATATGTGAGTTCATTAAGTGATATTTATAATTTTTCTATGGGTTTGTAACTATATCTACATGTCTGTATCTATCTATAAAATTAGGGGGTGGACTCTTGCCTCCATTTTCACATATTTTATTTCTTGCCTTTTCAGTAGTTTTTATAAATGTGTGTGTGTATGTGTACATACCCTTGAGAATATTTCTCTAGAAGCTTGTGTATTTAATAGAGAATGACACTTAGCCCTTATTTATCTGAGCTTATTTGGTTCCTATTGAAGCAGAACTGACTATTTGATGCTTCCAGAGATGCATTTCTTTTCATGCTTTGGAGACATTCGGTTCAGTCACTGTGGTGGTGTAGGTTTACTGAGCACTTATTAGGTGAAAGCACAGGGCAAGCCTCCAGGAAATAATGGCACACTGGTGCAAATATGGGCCAGATATTCTAGTAAGAAAGAGAAACTTTAACCCCATTACAAACAGTAACTAACAGACCAGAACAATCCCAGAGAGGAGTCTAGTTTTGTGTAAGGACCTCAGTGTTGAAAGGTGGAGGGCAAGTGGGCATGTAACAGGAAGAAAGAAGTGAGGAAGAAAACGAAGTCTCCCAGGTGGAATAGAGCATGCCTGTTCCAGGAGAGGAAAGGCCAATGTAGCAGGGATGAAAAGAACAGGGGACAGAGGGTAAGAGGAGACCCAGTCTCCCAAAGCCATCAGGCCTTATCGAGGATACCTATCTTTATCCAAAGAATATTAGTTAATTGTGAAAGTGATAGGATGTGATTGACATTGATAAAATCTGTCAGGCTATGATATGGTGAAAAGATTGATGGGGTGGGAGGAGCCCAGATTGGAAGCAGGGAGGGAATTTTGGAAGTGATTGTGAGAATTCAGGGAAGAGACAACAGTGGCTTAAAGCAGGAGGGAGGTCACTAAGATAGAGAAAAACAAATGCTTTTGAACAATACTTAGGAGATAAAACTGACAGCTCTGTGATTGGTCAAATAAGAATATGAAATGATGTGTGTGTGTGTGTGTGTGTGTGTGTGTGTTGTTGGGAACAAACCCAGAGCTTCACATATGCTGGGCAAGCTCTCAATACCTGAGCTACGTTCCCAGTTCAAGAGTAGAGTAGAGATTGGAAGAGGCATCGAGGACTGCTTTGGGGTTCTTTTATCTGTTGAGCAGAGAGTGCTGAAGGAGAAATGGTCTCATTGAGAATGATAGTAAGTTGGGTTTTGCATAAGCTGCAGTCAGTGCACATTCAAGCTATCCATGGCAGCACATGTTCCAGTGATGCAGCATCTAATTTTATATACTCAAAATGTGGGTACAGAAAAAAAGAGAATTATGTTTTGATTAACCAAGATTTTAACTTTCCAAATTCTACTTTGAATAGTTACCCTGAGAAATGTTGCCCTATGACAATATACTTTTATTATTCAAATGCATCTGAGGTTCCTCCTCAGAAATTGCTGTCGGCTCTGGATTCAAAAGTTGCTTCCCAGATCCTCCCAAACCTGAGTATAGTAATCATAGGCTTACCTTAAGCTTTGGATTACTTTTCTACATTTCTATATTCCAAGGTCCTTAGCTCTTTGAGTTTGCTCACCCCTGGATTGCAGGAGTATATATAGCAGCCTCTTGATAAATATTTACTAATTAATGTGTAGAAAATTGAGCTCATTACTTTATGATCACACTATAATTTTACCCAATGTAGTCCGGCAGCATCATCCAACTTGTTTCCTAAAGTAGTCGCTGAAGAACTTGCATCAGTTTCTAAAAATAACAGAATCGATTCATAAGGAATCAGAAGAAGAAGAGGAAGAAATGGAGAGGGGACAGGGACTGAAGAAAGAAAGGAAGAGAAAAGAGGAGACGAAAAAGTAGAAGTGTCACAGTCCCCCAAAGTACTCCTTTTAGATATGTTCTGTAAGGGCTGCTAGGATCATTATGGAGCCTCTCAGAGTGACTACATGGGAAAGGATTAGGCCCATTTGAATACCTAAAATGGTGTGCTAAAGAAATTAGTCGAGAGAGAGAGAGCGCTCTGTAGGCACACAGACCACACAAAAGGGCAAAGATGATAAATAAGGATCAAATTAAATAGTTCAGCCCATGTGAAACAACTATGAGAGTTTACCAGAAACTCATTTGTGACTGGCTAATTTCTAAATTTATAGTGCAACAGATGCACTTAGGACCTTTGTTCAAGGTGCTGATTCCTGAAGCCCCATGAGTCAGAAACTCTGTGAGGCCATAATTCATGTGTAACTGAATGAGACACAGTTGGAAATTTATAGCAGTCTCTATACCTGAGCTCTGGCCCTGGCTCTGCCTATTAATATCAGGTGACCTCAGGAATGCCATCTAACTACTTTGGTTTCAGGATCTTCTGTTAAAAATGGAAGCAGTTTGGTGATTTCTGAAGTGCTTTCTTGCTCTAAGATCCTATGTCAAACCCTGCTCGTTTTGCTGTGATTGGCATCCATACATTATTCTTGGTCCACATATGTAAATACTGAACTCCACAACTGTCCTATGATTGGCTGGGCAACCTGGGCTTGGACCTCATATTCATCCCCACGGTTAGGATAACCATTACATGGCTGTCTGGCCCAGTTTTAAGTGTTGCACTTTGTGGGACCACATATTTCGGGTGGGCCTCCAAGTGTGGGTAGAAGATAGACAAGCAGAGAGGAGGAAGGGAACTCTGGGTAAGCAGAACAGCTTGTGCAAAGGCATGAGGTCAGGAATGGGCCAGGGAGTGGGTGGGGATGTAGCTCAATGGCAGAGCACCTGCCTGGCATGCTCAAGACCCTGGGTTCCATTCCCAGCATCACAAAAAAGGAATGGGAAAGGGACACTTTGGGGTCACTCTACCATGATTAGAGCATTTGTGTCCAAAAGTGATTGGATTCAAGAGTATAATTCTAGAATTCAGATCAAAGTTTAGTTTTGCTCATTTTCCAAAACAGAGTCAAAGAGAAAGAGAAGGCCAAATAAAAAATTTTGCAAGTGTGAAAGTGCTAAAATAGCAGGTTAGAGCAAGGTTCTTTCATAAAAATGTGATAGTATCATGGTTAAATTTATACTTTGTGCCTTTTCAAATGCATCTTATACATTGGCAAACATAAACACTCACAAATGGACAAATATAACTAAATAGAAAAGTGGCTGTGTGGTCGCTGAGACCGCTCTCTTGTAGAAGTGGGTAGAGAATTAGACTGTGCAGGCAGGAGACATTTGGTTGGGACAGGCCTTCACTGCCAACTCTGCCTCTGCCATGTCATGAGTCACAGAACTGGCAGGCTCTGAGTACACATGCGGTCTTAAGACCCTCTGTGCTTGCCAGTTCTACTGAGTGTATAGTACCCAACCAATGCCTATTTCTTTGGGGAGAAGTGTTTTGAGTGGAATTTTTCCCTTGGGGGGAAAAGACGTAAACAAACTTCCTTTTACAATACGTTGATAAAATTTTCCTAATATCAAGAGGAGGAAGGGTCTATACCATCCTTGATGCACGATAATATAGACTGAACAGAAGATCACTGGCTGCCAAGGCTCCCAGGACAGGCTGCTGGCAGCAGGTTCTCTGAGAAAGGGAGCAGATGGCCTCTGGGAAGCATGGGGAGTCAGCCAAGGTTTCCCTGGAGAATCACTGGATGGATGTCCTGGTTACCCTGAGCACACATCATCCTAGGCCCTGACAAGCCCGACTCTCCTTTAAGATTTTAAGGCTGGACATATGGTGAGTTGTATGCACAGAAGACAAGAACACACCTGCACTCGGGATCCATTCATCTCCCCACAGCCAGGCTGGATAACATCACTTCTTCTAGAACAAGCCATACGCTGAGTACTAAAAACATTGCAATCAGCTTTATGAGTGGTTTCAAAAGGCTCAGGACTTACTTTCCTGACTTCCTCACCTCAAGTTGCTCAATTGGGTTTTGCACAATATTTGCTAACTTGAACTTGAGTTTGATAAAGTTGGATAGCCCTTTGGGTAGTAGTCTTGTTTTTCTGGAAGGAGTTCACAAATATCAGGAAGAGATTCTTGGTTTTGACCTAGAGTAGCCTAGGCTTAGGCTAAATCCTATTTTAACCTTGAGTCAATTCACAAACATTCACTGGATTCTCATTCCTGTAGGGCAGCCACCATACTGGGATGAATCAAAAGCAAACAAATACAGCACATCTCAAAATATGAAGCATATGCATAGCTCTTTTTTAAAAGTCATCAATAAATGGATATGGATGAGCACCAATTCTGCTCAACCTAATGCTTGAGATGCTAAGTGACAGGGATGTATGCTCAAAGATGCTTTAACCTAACAGCAAAAACAGGTCTTGCACATAAAATACTGTCATAGGAAACAGGACAAACCACAGATTAGTGCTAATACCTTAAATAAACACAATATTGTTTTGCAAATTACCACACTGTGTTTCATTGAGGTAATTTTTGAGTTTTGGTGTGTTGGCTATCTCTTTCAAAGAAAACCTTCCACATCCAACCTACTGAGAAATTTAGACACCTGTTCAAGAGATCAGATACCATAGAGAGAATCATTTGCCCTCCACCCCCAAGATAGGAATGATTAGTCATCCTGCACTTTGGGTGCAGCGCAATGATGAGATGTTCCAATGTGGACTGTCAGATCATTCATTCTGGAAAGCTTCAGACATACTGTTCTTTGCTTGATAAATATTAATATGCTTGCATTTTAAGTTTTAATTTTCCTTATTTCACTTCTGCTTTTTAAAACATCTTTCTACTGAAGGTGATGAGATCACATAACAACGACAGGAAACAAATCAGGGTAAGGACCTGACGTCTCCAGCACGTGCCTCACATGTGCCTGGCTCCATTGCCCCAGGGCTCATCTCCAGATGTCCAAATCCTCTTCATCATTTAAAGCCTCTATCAGATGCCCCTTGTAGCAAGGCCTTGGGAATCTCATCTTGAACAAGTGTGATCTCTCCCTAGAACACTCCCTATTTAATTGCATTTAGCATTTTCTCTCATATTTAAATATTTACATATACAGGTTCCTATTATATCATGCATAGCAGACACATCTTAATATCCCCTACTGCACCCCAAACCTATTATAGAGTCTTATAAGCAGTTCACATTAGTAAATATTTGTGGCCAATACCTGCTGGGTGAATAAATGAATAAGTCAAAGCAAGAGAGATGTTTCCAAAGAATCTAATACATATATCCAATCAGGATACATAAATGGGGGTAAAATCATGTATTCAAGTTACATAGATATACATCCTAGATACAAGTTAGCGATACTTCATATCATTGGTCAGTTTAATTAGCTCAATGTACTTCTTTCCTAGGCATGGAAATTTGGCAAAAATCAAACAAGGAATCATCACACCAGAGAAGAATTCTGTTGAGACCATTCATCTGAGATTAGCTTCTTTAGTAAATACTTCTTTAATTCACATAACTAGCAAATTCATGGCATTCTCTACCAGTGAGACCAGATATGGGCTGGGAATTATCTAAAATCCCAGTCCCCAGAAGCTCCTGTTGATTATTTAGAACTGGGAAAGAAGATGAAATCTTCTTCCCAGCCTGCAGGTCCAATTCTAACCTTCAGTGATTTGTTGAGACTGTCCAGATCCAAAAGAACACAGGACCTAGAGACTGCCTTGAGGGAATCCGGGAAGGCAAAAAGCAAACTCACCATTGTAAAGCATGGGACATTCTAGAAGGGGAGCCCCATGAGGATAAGTTCTGGGTTTGTTTGGTGCACTGGTGTAACTCCAGCACCTTGATCAGTACCTGGGTACAAAGCAGTAAATAATTGTGGAGTGAATACAAGTTTTCATCCCAAGACTTTTACGTTTTTGTCAACTTGTGTAATGTACACTATGAAGGACCAGATCAGGTATAGATCTAGGCTCAATGATGAGAGAAAGAGAGAGACGGAGGAGAAAGCCCAATAACTCTGAGAGGGGCTGATTGTCTACAAAAAGCACATGCATACATGACTTCAGGTGTGACAGAGCCTCTCACTGCAGAACCTCTGACTCTGAGAAGACAAGCTATGAATTATATCTATACGAGCAACTGCAAACTGAACTGCTCACAGGACCCAGGCAGAGGTCACATGTTAGTGAACAGGCCAATCAGTGACAAGGATGAATTGAAGATTTTGTTCTATCTAAAGTAGGCATTTGATATTCAACCCCTGCAGAAACGTAAGCCCAGGGCTGCCAGATGTTCCATTTATTTTGAAGAAGTCAAGAAATAAGAATTGTCAAAATTAAAATCTCTTAAAAGTTAATGATTTATTAGCTTTACAGAATAATGCAAACACTGTGCAGAACAAGTAAAACATGGCTATAGATGGGACATACAACCTTTGGCCTCGACATACAAATTTATGTGTGAAATTTACAGTTTTAATTTAGCAAGTAGTTATGTTGAAAATCATCAGTCAGATTCAATCAAGTAACTATATCGTAACCAAGTTCCAAGTAATTCAAAATAAACTGTTTGACGAGACTTAGACTTTAAAAATATCTTTTCGAAAATGTCATGGGAATACAGACAAGTGAAACAACACATCAGAAATTTCAAAACCAAAAAAGACAGCTTAGCTTCAAAATGAGCAAAGGTAGAACTGAAATGGTATTCATATATATGTGTACATACATGTATATATTTCCTCTCCAGACATATCTTACATGCAAGCTTATTATATTTTTTATGTTACACAGTTTTTTTTTTCTTTGTGTTTTGGAACTTTCTGTTCTAGGAGAACCTAAAACGGTAACATCCCATAATATAATATTTAAAATTTTTTTTCTGTATGCATCATGATTTAATATATGAAATGTAGGTCTTCCATGTGCCAAACATCTCATGAATTAATTGCTATATTAGTTCTAATGATGGTAATGATAACACTTAGCATCCATGTTAAAAATATTTAGCCAGCACAACCTGGCTTCAGCTTGCACATTGGTGTTTTTCTTTTGCTATCAGCTGGAAGATCTTAGAGAAAGGCAGAGTGCAAGTTAACAACTCTTTTTATTGGATGCCAACTTAACTTAGGCCCCAAGAGCTTGATAGAGAAGTGACCCTCCGTTTCCATGTGTCATTTCAGGTTATGTAAGGTCTTAACACTGGCTCCATTTTTAGCTACGTTAATAAAAGGGATTGTTCATCATTATATCAGCTTCGCAGGCACAAGTCACGCGCAGGGTCAAACCTTTAGGGGAAATGAGGTGATTCATTCTATTAATCTTTGCCCTACCAAGTCCTGGGAAATCTTGCCTCTCCTGTTAGGATGCAAAGTTGAGTACCCTCCAGTGTGCGATCAGCTCTTGCTTTGCTGACTGTGCTGATGAAATGTCATACTTAGAACTCTGAGTCCCATGAAAAGCTTCCATGTCTGCATGCCCCCAGGAACACAAAAACATGACCTTGACATATTATTAAGCAAAAGAGATTATTGTAAAACAGTGTAATTCAAAATGCCAGGACTCCAAATCCATGGGAACAGAGTTCATGTAAGCTCCCACTGCCCCCAGTGTCCTCTTCAGGCACCTCTAGGTTCTGGGGACCAGAGCTCAGAGAAGATGAAGTGACAGCCCCTGCTCATAAGGTTTCCTTGTCCTTTGCCCTGAGCATTTTAAGCAATGTGGGCAGCATTGGAGGAGGGGGAGGCCGCTTTCTCACTAGCTTTTTGGGTGTGATATTTAGTCAAGGATGTCACCCATCAACCAGAATTGGAAGGTAGTTACAGGCTATTTTTAAAGTATCTGAGCTCCATGGGTGAGAGGTAAAAAACCAAAGCAGATAAAGAATTGGAAAACTTGAATGCTTAGCCGCAGCTTGCACAGATTCATCCCTTTGTAGCCTATAAATTCAACTGGATTTCTTGCTAGACAACTCAAGCATCCTGGTTCCCAGGGTTACACAGGGACAAATGCTGGAGATTCTTTCCTGCAGGAAGGGGCAATTTTGGGGAGGCAGAGCAAGGAAAGAAGAAAGTGCTGGCTGTATTTTTCTAAGGCATTTTTGAATAGAAGGAAAATCCTAATATACAGATGGTAAGTGCATGTCTTAATTGGATTTTTCTTTTCATATAGTATAAAAATAGCTTTGGCATAGTAGGAGAGATAACTGGAACCAATAATATTAACATTACAGTCACTTGATGTAGGTTATTCACTTGGTGCATTATCTTCACAGCTGTTGGGCCTTTCTCAACTTCTCAGTTACAGACCCAGAAATCAGTCCTTCATAGTTGCACCTAATTATGAAGAGGGTGGGGTGAGACATAGCTGAGATATGTGGGTCTATCTAAGCCTGTGAATGTTGAAGAAATGCAGAATTCTCTGATTTGCTTTTACTGCATAAGGTGAAGAGTTATGGTGGCTATGATACATTCTCAGTTATGTTAGCCTACAGAAGATTTTTAATATTCCTGAGCCTTAATTTCACCATCTGAAAAATGGGTACAATAATATTATCTTTGAACAGACATTATCCATCTCATTGTTGTAATGAATAAAGTAGATAATATATTTAAAAAGTAATTTCTACTTGTCTTTTATGCAGTAGGTACTCAAAAAATGTAACCTGCTATATTTACCCTAAATTTAGTCATTAGGGGAAAATTAATTTCAGTTAATACGTGTTTTAGTCTATCCTTACTGCTGTAACAAATACCTAGACTGAGTCATTTATCAAGAACAGACATTTATTTCTTGCAGTTCTGATGGTTAGAAAGTTATTTAATAGTCATTTGGTTATTCAACTCTGGAAATCAGAAAAGAGGTCAGAAATGGATCTAAGTGTGTATGGGATGATTGATGTAAACTGGTATGTAAAGCACATACATGCATGTGTGTGTGTGTGTGTATACGTGCATGATTTATACAAAATAAATGATATTTAAAGCCTTGGGGACTGGAAGAGATTACTTAGAAGGAGAGAGTGTTGAGAAGAGAGATGAACCCAGGACTGATCTAGGACACTCCAACATTCTGTGTCCTGCTAAAGAAGAGAAAGCTGGCCGAGAAGAAGCAGCCAGAGAGTCAGTAGAAAAATCAGCACAATGTCTGATTTTCAAAAATATTTCAAGAAAGAAGTGGTCACCGTGCCAACAGGGCTGAGACATCAACTAAGACAAAGACAAAGGAGTGACAATGGATTCTACAATATGAAGGTTACTGGGGACACCAATAACAGCAGTGGAGAGCAGAGAGGAAGGGGTTAATGGGAGAGAAAGAGGAGAAAGTTAGCTAAGACAATGACCAAGAGATGTGTTGAGAAGACAGGCAGAGACATGCAGCAGGCATATTGCAGCTTGGACTTATATTCATCTGTCTAATGAAGCAGGAAAGCAAGCTAAAGGGATGTGCATGGGTATGGATGCCGACAGGTTGGTATGCCTGCTGCCTGTTTCAGGTTTCTGAATAAAGTAGCTTAAGTCACAAGCTGTTGGAGAGGGGAATCTGGAGTGAGGTAGTCTGCAGAGAGGGGAAAGCATAAAGCAGCTGTTTTGGAGACTGATACAGCAAACACACTGGGGAAGTGTCATGGGAATACTGGATGAATGTCACTAGAGGTCTGGAATAGAGTTTTAAATAGGAATCATCAGCACAAGTGTGCTTTCTTTTTCTCCAACAATATTCAGGTGTTTGTGTGAAGAAGTAAGTAGGCTGGTAAATGAATTTAATGAAAGTTAAAAATTGACAATGAGATATGACAATTTCAGAGCAAGAGGAAAAAAAATGTTAGCAAGAGATCAAAATGGACTAAGGTAAGTAAGGAGGACAGTGAGAACTTGGCTGGAGTGGGGGATGATGGAGAACGACCAAGTTGCAAGATCAAGGAGGGAATGTCTTGATTAATAACATGAGGGCAGAGCCAAAGATTTTTTTTAAAAATATATAACAATGTGATAAAGAAATAGAGTGTTGAGGACTGGGGATGTGGCTCAGGGGTAGAGCACTCGCCTACCACGCATGAGGCACTGGGTTCGATCCTCAGCACCACATAAAAATAAAATAAAGATATTGCATCCACTGATAACTAAAAAAATATTTTTTTAAAAAGAAAGTTGAAAAAAGAAGAAGCCCATTGAGTATTGACCAGAATAAAACATTATCATGCACACATAGACAAATGACAAGCACATTTTAGCATACTACATACAAAGATACACAGTGATCCATAATGAATTAAAAAAAATTTCCATAAGAAAAAAACAAACAAAATCAACAATGAATTTCTCATCACTGTCACTGAATACAAGAGGACAATGACATTAGATTTTCAAAATGACTGCATTGTTCTTTTGTAAAAATGCAACCTGACAAATGCAATCCTACTGCAATAGAAATAGCCTATCCAAGGTTGAGTTTCTCACAGGGCTGTGAGTTCATGCAGAAATCCCTATTCAATACCAATCATAGAGAAATAAAGTAGTAAAATATTTATTTAAAAATCATAACAAACAAACTGATATCACTTGCCCCCAATGTCATACAATAAAGAATACCGTATCACCTGCATTGTACTCTGACATAAAATGCTTACCCTGAATCAAATCAGAATAAAACAACCAGATAATTCAAATTGAGGACATTTTGCAAATCAATTGTCCTAGACTTATCAAATAATGTCAGTGCCATAAAAGGTCCACTGGTTGCCTGTCTTCATCACACACATACACACACACACACACACACACACACACACACTGTCCTGGAAAAGAGAATAAAGAGACATAAAAAGGGAAGAAAATGCATAGCCCATGATAGAATTCATGCAGAGAAACATACTTATACCTGGGAGGTAGATGACTGAAATATTTAAGGGCAAAGGTCCATAATACTTGGGTCAACAAGTAACTCTTGAATGGACCAGAAAGAAAGAAAAGGGAGAAAAACAAATCTGGCAGCTTATTAACAGTTGATAAAAGTAAGTGACTCCAAGATATTAATGTTACTACCTTTTTCACTAGATCAGGAGCAGGGGACCAGTGGCAGAGAGAAGGGGCAGAATTGGGAAATGAAGTTGATCACATTATGTTATGTTCATGTATGAATATATTATAATTGCTCCAATTTTCATATAACTATAATGCACATTAAAAAAGAAAGAAATAGAAGGAAGACCCATAGAGTGGAGGAAGTGAATCAGGGGGAAAGATGAGGAGAGAAAAGAGGACATATACGGATTGAAATGAAGACAACTATGGCATGTGCAGTTATGAATGTGTCGAAAGAACCCCACTATTTATGTATAACTATAATGCACTAATAAACAAAATTAGAGGGTTGGGTAAAATAATAATAAAAAAATAGAAATAGAGGGTCCAAATAGAGGGTTGGGTAAAATAATAATAAAAAGAATAGAAATCCTCAAAAACAAGGCAAATACTTCATATTTAAAAAATGGAATCATCACAACCAAGCAGTGTAATAAGTAGGGAAGCAGCAGAAAGCCTACTGGTTCTAGGACTAGAGACAGGTAGGGGTGTCCTGGTGGGATGAAAGGGGAATGAAGCTGCTTGCAAAAAAAAAAGAAAAAGAAAGAAAGAAAGAAAGAAAGAAAGGAAGGAAGGAAGGAAGGAAGGAAGGAAGGAAGGAAGGAAGGAAGGAAGGAAGGAAGGAAGGAAGAAAGAAAGAAAGAAAGAAAGAAAGAAAGAAAGAAAAGAAAAGAAAAGAAAAGAAGAAGAAGAAGAAAGAAAAGGAAAGGTGTCAGAGTCAGGTGAGTGGCATGAAACCCCAGGCTGTAGAAAAGTTCATCCTGCAATGTCCACACTTTTACAAGTAACACCAGGGACCCCTATTTTACTGCTATCTGAGCTAGCAAGAAGAGCAGATAGATAGCCAAGAAAGTAGGACCTGGGCCATGCTGCCCACTGTCTCTCTTGTTTTGTTTTTTGGTACTGGGGATTGAGCTCAGGGGTACTTTACCACTCAGCCACATCCCCAGCCCTATTTTGTATGTTATTTAGAGACAGGGTCTCACTGAGTTGCTTAGTGCCTTGCTATTGCTGAGGCTGGCTTTGAACTCTCGATCCTCTTGCCTCAGCCTCCTGAGCCGCTGGGATTACAGGTGTGCGTCACCACCCCTGGCACCCACTGTCTGGGAAACCATCTTTGATATGAGGATGAGAATCTCAACGTAAATCACACTTCCAGTCTCAGGTAATGGTGGTTTTGCAGGAATGTCGCTATAAAATAGCTCCGTGTGGTGAAGAAGGTACAGTGAATAAGGAAAAAAAGGAAAGAAGACAAAGAGCAAGAAAAACAGGAGGAGGAAGAGGAGAAAAAGGGGGGTGGGGGTGGTAGTAGTTTCTTTCTAAGATGGTCTTGCGCACTATAATTAAGAACATACAAAAAAAAATAATATAATGAAAGATAGCCAAAGAACAACAGAAGTCATGCACAAAGAAACACAAATAATAGTGCAGTCATATGAAAGGAACTTTATAGTAATGCATTTACAACACTTGATGAAGTCATGGAAAGAATAACAGCCACAGAGAAAGAAGAAATTATGAAATAAAACCCATTGGCATTAGTGAAAAACAGGTGGAGATTTTTAATAAATAAACCAATAAGAAATCTTGGACATGAAAAATATAGTCATTAAAACACAAAGCCCAATAGATGGAATAAAAGCAAGACTGAACCACAAAAAGAATGGGAAAATAAGAAAAAGGAGTAGCCCAGAGAAATAAAGTAATTTTTAAAAATACTAAAGAGATTATTTACAGACATACATCAGAGGTTGGCTAAAAAATTATATCATATATCTAAACAGTTATAGAAGTACAGGATGGAAGGAAAGGGAGACGAGCAGTATTCGAAGAGATAATGATTGTGAATGCCTTCGAATATGACAATTTCTTAAGTCTTCTGGTATACTGAAAGAAATATGTGACCTCCCTCCCAAAATAATCACATGTGACATGAGACCAGTTACAGTTTCTGAAACGTGAGATCATCAATACGAATTCTTAAAGCTACCAAACAGGAAATACAACTTACTTACCAAGGAAATACAAATAGGCCAAAAGAAAAATTATCCACAGCAGCCAGCTGCCACAAGACAACAGAACTATTAACTTGTGTAAAGGAAAAATAATTTTTCTATTTAGAAAAATTCAACCAAAAAATAATTTACAGGAGAGAGTTAAATAAAGACGTTTTTGAACATATAAACAGTATGTGTATTTCCTATCCTCAATGAAGGAACTACTGGATGATATTCTATAACAGAAAGAAAGACAAACACATAAAAAGAAAAAGAAATAGTAAGCCAAGAGATCACTAAAGAATACAAATAAATCCAAATAGCTACTGAATACAATGACTTATTTTTATTGGGCTTATACATTATTACAAATATTTTAATTTCCTCCAAGTTAATCTATATATGTATTACAACTACACAAAAGTCTGGAAATTTTTATGGAGGGAAAATAATCTCAATTTTTACAAAAAAGAATAAATGTTTAAAAACTATCAAACAATTCTGAAAAAGAAGAAAAGAGAAGGAAAAAGTTGCTCGAAGGAAATTTAAGGGTGGTTGTGGCTTATTTAGGTCCTTTCAGGGATCCTTCAAAGAGCAAAGTGTTCTTCCAAAAGCATTCTTTGATGCCACAAACAAGGCCCACAGACAGGATGAATAAACTCCTTTTCTCTGACTCAGGAGAAATTAAATTCACATGTTTACTTATAAAACTCATTCAAATTAGCCAGTAGCCAATTTTTATTAAAATATCAAAGTATCAAATTATATCACCCTGAACACTGTTCTTTCCTATAGATTTTTTGTTGTTGTTGTTGTTTTGTTTTTTCCATTCAGCATTTTGTGGATTACAAGGAAATACAGGAAGACCTTGGTAATTACTTCTTTTTCCCCAGGATTTCAGTGGTGCTTCTCAGCACTGGCTACACCATAGAAGCACTGAGGGAGTATCAGGAAAATGAAAATATTCGTGCCAAAGATTCTGATTCACTTGGCCTGGGCTGGAGTCAGAACACTGGTGTTCTTTTAAAGTTCTCCACAGGACTCCAGTGGACAGCTAGGGTCGAGAAAACAGATTTATAGGATCCTTCACTGAAGACTGGGATTTATCGTTTTAAATAAGGTCAATTACATGCTTCAGAAGCTTATGAGGAGGTCAGAGGGCAAGGCAAAGATTCAATTAGAAGCCTTTAAGTGACTGTTTTTCCAGCAATTAGGGTAAATACATAGAACCAAGATGAAAGTGCATTTAGCAGGGCTCTTGGTATCTACTCTGTGTGAGAACACAAGTCCAGCTCATTTTCCTAGGGTACCATTGAGACTCCAAAAAGAGCGCATCAGCATACCTGATCTTATTCTATATAAGGAGAGGTGTTTTGTTGTTTTGTTTTGTTTTTTTAATAAGATGGTTTCATAATGTGAAAATCTTTAACAAAAAACAATTATATGTAATATAATTAAACACTAGAACCGAAATTTTGTAAGCATAAAAACATGTGCCTTTCCACTTTTTCTTTTCTTATAAGCATAGTTTGTTCCTGGCTGGATCCTAAAGAATGGAAATCCGAGGACAATCAATTTCTTGATAAATGTGTAAATCAAATGTTACAAGTGGGGAATGAGGGGGGGAGTGCAAGGAATTAGGCTGTGGTAGTAGCCACAGCAGTGGTTTTAATGAACCTAGATATTTATGAAGGATTAATAGGCCAGAGACCTTGGTAGGGGTATAAATCCTACTGTAACCATCCTCCTGTCCTCAAGAAGAGTATAACAGAGTTAGGAGACAAATGTAACTGTTGGAAAAATAAATAAAACTGGAGGAAGAATATTCATCTAGTTATTTCTGGAGAGCTCATTCCATTCAGGCTGTTCTGACCAGGTCTCTGCTCTGCGGAGCTTATATTCCAGTGGTTCTGGTGACCCACACATAGAAGTGAATTCTAATTGCCAGAGTCTCCTTTAGCATCCGAACCATCCTGAGGATAGGCGTTTCCAGATCATCTGATATTTACTATACAACGACCATGTTCAAAGCCAACCTTGAAAACTTTCCTAGGCAAGCCCGCCCCTCAGAGGAACTTGAGGTCAGACCAAATTCCCATTTTAAATAAAGATAGAGAACCAGAGGCTGGGGATGAGGCCCAGTGGTAGAGTATCTGCCTGGCATGTGCAAGGCCCTGGGTTTGACCCCAGCACAACACACACACACACACACACACACACACACTCACACACACCTCTCTCTGGGGCGTTTTTAAAGCCAGGTTTTTATCATGATCATTATAAATGTAAAACATGATCATTCGGCTCATGAAATGGGGTAAAGAGGGGAAAGAAATTAACCAAACGGGGGCAGGAGGAAGTGGAACTGGGGGGCAGGGGCTGTGAAGGAGGAGTGGCATTTACATGAGGAAGAGGAGAGGGGAGAGGCGCCTTCCAGCGGGGTGCAGCAGAGCCCAAAGCAGATGGGCCCGCACTGAGGGCGTGCAGGGACTCAGCAAGGCCCGCGTGGCTGCGGCAGAGGGCTTGTTCCAGGCCACGCAGGAACAAACAAATGAGCCCTGGTGCCAAGCAGCGGATGAATTCTCATTTGTAGGAACACTGCCGTTAGCGGCTGCAGCCTGGTCCTGAGGCGGTGAATGAGAGTTTTCTGCCTGCTGTCAGGGGCATTCTCCTGGATGATTAATTGACAGTTCTGCAGCCAAGCCCCAGTTCCCTCTGGAGGCTGTGCCCCTTGGTGTGCACCTGCCACCGCAGAGCCCAAGCAAGAAAATGTATTGTCTTCCTCTTTCTCTTCTGAGTACTGCAGCTGCCGGACTGCTTCAGGAAATCTTCTTTACCTAATGTAGAAACCTGAACTTCTCTGACTTGCAGGGTAAATGAAAACTTGAGCAGATTCAGGGAAGTGGTACTTTAGAGGCTGATTTGGAAAAGCCCGTTACTCACATGGCACGGGGGGCTCCTCTATTCTTCTGGCCTTTCTTGTACCTTTTTTTCATCTAGCTTTCCGACCACATTCACCATTCGTCGAGGCCACACCATGCTTTGCGACAGCTGCAGGGGTAGCCTTGAATCTGAAGAACCCTGATGGGGCTTCTCACATTCAGGAGCAGAAAGCCACTACCCTAAAGGGAAGGCAAACTGAACTGTCGGTGCATAAATTCATGGGTTGTCTGTCCATTCCAAATAGTTTCAGAAAGGCAAAGCCAATATGTTAATTATGCCTTGTTTGAAAGATTTTTGTGGCTTTCAAAGAATTAAAGTTTATTTTCCAGCCAAAGAAACACTTGAATTTAAGTTTCTTGGGGCTTGTTAGCAACATTTGTGGTGTCTTCAATTTTGGACTGAAGGATTTGGCGTGAAGAATTACAGAAGCCAGAGACTTCTGGAAATTAAAAGAGGAGCAACCATCACGTGGGCACTTACTGTACGCCAGGCAATGTCCTCAGTGTTGCCCATAAATCACTTCAGCTAATTTTATTTAACCCTAATGACAGCTCTTTTCATTCACTCATCAACTATTGATTTGTTGAGTGTCCCCTGTGCCCAAGACACACAGTTCTGGTGGATGGAGACTCCAAATAAGTATAATAAGTGTGTAGTAAGGTAGAAGATGACAAGAGCCACAGAAATGGCTGCTTAGGATAAAGACGTCCAGGAGCCCTGGAATGTGGCACTGAGAAGGTGACGCTTCAACAGACACAAAGAGCAAGAGTGAGCTCCATATCTTATGGGGAGAAGATTCAGGCAGAAGTAAGCGACATCTAATGTGAGCCTGGGGAAAAGAAAAATAATTTCTGGAAGCATATTAGAGAGTTTACTTATTCTAAGAAAAAGAAGAAATTGTGATAAATAGAATGAGTCCCTCCCAGTCTCCCCAGATGTCCAGGTATCCCAGGGAGCCATGACTATGTTTGGTTACATGGCAATGAAAAATTAAGGGGACAGATGGGATTAAGGTTGATAATCAACTAACCTTCAAATAGGAGATTTTCCTGAATTATCCAGGTGGGTTGTCCAATGTAATCATTAAGGGTCCTTGAAAGAGGGAGGCAGAAGAGAAACAGCAAGATGGCAGTATGAGAACTCATTCAGACATGGCTGGATTTGAAAATGGAGGAAGGGACCATGAGCCAAGGAGAGCTGTGACCTCTACACAGTGAAAACAACAAGCAGACAAGACCCCCTTAGGGCATCCAGAAAGGATTATAGCCCTACCAACACCTGATGCTAGATAACTTCGAGCCTACCAAACTGTAAGAGAACGTATTGTTTTACGGTGGCAATCTGTACAATAGGTAGAGGGACTAACATAACTGTATGAGCATAAAACCCCCCATAGCTTCATCAACCTCAGACCCCAGGAAAGACAGGCAGATGGAGCAGAGGGTCACTTTGGATCCTCCTGTAGGAACCAGCCATTTCCCTTCCCTGGGTCACTGCTCTCCAGATTCCTGTTGTGCCTGGACCATGTGAAGAACATTGAAGAAAGTGTGGATGCAGCTGAGGGAGCAAGAGGATGAGGTGGGAGTGCAGAGGGGAGGCCACAGCTCACCAGGCCTCATGGCAATTGGATCACATATTTTATGGGGGTAGTTATAAAAGTCCCAGTTCACAGGGAAGGGAACAGAGATTAAATAAATTTCCTAAATTTAAACAAATTAGATTTGACTCCGAGCTTCTTTGTCATTAAAACCCTTGGTTTTGGGGCTGGTAGCGCGCTCGCCTGGCATGCGTGTGGCCGGGTTCGATCCTCAGCACCACATACAAAGATGTTGTGTCTGCTGAAAACTAAAAAAAATATTAAAATTCTCTCTCTCTCTCTCTCTCTCTCTCTCTCTCTCTCTCTCTTTAAAAAAAATTAAATTAAAAAAATAAATTAAAATAAAACCCTTGGTTTCACCAGTGAGACCAAATGGCTCAGAACAAAGTGAGAATGAAACCCTGGATCCTAGCAATACCCTCGCAATGTCACTGTGTCACCAACTCCCCATGACAGTATGCTAAGGTGTCTATCTGTGGTAGTCAAAAGCATTGCATCTTCCATAAATGTATGGCAGGATTGCTTCTTATTTTGATTTTGGTAGAGTCAGGCCACACATGTCTCTGTCTCCTCATCCCTGGTTGCTTTTCTTCCATTACTAAGGAACATTACTGGAGGAACATTTCTTCCATTACTGGATACCTCTCATTTTCCGGCTTCCAGAGCTTTGCTTAATTAAATAAGGAACTGCTATACAGTTTAGTCAGATTTGATCGTGATCTTATGCCTTTTAACCATGCTGAACTCGAGTCTCCAGGCTTTTCCCCATCCTTTGAGATTCAACTTGAGCTACTATTTGCATGTAGGTGGCAACCCATCTGTTATTTTTGACTGCCAGTGTCTCTTTCCTTTCTCTGGCACAAGTGTCCTGATTTTTCTTTGGGAAACCATCCCCCCTGCCAATGCATCCACTCTTGGTTGCTCTGTCCATCAAGGTGTCACATCCTCCTGTGGTCAAAGGTGGGCAATAGACTGCAGCTTACCAATACACTTCCTCAGAATTGTCCATGTGTGTGTGTGAGGGAGGGTGTGTGTGTCAGTTCATGTGGTGCTAGGGATTGAACCCAGGGCCTCATGCACACTAGGCAAGCACTCTACCACTGAGCTACACCCCCTGCCTAGCAATTTTAATCTACAAAGCAGTCATCCAAGTATGAAAAATGGTGGAAGCTGGTCCGCCATGAGAGATCTAGAGAGACCAACATGTTCCCTTGTGAATATCTTTCCTGATATCATGAATTGTTTTCATGATATGATTGAATTATGTAAATAAAATAATCCTTAAATTTTATTTTTTCTTAGATACAGTTAGCTTCAATAATCTTTCAATAAGTTTAAAAATTTGTTCTATTTATGTTAACCCAAGTCAGTATTAGTTACAATGAGAAAAAAACAGCCAATTCTAGCTGATAAAAGCCTTTCTTTAATAAATAGCTTAATTTATCTAGACTAATATTCTGTACTTCAAAAACTCTATGTAGCTAAATATGACTCTCATCTCCATTAAGTCATAGATTTTGTTGCTTAACATGGAGTATTTTTTTTCTCTACATATGTGATTTTTTCCAATCATAAAACCCAAGGCCAAAATAAAATGATTTGTCTTTAAACTTATCCAATCATAAGTATCTTACCTTTATTTAACCATTTGTTTTGTTTTGTCTTGTCATCTCAGAGTAAGCAAAGAGCAATTAGGTCCAAAAGTTCAAGCCAAGATATATCTCTTATTTGCTTAAACTACAGAAAACTCCCCCAAAGATTGATCAGCCTCAAGTAGTTCTTTCATCTATCTGTATCTGTGTGTGTTAGTCAACTTTGCATCACTGTGACAAAATCTTTATGATAAACAACTTAAAAGGTGGAAAGGTTTATTGTGGTTCATAGTTTCAGAGATTGCCATCCATAGTCACTTGGCCCTGTTGCCTTTGGGCCTGTTGGTACCAACAGGAACATGTAATGAAGAAAGCTGCTCAGCTCATGACAGCCCAGCCAAGCAGACAAGAAGGAGTTGAGTGGGTCATACCATCACCTTCAAGGGCACACCCCAATGATCTAGCTTCCTTCCACTAGTCCCCACCTCCTGAAGGTTCTACCACTTCCCAGTAGCAACACAGCTGGGGACCAAGCCTTGAATACATAGGTCTTTAGGGGACATTCAAGATCCAAATGATAGCATTGCATAAAAGTAAAATCCTAGAATAAAGACATTCTGTATATCCAAGAATTCACTTGAAAATGCAAAATGGTACGTAAAGAGAATAATTTAGCACATAATACTATCCTTTAGTGTGATTATTTTATCCTAATACTGACATGACATACTCAAAGATGAAGTTCGAGCCCATAGCAATTAAATAGGCAGGCCATGTATGACTCCCATTTACTTCTCCTTCCTACAGAATAGATTTTGGATTTGATGACTGGAGTCCAAGTAACCACCTTGTGCTGTAAAATGGAAGCCACCCGCCAGGAGCGTGGAACATCAAGGGAGAAGGAGCCTGAGTTCATGATGACTTCATGAAGCCACTCGGCCAGTTCTGGGCTTCCACATTGGTTTCTGTACATAAAAGAAAATAAATTCATATCATTTTTAAAACCTCTTTTACTAGATTTTTCTGTCATTTGCAAACACTGTATCCCTAACCCCTATGCCAAATCAAGTGCTTACCTCTCCTCACCTCCACCATCAATACATACTTCACTTAGACCTTAGGTAATTCCAAATATTGTGCAAGATAAATGTGTTTACCAACAACCACAAAACACCATGAAATGCACATATTAAATGTTAAACAAGAATATTACATCTAGTTCCTGAGTATTCCTAGATAGTCCAGAGTTGAGCCTCACCTCACTCCATACCTATAGAAGTCATATTCCTTCCCTGACCTGCAGGGCAGGGTCTTAGGCTAGACTGGCCTCTCTGTAGCTGCCACCCCACTTTCTAGGATCCCTAAAACTCTCTGGAAGGCTCCCACTTTGTTCGTCTTCAAAGTCGTACAGAAATGAATCTTGATTCTACTCTTTGGTCTTGGGCAACAAATTGAGCCTCATAGAATCTCAGGTTCCTCAACTATGTAATGGAATAAGTTCAAAGCTGTAAGAACAGGTGAGGTTAATACATGCAAAGCACTTGTACATTGGTGCATCATAAGTCCTCAAACAATATTAATTGAAATTATGACTATTATTGTACCACCAAAGAGGAAACTTGAAACTCATAAAGACCTTGATGAGGAAAAGCTCTGCTGTTTGAGGACATGGGTGGACACGGGCTTCAGAGGAGCCCTGACTTTCTAACCATCACCACAACATCAAGATCTGATTTCATGATTAGAAGAGAGGCTATTGTGTGAAAGATAGAGCTCACATCCATTTCTCATCAATTTACCTTATAATGCCTTTGCATCTAGCAGATCCAATTGTCTCCATAGAGTCCAGATGACAGCAGCTTGGAGAGATGTCAGGAGCTGAAGCAGACTTGTTCCTTTCCTTTGCCTCCAATCCACCTTGGCTGCTCTGTTCTGTGGCTTACCAGCCTCAACCTGGTTCTCATTCCCAGGCAAATATACAACTGTGAAGAGGCAAAAGAGCCCTCACCCAAGTGGCCAGGAGGAGGACGGAATGGGTGGCTCATGGTTCTCCTCAGCTCTCAAGAACATCCCTAGGCTTCCTGAAATGAGGAATTTGTCTGCAATGTTTTGTAAATATGAAGGAGCACATTCCATCTTTTGTTTTAACTGCTCTTAAATTTCTCTCATTCTCTTATAGAATAACCTTCAGACATCCATCTTTTTAAAGTGTTCTTTTAGCAAATAATCGTATGTAAGCTATGACAAACCATTCTTGGTGGAACTATTTTATTTCTGGCCAACAAGAAATGATGGTGGCAGAGAACTGAGGATTGAGGGATTTGAGCTCCATGAATTATTTTTTCTTAAGGAAAAAAAGAAAACATTCAGCCCTCATTTAGCCACATCTCCTGGTGGTTTTGAACCAGTTCCTTCTCATGCTATTTGATTTTGACAAATTTACCAGATAGACAAGATCACGGTGCCCACACTTTTCAAACTTTCTGGAAACTTATTTGTATCCCTCTTTCAACAGAGTGAAGGAAAGACAGTGTTTCATTTGGAGTAGCTTGCTATGACTGTCGTGCTCCGTAATCAGTGTCTAGGACCCGTTAGCATCGTTTAGATTTTGTTCAACACACTCACCCAGGAACATGCTCCTTCTTGGCGGCTGCGGTGCACACCAGCTGTCTCTAATCTCTCAGGACCCAGTGTGCAGACCAAAAATTCTGTTATGAGCACAAATGTCTGAGAGTGGGCATTTGTTTATTTTCTGCTTAGGAGACAACTTTTGTATATCCCTGCCATTAAAAATAAATAAGTAAATGAACAAACACAACAGCCCAAACACTGATTATCTCACTTCCAACTAAATTAAAAGGCTTAGCTCATGTGGAAGTGGCACCATTTTTTGGCTTAGAAAATAATGCTCTTCTTCTAGAAATAATAATTTACTCTTAAAAGCCATTTTGAAGACTAACATACCCATGACAAAGAAGAAGGACAAAGAAGCTTATGAGTCCAAGCAAAGGGGTCATTATTTCTGTTGCCCAAACCACACAAACTCCATTTCGTTTCAAAGCAAGCTACTGAATGGCACCTTAGTGTATCTTCTCTTTCTCAAAACATGAAGGAGAATGTCTGCTGACAGTGCTTACTCATGCCCACCTGATGTGTTCTCCTCATTCCAGCACTTGGGGTAAGCAGGTCCAGGACTGTCTTGTCTAGGTTCCATGGAACTGGACCCTGGCAGTGAGAAAATCCCAGACCTCACTGGATGCCTTATTCTGCATTCTTCTTGTAACTTAAGAACATCATTTTTGTGGCTTTATTTTATGTAATCCTAGCACCCGGTCCAATTGTGAGCATGCAGTGGGCAGTTTACGAATGACTGTTAACCACATAAAGGGACACTGTATTTATGTACATGTTTATTCTCTTTGAGGCACTGCTCCATGAGCTTTGCAAATATTAATCACTCAACCATACAACAACCTATATAATAGTTGCCATTATTGCTCCATTTTACAGGTGAGGAGACTGGAACATGAAGAAGCATAGCAATTGGCTCCTAAATGGCAGAATTGGGCAGAGCTGGGATTTAAACCTAGGAATTTCAAAGGATATGGTCTTGACCATTAAACTATACTTCCTCTCTCCACCCACATCCCAAAACTCAGGCCTCATTTGTCTTACATAACTAAGTGATCCCTGAGGTTCCTCCAGGTTCTATAGAGTGTGATTCTAGTGTATGATTCTTAGGTAATCAATGGGATGCAGAGAATCTTCTATTACCTACTCATCCCTCCAAATAATCCTAGGTCTTAAACTCCTAATAAGGTTGCATATGGGCATAGTATCAGGGTATCTCCTTTTTTCCAAAAGGAGAAGGTTTCCATGAAAATACAACTATTAAGATGAACAGCAACAACAACAAAAAACTGCACATGGTCCTGATTCTTCCAATATCATTTAATAAAGAACTAGGCCACAGGCTTTGTAACCATTCCTAGAATTCCATTCAATGGCTGCATGTCCTAAAGATGAACAAGCACAGACAGCTGGGGACCTGTGACAGCACAAGTCCCTTAAGGCAAAGTGAGATACCAAAAAGTATAGGCTTGGTCCTGAGCCAGTCACCCAGGAAGGTACCAGGGAACCATGATACAGGAGAGAGGGTGTCACAGCCATAAATGTGTGTGTTTCCCAAGAAGTTACACTGAGAAGAAAAGCAGAGCATTAATGGCAAAAACTGGAGCACAGAGAAGAAACATTTTTTTAAGATAAGGAAAGCAGTCTATGGTTGGCAAAGAAATAACCTGTTGATAGTAAGAGATGAATAGATAACAGTGAGAGGTGGAAAATACCAGATAGAAGGTGGGGAGGAAAGCAGAAAGGGGGGTGTTGGAGGAGCAGGGGATCATGGGTACAAGGTAAGTCTGGTCCTGGGATGGAGGAAAAACATCTACAAAAGAAGAAAGGGAACCTTTTCTTTCACAAAAATGAAGTGAGCATGGGTCTCTCATGGACTCATGATTCACTCCTCAGACTAGAGTCTCCAGGTAACAGTGGATAGAAAACTGAACCATCTTTGAGGAACTTGACTAATCACACAAATGGTTTCTCCAGGCGAAGAAAGTAAAAGCTAGTTTAAAAATATTGTGGCTACTGTTGGGGATATAAAAATGGGGTAACAATATATAGGAACTCACAGCTAGCAAGAGAGAAGTCCGGGGCATCACACCCAAAAAGTCAATTCCTACAATCAACCATCCAGGTACTTAAAGAAAATACATATATAGAAAAGAAAGCAAAGCAAAGCACCACTTTATTTTTCAACCCATGAACTTACATGAAATAACCTTATCTTCCAGGCCCAGGTGCTAGGAATACAGCAATGAATCAAAGAATGCCCTGCTACCTTGGGAGTTTTATTCTATTTCCAAAATCATCAAGAGAAATTGGACCTCAAATCATCAGCCCAAGTTGCCTATTCTGTCTCCTTCCATCCCAAAGACCACCCTGCCATGTGAGAAAGGTCACACCTGCTCTCAAGAAACGAAAGAAAGTGAAAGAGACACAACATTTGCCCCAACAGTGAAAGCAGAACCCACGAAGGCCACCTGCCTCAGCTAGGAGGAGAAGGGGGCTACTGAAAATCAGTGAAGGGCCTGGTTAGGTGGGGACACATGGGGAAGGGATGCTGCTGGGTCTCTTCCTCTGGACAGCAGTCCAACTCAAATATCCTCTCTGACCTTAGGAACCCAAGAGAGATGAATGAGTCCACACAAACACGCAGGATCTCAACTCAGCACGGTGATAGCTGAAGACGTCAGCAAATGCCAATCAAATGCCCTAAAATTGGATCAACCTATAAAAGCTCCCCTCTTTGGGTACTAGAGAGGAGTTGAAAAGTAAGAAGAGAGCAGCAATAAAGTTTCTAGTTCGTCACGGACAATCAAAATTCCTTGCGCTTTGTCTCCCCCCCCCCCGGTTAGACCATATATTTACCAATCACACCCAGAGCCCACAAAAGTGTCTCACTGAGAGATTCATTGGAAGCTTCACAAGGTCATTTCTCCGATTCTTACCACTGTTCTTGTATTTTATCTTACAAACAACCAGTTGGGCAGTCTGGACCCACAAAACCTTTTAAATACTCACTTAAAAATCTCTCAATTCTGTTACTCAGCCTTTGAAACCAAAATACACCCAAATAACACTAAGATAAAATGTTTCAAGTAGAGACGGAAGGTCACCTGTCCTTTTGCCTATGCTTAGGTTCCTATATCATTTAAAAGAAATGAAACTTGTTCCACACCTTTAATGATCTTGATGCCATCTATCTTATTGACCTTGTTCTATGGTTTCTCTAGAGTTCATTTTATAAACCAGGGTTTTCTCCTCGGCTCCAGACCCTAGCTTATACATTTCCTTTATCTTTGTCTCAAAAGATGAATCTCCTACCTGAGCTGTCTTCTCTGCCTACCTACCCAGTCTCTTCTCCCATCCTACCTCTTCTGTGCCCACAGGCTCTGCTTAACCAGAACTCTTCAGTCCCCACCATTTTCAGCTGTTCCTAAAATTTAACATTTATCATGGTGTGTACATGTCTTCCTTTCCCTGATAAATTACAACTCTATAAAGAAGTCATTGACACAATGTGTTAAGTGAAATAAGCCAGGCACAGAAAGACAAATATCGCATGTTCTCACTCATTTGTATGTGCTAAGAAAGTTGATTTCGTGGAAGTAGAGAGAAGAACGGTTTTCACTAGAGGCTAGGAAGGGGGCAGGAAGGAGGGATATGGGAAATAAACTTCTGTGGGCACAGAAGAGGTGGGATGGGAGAAGGGACTGTTATCAAAATACAATTAGAGAAGAGAAATAAGTTCTAGTTTTCTAGATGACAATAGTTTACTGCAATGTATTACATGTTTTGTAAAGAACTAGAAGAGTTAAAAGGCTTCCAACCAAAAGAAATGGTAAATATTTAAGAAAATGGAAATGCTATTACCCTGTTTTGATCATTCCACATTGTATGCATTATTAAATTATCACACTATTAATACTGTTATGGTTAAGGCGTCCCCTAAAAACTCACATATAAGACAATGCAAGGAAGTTTACAAGTTAAATGATCAGATTATGGGGGTCTTTGCCTGATCAGGGCATTAATCCACTTGAATGGATTAACTGGTTGGTAACTGTAGACAGGTAGGGTGTGCGGTTAGGTCCCTGGTGAGACAAGTGCTCTCTCTCTCTCTCTCTCTCTCTGCTTCTTGATAGTCACGTCCTGAGCTGCTTTCTTCCACCATATTCTTCTGCCATGATGTCTTGCCTCATCTTGAGCCCAGAGCAATGGAGCTGGCCATCTATGGTCTGAGACTTCTAAAACCATGAGCACCAAATAAACTTTTCCTCCTCAAAAATCATTCTTGTCAGGTCTTTTGGTCACAGAATCAAAAAAAAAAATTGACTCAAACAAATACATCTAATTTAAAATAAAATAATTTTTAATAATAAAAATAAACCCAACAGAATAATCTACTTGTTTGTTAAAAAAAAAAAAAAAAAAAAAAAAAAAAGTCCTTGTCAAGTCCAAAATACCTAGTGCAGCATCTTGTATTTGTAGCATATGCAGTGAATATTTAATGTTAAAAGCTAGTTATACAGTATTTGCTGAGGAGTTAAACAGGTAATTTCTGTATATTGATTGATTGATTGACCAATGGATTGACTGACTCATTAAAGGTATTGCTCACCTTTATCAAAAAACAAAGTTGGGGTTCAGTATGAAAGGCCTTCAATAAATGAGGCAGATCACCACCAACAACCTGCTCAATCATGGGATACAAGTTTTCTTTAGGTAAATTACAGTACAGTTTACACCTTTTTGCTGCACAGGTGTGGAATCTGAGGTTAAATTTCCTCCTCCACCTATAACATACATAATGAAACAAATATAGAAACAAATAATAGGGAAGTAAGTTATAGATGGTCCTTTAGAAGTCAATTTCATCTGTGCATCTAACCATAAAAGCAGCATCTGCTCTGCTAAATACAGGTGTTTTATATCCTTGTCATTAATTGGAGGGGACATTATGTCATCATACATCAACAGTTAAGGTTGGTTAAAGTGCCACTTATCTCAGGTGCTGTCATTAATCAGGTTCTTTTCAGCTTGGTGACTCTAGAGGCTTGGCTCAAAGCTGCTCTATGTGAATGGGTTTTCCCTATAGGTTTGATGTGTCTTTTTATTATCATTTTGAATGAAAACCTTGGGACCCAGACATAAGTGGCCATTAAGGAGCTGTTCTGATGCTTCAGAGAAGAGAAACATCCCCCATCTCCATCCCCCTGCCTCCCCACACCTCCACCAAAGAGCCGCGGTGGGGAGGAAGGCACATCAGCCCAAGCTGTTGTCTCATCCTGGTTTAACCCATTCATGGATGCCAACCAGCCAGCCCTGGTACATCTGGTACATCTAGAGAGCAGCAGGGCCTTGCAGAAGGCAGCACCTTCACTTCACATTCACCGAATGCCTTCTTGGCCTCCCTAGCCCAGACAGCCTTCCCAGAGGCAATCTGTTTTCACTGAAATTGTCTTTTATCCCATTCCTGCAAGACCACTGGAAGCAGAAAAAGTCACCAGGGTCAGGAATGGTGACCTTTCAATGGTGGTCTCTAGACTTTCATTACCTTAACCCTAAAAATTAAGGTATATGCCCAGGAATCTGGTGAACAATTCAGGGGCCACATCTAGTTCTTGCTCGGGGAGCCCTCCCTCCCTTGAAAATAAAACTTCCACATGCTCCAAGCTGGGAAATGTCTCGTCTACCGCAGGAGCTTGAAGGGACGTAGCTGAGGAAGAGTTTCAGCTTTACGGTGCACTCTATTCACTTGCTCAGTGGGTGTCAAGTGTGAGGACTGTGCTGGGCGTGGAGGAGGCAGTGATGACCAGGAACTCTGTGTTTGCTCTCAAGAATTTACCATGTGGATGGAAATGAGCCCCCAAACCTCTCCCAAATGGAAAACGACAGCTTATTAGCTCTTCACTGTGTCTAGGCACACAAACAAGCATACTGCGATCTGGTCCTGTGGAGGGAGCGGCAGGAACACGGCTCTGTGATAAGCAAAAGCTGAAGAATTAAGAAATTGAAAGGTCCCCAGGGCAGGCAGGATTCAAAGGTACCCCTAAGGTCCCCACGCGTGAGTTTAGATGCCCTGCATAATTTGGGGGTACAGGATGGATCTTACTCCCATGGTTAAGTTATGTGACACAGTTAATGTTTAGAAAGAAAGACTCTCCAAGTGGGCACAAAAGCTGACATCATCCCTAACCCCTCTTAGTTTGGGTCTAGAAACCAGAGACACAGGAACTTAAAGATTAGAAGGTCAGGGCAGTTTCAATGCATTGTTTCTGGCTTGAAGAGAGCAGGAGGAACATGGTAAGGTACGGGGCTCCTTCCTGTGGCTGGATCACTCCGGGCAACCAGAGAGGAAATCAGACCTTCAGTCCTACAACAGCCAGAAACTGAATTCTGCCAAGAGCAAGAATGATCTCGTGTGTCAGTTTCCTGGGGCTGCTCCGTCAATGTACCACAGACTGGGTGACTTAAATGACAGAAATTATGGTCTCACAGCTCTGGAGGATACAAGTACAAGATCAGGGTGTGGGCGGGGTTGGGTATTTCTGCGATGGAGGCCTGTTCCAGAAAGACGTAGATTATGTCTTCTTCCCATCATCTTCCCCCTCAGCAGGTGTGTCTCTGGGATGTAACTTCCCCTTTGATAAGGACCCCAGTCATATTGGAGTAGGGCTCACTTCAGGACCCCTTTCAACTTAATTACTTCTATCAAGACCCCATTTCCAAATGAGGTCATATTCAGAAATATTGGGGGTTAGAACTCCAACATAGGAATGGGCGGGACAGATTTTGACTCATAAAGTCTTAGAAGAAGATCTTTCCTCAAAGCATCAAGATGAGAACCCAGCCTGGCCAGGGCTTGGCTCAGCCTCGTATTCAGAGCATAGAAGCCAGACGTGCCAGGCCTGCACTGCTGAGGACTGACTGGAGCTCACAATGATGTAGAGTCCAGCTTCGAAGTTTGTTGGCATAAATACAAAACTAATAGTGCCAGAGCTTGGTGACAGACAAGGAGGTCATCATGGCACAGAGGGACTAACCACTCAAGATGCAGAAAACTATAGCTTTAAAAAAAAAGTCTTTCGAGGGGAGGGGGGATAGTAGAGGATAGGAAAGGCAGCAGAACACAACAGACACTAGTATGGCCATATGTAAATCAGTGGATGTGTAACCGATGTGATTCTGCAATCTGTATATGGGGTAAAAATGGGAGTTCATAACCCACTTGAATCAAAGTGTGAAATATGATATGTCAAGAACTATGTAATGTTTTGAACAACCAACAATAAAAAATTTAAAAAAAAAAAAAGTCTTTCTTCTAAGAAGAACAAAATACCACTAATGGAAGGAGGATGGGCAAGACATGGCCAGGTTTTGTGTCCCCTGTGGTCCTCCCTACCTGCCCTTTGTGACTTCCCTCTCCTTCCCAATGAAAACCCAAACATGTGAAAAGCTGCAGGGAAAGATGAGCTGTTCCTTTCCCCGCCTTAGTCCTCACGGCCTATTGAAAAGGAAGAAGGAGAGAGAGAAGCAGAAGAGGATGACATAACTCCACGTTTTGAGGAGAGGAATCCAGACTCTAGAGCTTTGTGTTTGGATTTAATTCTCACCCAAAACGTCTTTTCAGCAATATCCTATTGATGAGGCATTGAGATATCCTGTTTTTCATTCATTGCCAAGGTCATCAGTTCAGATGGGTGTAACTGGGATTTTAATTTAAGGCTGGTCAGCTCTAAAGCTCATTCTTTAAATTCATTGCACTAAAGTCATTCCCCCACGCTGCCTCTGCTGGTGCTGTTTTAATGTAGCTTTGCTATACCTTGTCCATGCCTTAGAAGAGTCCTAGGGATAGGAAGAAGAGGTGAGTACTGAGAAAAGGAGCACACTGGCCGTCAGGGTCAGGTGGATCAGCCAGGTTCAAGGAGAAGCAGAGCTTGTACAAGAGCCCAGTGGTCTATGAGGCTGATCCAACTCACTCTCCTCCATTCTCTTGCCTGAATTGTCAGTGCCTGAGGACTGGAGTGGCGGAGGTGGTGATAACTCCATTCTCCAAACTCCATTCTCCCTAGAGTTTTAAGGTGAGATAAATGGTTCTTAAAACCCTTCTCAAGAACATCTGGAGGCATTGCAGTTTTCAGCAGGACAGGGCTGAGGAATGCAGGATGCAGAGGTGGGAATGAAGCCACTGATCAGTGAAGCCCAGGACACTCGTGACGATGTGAAGCAGGCATCCAGTCACCAATCAGCCTGTCTGTAATCACCATCCAAGAGAAGAGCAGGTTCAACTGATCCAATGCCCTTGGGACAATAGTGACTATTCCATATACAGTGTTTCCTTCCATAAGCTACAAACATTGTGTCTAACATGCTCCTTGGAGAATTATTACATTTTAAATCCTTTACCTTCTTTTTAAAAAAGAAGGATGCACCACTCTCCTAGCACTCATTTACATGCCTTTGATGAATTACTGTAACCAGATTACAGAGATAAAATAACCAGTCTATTAATTACAATGATTATTATTTAATGGAAAATGGGATTCTAGACACAGTGTGTAGTAAGACGAGAGCTTAGCAATGCATTATATAGATGTGGTGTTTTATCTTAAAGAATAAGATAAGTGTCCAGCCTGAGCCTCAATCTAAAGACTATGTTCATTAGCTCTGCAAGATTTATATGTATAATTGACCATAATATTTTAACACTATTTGCTTGATTTGGCAGTACATGAAGAACAAGAAAAAAACGTAACTTCAATTAAATCAAGTAAATCCCTCAACCAGCATGTGAAAGGCCAGGTCTGCCTAGCCATGTGGGATGCAGAGGATTGAACAATGGCTCAAAAATACGTTTTAAAACTAAACGATGTATTGTTCTAGTTTGAATCAACTGTCGATTTGTTTTTTAAAAGATAGAGGTTGGGAGGAGAGCTTTCCCCATGTCAATTATCCTTAAGTGTAATTAACCTAAAAGATAACCAAAAGTGTAATTTTTGGAAAAATTTTGACATTTTCTAAAAGAGAACCATAGCTTCATGATCAAATCCCTGCTCTACCACTACCAAACATCTGATTTTGTCTCACTTCCTTCAACTATAAAACTAAGAATATAGGTGCATTTGTTGTCATAAAGTAATATATATCGAGAAAGAGCTTTGCAAACTGTAAAAAAAAAATCTGCACAGCTGCCTGTTTTTGTATGGCCTTCAATGTATGAATTTTTAAAATATTTTACTTGGTTGGAAAAAAATCAAAATAATAATACCTTTTTTATAAATTCAAATTTCAGTGTTCAAAATACGGTTTAATTGGAATGCAGTTGTGCTCATTCACTTCTAAATTGTCTGTGGCTGCTTTAGTATTAATATCCAGAGCTGAGTATTTGGGACAGAGACCATATGGCCAGCAAAGACTAAAGTATTTACTGTCTGGCCTTGTACAGACAAAGTTTGCTGATCTCTGGACTTCAGAAGTAACATAGGGATTCTCAAAGTTTGCTACACATTAGAATCACCTGGGGAGCCTTAAAAACCCATTTCTCTCTTGGTCACACACCAGACCAATTAAATAAGAATCCCTGGAGGTGGACTCCAGGCAGCAATAATTTAAAAACTTCCCAGGGGATTGCAATGTGCAGACAGATTTGAGAACCAACAGATTCACGTGCTACATAAGGTATATAAACTTAACACATAGTAAGTCCTGGATCATTATTAGCTGAACCAATAAAAAAAAAAAAAACCTCCTTTTTAATTCCACATTGTATTTCAGTTAAAAAAAAAAGAAAGTTAATAAGTATGCACCAGGTACAAAATTGTTTTTCTTCCCTCTCTCTTTCCTTCCTACCTATCTCTCTTCTCACTTACATGTAAGAGTTAAGACAGGAAGAAAAATTTTCCCTGTATGTCGAGTTTCTAAACATTAATACATTCAATATTTTATATTTTCATTTATTAATTCTGTAAATTTTCAACATCAAATTCCATGCACTATTATGATTTATAAGCATTCCAAAAGTTTACTTTTGAAGTCCCAGAGAGGGCACCCATGTCCTTGCAAATAGGTCCTATATTCAGGAAGAATCTTCAGGGTTCTTGTGAGTTATCTTCTAAGTGGCTTAATAATAACCTTAAAATAATAAATAATAAAATAATAAATGTGTGGCATTTAAATAATAAAATAATAAATGTGTGCAATCTTCAAAAGGTAATAACCAAAAAGAACTCCCAAATGCTTTTGTAGGCTAGCAAGCAAAATAATTGATTTGGTGGATCCATATGTTAAAAAGCAAAAAGATACCTATCTCAAGAAGCTTGTGATGTGATTAATAATAAAAGGAGAGTGCACAAAGCACAGTGTCCAGTTCCACCCTGGGTAATTTACTCCTTTGTCACTACCAATAGACATCCCCAGATCTCACCAACCAGGATGTGTGGATGTGGATAGAGATAAGACAAGGACAGAGAGGTCTTGAATTTTACTGCCAAGTTCACTTTTGACTCCTTCAGTCACCAGCCAGATGACTGTGGACCATTCACTCACACCTCAGTGCCTCCATTTCTTCAGCTGTGAAAGAAGATAACAATTCCTGTCTCCTAGAATTGAAGTCATTATTTTAAAAACACATGTGAAGACAGGGTTTCTTCCTAATTCTTAGACTGTATGACTGAAAGATGGTCTTCTCAGCCTAACTCACAGGGATAGACACTGCACCCCGCTTCCAATACAATCTTGACTCATCATCTGAGGCCCTCACTTGAGCACTTGCCTTTAGTAGCCAAATATGAATCCCTTGAAGCAAGAAACTGTAATTATAGACAATTCCCAAATTACAGCAAAATCCTTTTCAAGAAATTCCTGCAAAGTGGGAATTTGGTGCACACTGAAGATACGTACACCTCACTAGGGCCTTTCAATTCCTCCTGGATCTTTGAGTAATAAACAGACCACAGTTTCTAATTTCCCACTACATTAGCCCAAGCCCAAGTGCATCTTTTGCAGCCTTCAGTCTTGGAGTTGGTTGTTAACGCTTGAAAATGTGGCATGTTTATTCCAAGGGCGATCTTGTTTCATTCGCACAAAGACTTTCTGTGCTGTGTGATCTCCTTTATTCCATCATTGCTTCTGGATCTTTTTGAGCAGTTTCATCATCCATGTTCTTCCTGCCATAGATTCCTCTTGTAACCTAGCGCAGAGCAGCCCAATTCTGCAAGAATTCATGGTAACTTCTCTTTATTTTTTCCAACTTAAGACTGAGCTAAGATGGTCATTAGGTTTAGCAGCATGTGCTTTAACTCGGCTTCACCACTATCATTCTCAGCAAATCTTCCATTTGCAGAAGTAAATTTTTTTCCCTGAATTCTGCTTTGCTAATTCTGTGGAATTCAAAGAAACAAAATATTTTCGATGCTTTCCTTGTAAGCATTATCATCATTCAAAATATTTTTTCCTATTACACAAACCAAATATAGTTCATGGACAATAAAGATGCTGGATGCTTTCCTATTTCTTTAGTATTTTTATTTTTTATTATAAATGCGTCTCCTTAACTTGCAAACTGATTCTCTCTTCTTGCCTTCACTTTGTCAACTTTTAGTACTGAATAAATACAGTGAAGGGAGAAAATAGAACAAATAAACTGCAATAACACAAGATAATTCAATGAGAAGCCTGTGGTAACAGAAACCACAGGGGCCTTGCCCTCCCACTCCCAATATTCATCTTTACCATGAGATACATTTCCATATATCCCATTAATATTTTGCATCTCTAAAACCATATTTCATTCCTTATGAAATGTCTTATCAGAGGTCACCATTATGCAAATCAAGAATTATGCAATTATAATCTCTAAGAGACTCTAACCTCTATTTTGCATATTTTACTTGCTTAGTGTTACTCCATTGATTTCTCTGTAACAACAGAACTTAGGAATCTTACAAACCAAATAGAAGGGGTTGACAAATGTCCAGGAAATTCAATCACCTATTATTTTATCTATTGTTGCGTAACAAATTACTCCGAACTTAGTTGTTCAACATCACCCTGAAAAATGCCAACTGTGATACTTGAGGTTAGCCTTCAATCTTGAAGGCCTGGTGTTCTCAACTGCATTAGGAGGAAAATCAGGAGGTGGTTGGGAGATTAAATGAACTAATATATGCAAAACTCCTGTGAAATCTGACACATGGTGAGCACTCAAAAGACTTTTGCTATTATTAACCAAGTATAGACTCTTTGAAAAGACATGTTAAGTAAACAAACCTCTGACCAGTCCAAGAATGAAAGAGAAAAAATAATGAACACTAAAGTATATATTGCAATAGATAAGATTATTTTTAAAAATTATGAAAGCTATTCTATTTTACAAAATTAGACATCACAATGAAATGGATTATTTTCTAAGAAAATATAAATTACATACTTACTCAAGAAGAGTTAAAAAGTATGAATAAACCAAAACTATAAAATGCATTGAAAACTATTGTCAAATTGCAATTCCCAAAGAGGTGTTCTGGCCACCTTCAAGAAACAGAAAATCCTGTATCATTTAAGTTTTACAGGCATGAAAGGATGAAAACATTCCAATTTATGTTTTTCTTTTTTTTACCAAAACTAGTTAAAACACCAAAAACATTATAACCCATCTCATATATGCCTATCAGATACAAAAATGTTAAATAAAATATGAGTAAATGAAGTTCAGATGTACAACACAGGTTATGTATTGTGACCAGGTAGGGTTGATTTCAGGAATGCAGTGTTGCTTTAATTAAGAAGATGAATAAATTTAAGTTATATTACTAAGAGACAATTCTGATAACCATCTTGATAGAAGACAGAAGCAGAGCACAGGATAAAATTCACTATTGATATCTAATTTTTTAAAAATACTATTAATAAAATACAATATGATAGAGCTTTTTAAAACATCATTTACAAGATATCTCTGTAAATGACCAATTCCTCCAGTACAATCAGGAGCAATAAGAGAATGTTGATCATCAACACTTCTATTTAAGATTATTTGGCAATTCAGGTAATGCAATTCAACATAAAAACAAAATATTGTTGAAGGAGGGGAAAAAACAGCCAGGAATTATAGATGTTATGGTTGCTCATCTATGAAAGATATTGGGAAAAAAGGAGATTCATCTGAAAAAGTATTAGAACTGACGTCCTGGTTAGTTCTCAGCCGCTATGTCATGGAAAAAATCGATACAAACCATTCACACCCAGTGTCTGAGCTGATGGGGTCAGTCTTAGGCTGCACCACTGTGTAAGTATTTTAAGCTGTGGTTTCTAGCAAGAGATGTCATTAAGAAGGCTGGCAATAAAATAATAGGTCCATCAGCAGCTCTCCTACTCACTAATTATGGCGAGTTAGAAAAAAACATGATGACAATTTGATTCTACTCACAGTAGTAAGTAAGCAAAGACATAAAATATCCAGGAATAAACTGGGCAAAAATAATAATAATAATAATAATAATAATAATAATAATAATAATAAATAAAAAATGCACAAGAACTTGGTACTGAAGGTCATATAAGAAGAGTTGAACGCTTGAATACAGAGAATCGTATTCTTATAGTAAGAACACCTAATCCTGCACAGATTTGCTGCAACTTAATCTGTAATGTAATTCAACCCTCCTGAAAATCTAATGTAATTCCTTTTTGCAGCTTAATAAAATTCTAGTAAACACACATGTAAAAATGCTTTGAAACAGGACAGTAATGAGTTGGGATTTTCCTCAGCAGATATCCAAATGTTTTATGAAGCCACAATAGTTATGTAACTTGACATTGGTGCCAACAGAGACACATCAGGGAAATCAAGTAGAAAATCCAAAGGCAGCCTATGTATATTTAAGAATTCATTGAATGATAAAGATGACATTTCAAATCTGTGGGGAAAAGATAAATTATTCAATTAATAGCTAAGGAGAATATGATGACTAGTTTTTATAATCTTGAAGTTGGGAAAGCCTTTTTAAACCCAACATTATAAGATGAAACCATAAAGGAAAATAAGGCTATTTTTCACCTTCAAAAATATTCTACTGACAAAAATTAAAGAACCAAAATTAGATGAGAAAAAAACATTTTTTTAATAAAAAGGGGAACAATATTTTCTGATTCATCATTACATCCATAGGTCCTGCCATATAATAGCTATTCAAATAAGTGCATACATACAGTGGTCTTGTTAGAAAAAAGAAAAAATTGAACACCTCCTTTTTTTAAAATTAGCAAAAATATAAATCATTAAGAAGAAACCTGAAAGGTTGGTATAGAAGTGCAAATATTATAAATTTCTTGATAAGATAAATACAAATTAAAACAGCAGCCACTTCTCACTCATTAGCATTGTTATTATTCTGAAAGGGCCAATATGTGGGGAAATGAGCACTCATCAACTGCTGGTATGAATTTTTAAAGCCTCTCCACCCAAATTGTGTGCAGTTTAATTTGGTCTTTAAAAATGAAGATTTTTGACCTAGCAATGACACTCAAAAATTTCTTCTAAAAACATCATTAAACAAATGTGCAAAGATAAAGATACAAGGATATTCTTCAATGATTGTTCATAAGGGAGAATGACTAGAAAGAAATGGTCAGAAACAGGGAATTGTTTTCTTAAAGCATGGGTCTCCTTTTCGATGGAATATTACTCAACCTAATGCACATATGCATGGACATCAGAAGATGACCCTCACATGCTTCATTTAGTCAGTCAGTTACAAAGCAGTATAGTAAAAAATATACTTTCATATGCATAGGAAAAATAACTGGAAGATAAAGAAATTTCAAGAGCAGCTATCATGGTGGTCTTATTTTCTTCTTTTATGGGTTCTCATTACAATGCTCCACTTCTGTAACAAAATGGTGATTTTTAGAAATAATACAAGCATAGTGATTAGTACTCCGGGAAAAGGGTTTCTTCATTGTTGCTTTCATCCTTTGAGCTTATTATTTTATCTTGAATAGCTTCTTTTCACTAGATCCTTATAATTTACAATCATTTTCTAAAAGGTACCATTTAGTTATTATTAAATGGTTATCCCTAAATTTCTCTCCCTTACCACTGTACTCAGCTGCTACCTCCCTCCCACTTTATCCCATTACCCTGCTTTATTTTATCTTCTTCACAGCTTTCTATGTGAAATCATGTCATTTATACATTTGCCTACTTGTTTATTATACATGTGTCTCCATTAGAATGTAATCTCCATGAAAACAGTGTTCTAGTCAACTTTTTCATCATGATGACTAAAAGACCCAAAAAGAACAACCAACATGGAAGAGGGAAAGTTTACTTGGGGCTCATGGTTTCAAAAGTCTCAGTCCATAGATGGCCAACTGCATTGCCATGGGCCTGAGACAAGGCGACACTTCATGGTGGAAGGGCATGGCAGAGGAAAGCATCTCAGGACATGGCCACCGGAAAGCAGAGAGAGGGAGGCAGAGAGCACACTTCACTCACCAGGGACAAAATATAAACCCAAAGGCACACCCCCAGGGATCTACTTCCTCCAGTCACACTCAATCTGCCTACAGTTACCACCCAGTTAATCCATATCAATGGATTAATCCACTGATTAGGTTAAGACTCTCTATTCAATCACTTCACCTTTGGATATCCTTGCATTGTCTCACACATGATCTTTTAGGGGATACCATGTATCTAAACCATAACAAAGAGAAACTAGAATTATGTTCAAAGCTATATGTCAGTGCCCAAAACCGTGGTCTATTGTATATTTTACATGCTCAATAAATACATACACATCTAATGAATGGAAAAACGATTTGCTTTGGAAGAATCAGCTCACTTTGGATGATGTTCAATTGGGTGCATGCTTCCCCTTGTTGCCTTTCCCTCTCCTACTTCAATTTCCCAGTTGATGGTAAAGCCCCATAAGCTTCTTGACTGAGGTAATCCCAGAGAACTGGTAAAATAGATCCTCAGCATACCTGTGAGGGTGTTTCCAGAAGAGATTGGCTTTAAAATTAATAGCCTGAGTGAAGGAGATCCTCTCACCAATGGGAGTGGGCATCATTCACTTATTGGGGACCTGAAGAGAACAAAAAGGCAGAGGAAGGATTAGTTTTGTTTCTCTTCTTGAGCTGGAACAAGAGGAGAATGTTGGAACTCCCAGTTCCCAGGTCTTGAGATTTAGAGTAAACTATACCCTTGGCTTTCCTGGTTTCCCAGTTTGCTGATGTTTGAATGTGGAACTTCTTGGGCCTCCAAAATCACATGAGCCAATTCCAGAAATGAATGAATAGATGGATGGACAGACAGACAGACAAATCTCCTTTTGGTTCTACTTTTTCTGGAAAACTCTAGCTAATAGAGCCTCTACAGGTTGCACTCTGCCCATCTCCAGGGGACACTTCTCACTTGCCCTCATGGAAACCCATTTTCAGAGCAGTATCCAAAAAGACTCATAAATTTCCCTGCTCTACCTGCTTACCCAAAAGTGTAAGCAATTTTCTTTTATAAAACTCAAAAGAAAAAAAAACATGCTAGATAATCACAAGACACACTGACCAGGTCATCTATGTGTGCCCCCAAAATAAAGTTATTTTTAAAAAATCACAATGCTTTCTAATAGTCTAATTAATAATAGAGATTATCACTAGCTAGCCATCCAACTCCTTAAAAACCATTAGCCTTGAGAAAGCTACAAAAAGTTGGATCTACTCCTAGTTTGGTGAATTCACGATCCAATTGTAAAACATGGGATATTATTATCGGAACCTCTCAGGACTGCCTTGGCACTGCGAGGAAGGTTATTGCAATCTCTAGTTTAATCCTCCCAATTTTTTTCCCAGATATTTATAACACAGCTGTGGAAAGGTGCTCCTGGCAGGAAGTTGGCATACAATTTCTCAGGCTGGGAGCAAATATCTGATTCAGATAGGGGGAAAAAATCCAAACGGATGAATTTGTTCAAATTATAGAGCTGGAAAACACACACACACACACACACGTTGAAGATCAGGCCCAGAGAACATCAAGTGATGCCAGAGAATAGGTAATTATCTGAGTGACCCAAGTTCTACCTCCCTCCCTCCTTTTTCTTTAGTTTTCCAAGCAACACAAGCCAAAGCTAATTTCCACTTATATATGGAGTCAGTGCTCACATCGCGGTAGACCTGAAGACTGCATAGAAGATTCTATCACCAAACAGGTTTGATTTTCCAGAATCAGATTTTAGAATCTTTTGGCACTGAAATAAAGCCTCTTTATTTGTAACAAGATTGCCCTTTTCTTTCCCTCCCTCTCTCTCTTCTTCCCTTCCTTCCTTTCCTTCCTTCCTTCCTATTTTTTTCCTTTCTTTTTGTGAAGGGTGTGCAGAGTGGAATTATTTAAAAAAAACAACCCTATGTGGTTTTAATAATTTAAAAACATACCACAAAGATGTATTTAAAGCCCTTTAGGAAAGATACTGAAAGTACTAACGGGACATCTGAGACTACTGGTCCAGAGGGAAAACAGATGACTTGAGATTGGAAGATTTAACCATCTACTGGGCTCAGAACACCAGACAACTTTGTTCTATGAGAGGAATCAGATATGAGATTCTATTTGCTCAGGAAATAGCAATTAATAGAACAGCATAAAAGAGAAGGCACTCTTTGAAACATGCAAAGATCACACATCAGCCTCTGGCTGGCTGGAAGGAATGCTGGAGAGCCACTGGCAGTGACCAAGGCACTTAAATGGTCATCATCTCATCTGAGCCTCACATTTATTCTTTGAGAGGAGCACACAAAAGCTAGCTTCTCTGGAATATAGAATCGGCTTAGCAACTGACTTGTAGAGGTCTTCAAATCAGCCAAATCAGTCAGAAGCATGGGCTAGTATGACAGTCAAGATGGGAAGGCCTTGGAGTTTTAAGACCCTTAAACACATGAATTTATATGAATGCTGCATGTCTGATACATATAGTATGATATATAGTCTATGTATGGTATATATATAGTATATATATGTGTGTATATATATAATATATATAATATATAATATATATATAATATATAATATATGTGTGTATATATATAATATATATATAATATATAATATTTCTGTAGCCTTCATTGTACCTATAGTAGTATTTTACTGAATAGGTAATTGTTACACTGCTGCAGATAACTAGTAATTTTTATTGAACATTTATAATTTACCAGGCAATTTTATAAGCTTATCACATATATTACCTTATTTCATTTTCACAATTACTATGAAAAACATCTAAATGAAAGACTGAACTTAAGTCAATTAAAAAACACTTGGTGATATTACTTTTTTGCTTGAAAACCAAAGCATCATGACCTTCATTTGACTCCTACTGGGAAGTATCTGGATGCTAGATAAGAAAGGGAATAAACCGTCACTGACTGCAGCACAGAATTTGGGCTCATAAAGAACAGATCCTTGAAAGAGGATGCCAAAGAGGAAAGCTACAAAAAGTTGGACTAGAAATCAGACAAGTTTGAAACAAACGTTATGATATATGATATGTCAAGATCAATGTAATGTTTTGAGCAACTAATAAATTTCTGATGTTTAAAAAAATAAAATAAAATAAATCAGACAAGAAATGATGAGGCTCTAAACTAAGGATGTGTTAATGGAGTTGAAGAACAGAGAATATTCAAGTCAGCTGGCCCTGGTGATGGAGTGGATAAAGATAGGAAAGGAAGGAAGTGATGATGATGGTCATGGATCTGATCAGAATAACTAAAGGAACTTAAACCAGTTAAGAGAAATGGAATAAGATGGTGCCTGTGGGTATGAGCATGTGAATTTTCGTTTTGGATAAGCTGAATATGGCATATCTGTTGAGCAACCCAATGCTAATGTCCAGTTGAGTAAAAAAATACTGAAGTCTGATATTTCAGGTTGAGATTCGAAATGGAAATCATCACCTTTCATCAGTCTGACTTGGGAGTCATCCAAGGAGAAGGATTACAAAAACCATGGAAATGCCTGGTATGACCAGAGCTATATGGCTTGAACTTTGTCCTAATAGGAAGCCATTTCTTATCTACTTTGCAGGCTTCTCTCACCTAGAGGATCTCACTACTGTTTTCAGTGTCTTCCCCGCTTTCTGCTACCTCAGACACCACCTGGGTGCCTTAAACAATCTTTGTTCTTACTCAAAGCGTTTCTCTTCCCTGTCTTCTCGCTTTATCACATGGAGCTTAACCTCCTGGTTGCTTTACAGGCGGTTGATGGGGGCTGTGCAGTTTTCCACTATAGAAGTACTGCCCCACACCCCTCCAGCTCCCATTCCTATGCTGCGTTGACAGTGACATCTCAACCACTGCTCCTGCCACTCTGCCCCAGGTTCAGAAGGAACAGTGACTTCTCGACCAAGCAGAAATGAAGAGTGCCATTTCCCTGGCCCTCTGTGCTCCGTCTCACACACCCACATTTGCATTCATTCTCAGCTTGTTTCCACTCTGCCAGTTTTGTTTGCATGTCTGGCACTAGGGGTGGCTCCCACGGCTTTTTGCAGCCCTCTTCTTTCACCCAGAAGGAAGGTGGACCACTCTGACTCGAACGTGCTGCCGAATGCCAACTGGCAGGTGGCTGGGGTGAAGGGAGGGTGTGACACTGCAGGGTACTCCCAGCAGGCAGGGAATCAGGGCACCAGATTGGCACCCACAGTTGCAGCTTCAAACCGTCAACAACAGCCAGAATCCAGGAGGCTGAGCCCTCCTGTCATTTCCCACAATCTTGGAATCTTCTCAGAGTGGCTTGAATACTAATGTAAAGGAAATTTCTCAGAAGCCATATTTGGTCTAGGAATCAGAGCTGAAATAGTGTCTCAATGGAAGTTCTGGATTTGTTATGTACTGACTCACTCCCCAAGCCAATCCTGACCTCCTCAAAGATGGCAGAGAGTGCAAGTGTGAGACTTCTGCCATTACTGATGTTCTTCTTCTGTGTATCTCCCATATTCTTCTTTACTGTTTCTAATATATTGAGGTATAGGGTCTTATTACTGCTTGAGCAACTTTCTAGAATCTCCTTCTGTCGTCCGTGTCCACAGAATTTTCACAGCAGAATGCATGGAAGCGATCAGTATCCCACCTTACAACCAAGCTTCATTCATGAATAAAGAGCTACCCTCTAGCGCACACTCTCTCCTTTCTTGAGGAGGGAAATCTTCTCCCCTTCCTGCACCCTTCACTGCTCTTAGCCACATAATACCTGCTCCCCCAGGTTTTCTGTTTTATACCCACACCACAGAATCTTTCATTTCTACTTCATCTAACCAGCTAGGTTTCCCGAGGGCCCCAGGGGTAATTTCATAACCATATGGCATTTGCTTTAGCATGTGATCTGGACACTTCCTGTTAGCCTCTCAAGACCCACACTCCACCCTTTTTCACCCTGCTCTGTGCCTTAGGCCAACCATGAAGGACTCTCAACAGGTTCCCTTGCCTACTAGCAATGGAAGTTTGGCCAGTAGGAAACTCCAGCAAAACATCAAAGGGTAGGAAGAAAGGGAGGCCACAGGATTTGCTGCCCTAGCTCTAACCCAGCCAAGCACTGTAACTGGGATGCATTCCTGTACTACAAGGTTTCAGCTCTTTTTGGAAGGCTTTCTTCTTACAGCTGTTCTTTCTGAGTTCCCCCATACTGCTTCTCCTCCTGTCTCTTCATTTCTAGGTGTGGTAATGGCTTCCTGCAGTTGCTATCCCCAGGACACTGTGCTATCTCTTACTGACTTTCTTAAACCTTTACCACACCTTTGTAAATCTTCCCTTAATTAAACTTTCTTCAAATGCCCAGTTTAAGTATATCATCTCTCTTGCCAGAACCTTCATTTATACAGAAGACTTTGACCTCCTTGTTGTAGAAGGATTTTTATTAATTTAATTCAATTGAATTAATAAATATCAACTGTGTCCCAGGTACTATTCTGTGCATTGGAGTTATAGTAATCAAAAGAGAAAAATCCCTGCCTCCCTATAGAGTGCATTTTAATGGAGGAGATAAATAATAGTTTTTTTAAATGAGCAGACTTATGATCTATTAGCAGATGATTAGGGCTATGAAGGAAAATAGGGAGTCCAGAAGTTGGGAGGCACATACTTTTATATAGCATGACCAAAGACACTTCCAAAGAGAAGAGATTTGAATGAGGATGAAGTAAGAGCATACCAAAGTACAGTGCATGGGATGTTGCTCTCAAAGAGTTAGTGCCCAGGTTAAAAAGACACAAGGGGCAAACAGGAAAACACATAAACCACAAGACAACAATTCATGAAATGTCAAAATGGCCACAAATGATTGAATGTCGGCAAGAGCTTATGAAGTTTAGTCCTTCCATTGTCATAAGTTGGGTTCTCTGCACAGCAGACTCTGAAATGGAGCTCAGTTCTTGAGGTGTTTGTTATGGAGCACCCTTGACATCATCTATAAAAAGTAGTAAAAATCCCCCCAAAAAAAAACAAATAACCCAATCAATAAATGGGCTAAGGAACTGAACAGACACTTCTCAGAAGATGATATACAATTGATCAACAAATATATGAAAAAAATGTCCAACATCTTCAGTAATTAGAGAAATGCAAATCAAAACTACTCTAAGATTTCATCAGAATGGCAGATATTAAGAATTACAAACAACAACAAGTTTTGGTGAGGATGTGGGGAAAAAGGTACACTCATGCATTGCTGGTGGGACTGCAAATTGGTTCAACCACTATGTAAAGTAGTATGGAGATTCCTTGGAAAACTTGGAATGGAACCACCATGTGATCCAGCTATCCCACTCCTCTCTTTATACCCATAGGACTTAAAAACAGCATACTACGGGCACACAGCCACATCAATGATTTTAGCAGTATAATTCACAGTAGCTAAATTGTGGAACCAACCTAGATGCTCTTCAATAGATGAATGGACAAATAAACTGTGGTATATATACACAATGAAATAGTACTCAGCATTAAAATAAAATAAAATCATGGCATTTGCAGGTAAATAGATGGAGTTGAAGTAAGCCAATCCTCCCAAAAAAACAAAGGCCAAATGTTTTCTCTGATATGTGGATGCTGATCCATAATGAGGGAGCGGAAACATGGGAGGAATGGGGAAACTTTGGATAGGGAAAAGGGGAGGAAGGGAAAATAAGGGGGAATGGGGGTAGGAAAGACAGTGGAATGAGACGGACATCATTACCCTAAGTACATGTATGAAGACACAAACGGTGTGACTCTACTTTGTGTACAACCAGAGAAATGAAAAATTGTGCTTTATATGTGTACTATGAATTGAAATGCATTCTGCTATCATGTATAACAAATTAGAATAAATAAATATTTTTTTTTTAAAAAAGTAGAAGAAGGATTGGGTGCAAGGAGAAGTCACTGTGATGTAGGTTTGACAGCCTCAGCCAATAATTGGGGGAGGGAATGACCTTGGGCAAGTTGGCTCTCTGAAGCTAAAATAATTCTTGCACGAGCCAAGAGCTAGAGGTTATCTGTCAACAGCACTAGTAGTAGCTGGGACAAATAGTCCTCCTTTAAAGGGGAAACTAGACAGCTCATTTCCATGTTCACTCACCCACGTACTCAAAATAGTTAAAAATGAGATTGCTGAACCATTATCTGTGTTTCATTGAGGAATCATAGTTAATAGAGATGTGAAAATGTAAAACTTAGTTTGGGTTCTGCATAGTACAGATCTATAATGTTGAGGTTAAAGTTGAGGAAGATTCTAGAATGAATTGTTAAAGTGACAGTTTGTGGTCTCTTAGAAAATGTGATAAAAATCTAAGACATAAGCTCCCCAAGAGTAAGTCCTGCCAGATTAATCTCACCTTCTTTGACAATATTATTAAATTAGTCCATCAGGGAATTTGATAGAGAGTGTCTGTCTAGGTTTCTGAGAAATGATGACCATGCTCCTGTCAGAGTGGCATGCTAGATAACATGCCTTCCATGTCAATCTCCCCTTCTAGTTTTATCAACTAAATCAGTCCTGTGACGCAGAGTCCTTCCTACTAAATGATTCCATTCTCCCTGCTCCTCACCCACAGTTGACAGGATGGGCTAACAGGCCCATGACCAACCACCTCTCTCCTTTTAGAATTTGAAGAAAGCAGAAAGGGAAAAAAAGGGAGAAGAGAAAGAGAAGGAGGAGGAGGACGAGAAAAGAAGGAGAAGGAATTGAAAGGAAAGGAAAGAAAATAAAAACCAGGCAGACTATATTAGGTTCTGGAACAATAGGTTCACATAGAAATAGTGCCAGGGTCGGTACCGCCAAGAGTCAGAAGCTAAAAGGAAGTGAAACTGAGACACTGAAGCAGTTAACCTACAGTAAAAAGAATGGAGAAGATCTGGAGTATGGGTGGTCCAGAGAGGGAAATGGAGAAAGCAAATGATGAATGGTTTTTCAATTCCATGGGACACAGCAACATTTCCTACAAGCAAGTAATGTGAGGCTGCCTTGTGTCCTTGTAAGTCTGTTACTTAAGCCACTTTCAACAAGTTTGTATTACTTGCAACCCAATAATGCCTAAAATGAGTCTCTAATCATATTCTTATGAATTGGATAATGTACTGGGTAATGAGCCGCATGACAATATATTAGATGGGTTATTAATCAATTGAAAAAACATAATCTAGAAAATACTGCATTGATAATTAATTGATGGGTACCTAGAAGAGGTTCCAAACAGCTGCCATCGTGTTTTCCTTACTGTTGAAGCATTCAAAAGTCTTGTCAGTTACTAGAATGTATGCCTCATGAAAGTAGGTATCACGACCACCTTTATGTAATGCCATGGTCAGTACACAGCACCATTTTTAGCATATAGCATGTGTTCAGTTAAAAAAAAAATGTTACTGAAGCCTAGGGAGATAGCGGGGAAAGGATACAAATTATTTGAAGACTTATGCAAATGCTACAGCAAACAGGGAGGAGATCTTAAGTAATTGTCTAAACTAGGGTAGTGGTAATACTATTAGAAATTGTGTATTAGATATTTGCTTTGACAGTAAATTCTAAACAACTTCAGGATGCATTGGACAAAACTAAGATCTTTATTAAATTCACACTCTTTGACGCTTTGTTATTATCTGGACCAAAACTGATTTAACATATTTTTCACTATCTGTGGGGGAAAAAGGTGTTTATTGAGTCAACGAAACACATTTGGAAGGAAGGGATTTGGAAGGAAATGTTTAACCTACTTCAGAGAATAAATATTTTTAAGGATTTTGGCAAATGCCATCATTAAAGTAGACTCAAAGGATCTCTGTAATTTGAAATAAATTTCTGAAGTTCAGGCTTCTCAAAGATCCAAATTAGTCTTTATCTCATAATCACTTATCCATTCAAAAAAATTTATTGAACATGTAAAATATGCATGAAGCTGCGTGGGTTGCAAAAAATAGATCAGGAAAGGGCTGGTACAAAGTTAAGAGGAACAGGACCTGTGTCCTAAGTGAAGTCCCCTAAGACAAGTGCAAAGCAGATGATTTAGGGAAACAGCGAAGGTTTTGTTTGTCCTGTGCCGTGAAAGGTAAGGCTTTCAGAAATAGATAGGCACACATTCTAAGAGGAATCTACAACATGAGCCAGAAACCAATAGCAAGGGGGTTGGGAGCACGAGCTGGGGAGGTAGAAGTTAGAATAGCACAGCAGGATACCTAGAAAGTATCAGTGAAATATTTAGTTAAAGAAAAATGAGAAGTTTCTCCTCAGTGCAGTTGACACATCTCAGACTCATCTAAAGGGCTCAGTGGGAATTTGCAAAGTTGACTCTTGTGTCCCATTGGTTTTCATCTTGCCTTGCTATGGCTTGGCCATCTAAGCCAGGACCCAGGACCCCAGAGGTCCTCCTCCTGTGACAAAGACATGAAAACTCTGATTTAGCTTCCAGGTTTCTGAGGATTAGACCCTGGTTTGCACTCCAGCTTTCTTTTCAACTTTAAGTGAAAAGAAATTATTAATAAAAGCATTTAAGTGATGCTTTGTCTTTGAGGTTTTCCATATATACTACCAAGCCTGATTTTCATTTATAGGACTCCAAACCTGCATAGTGACACAAATGTTTAAGGTCCTTCTAAGATACCTACCTCTGTTTTTCCCCTGCTAACCTCAAAAAAGGCTGTGCACTTCTAAGGAAGTTGTGAGAGGAACCAGTCCTGGGGATTCTATGCCTACCTATGGGGTCAAGGACATGAGGAATTGAAGTTAGCAAGTCATCAAGTCATAGGTCTTACTGCCAAAAGAACTGACCTACACACTTTTGTTTAAAAATACCACAAAAAGTTTTTGAAAGACATTTCCTCATACTATGGCATCCTTTCTTTGCAAACCTTGATGCTTTTCATAGGCAACTGCCAATAACTAGCTACTTCTTTTGGTATTTTTCCCTAATAGGTGTTAAGTCAAAACAATATATCCATTCTCTTTTACCTTCTTGACTTCTTCCTACCTGCTTAAAAAAAAATGTTCAGAGTCATGAACAAAGTGGGATCAAGCCTACACAGTATAAACTAAGCCCTGATCTTACTGCTACTCTGTACTAAACTGCATCTCACCAGCCTTGATAACAGGGCAATGATAACACAGAACTTTGAGTCATATGCAGCCATCAGTTATCTCTGCCAGCCACTGTCTTCGCACTGAAGATGTCACCATTTGTCTGGTCTTGGGAAACTCAATGCCTGCATTTCCCTTGGGAGCCAACTAGGGAGCTTCTCACATTGAAGGATGGGTTATTTAACTTATCACAGCAAGTGCTAGTGAAAGATGGTGAGTCTCGCCGAGTAACGACCACCTGTCATCTCTTATTAGTTAGCTATTTCACACCAGGGGTTTGTTATATTAAAGGGCACTGAAATTATTTACATCAGATTACTGAAATATAATTAAATGCTATGTAGATTATTAAAATACCATTGTTCTTTTTTAATAGGTAAGCATAAATAATGGCACCTAGACAAGTTCATTACAGAATTAGCTTATTTCTATCACACCCTGTGGGTCTGCCATTAAGTAGAGGCCTTGCCAGACCTAGCTACACTTATGGCTCTTATTCCACCTCCGCTCTGTTGATAACCCTGTTCCAGGTGGATGGAAAGAGTGGTCATGTGCTTACAACTGGCTGGTGGAGAGGAGAACCCGGGCAGCCATCTTCTAGCTACTGTAGGCTCTGAGCAAGAGAACCCACGGAAAGAGAAACACAGCATGCATGGAAACTAAAGTTTCTCAGAGGGAGTTTATTTTAGGCAAACAACATACAAAGCTGAAGGGACTATAAAAATAATCAGTTCAAAGTGTCTGATCAAAACCCTCTAGCTCAGAATTCACCAGGAAAAAAATTAAGTGTGAGTAATAAAGTCTTCACCACTCATGTTTGTCTTCTCTCTGCTTCATTGCCATCTCTGTGTGTCCCAGTAAGGGTCCAACTCCCAATTGTGCCCCTCCCTTTGAATTTCTGGAGCATGTCTTGTTTGAATCTCCATTAATACTTTGTGACCTTCTCTAGAAGTGCTCTTTGAAAGTATTGCAGATCTCTTTTATATTTAACTTGCAGGAAAAAACAGGAGATGCAGGTGTTTAGAACCTTGTTTTTGTGCTTCTGGTTCACCCATGGAACCTGTCATATAATAATACATAGGTGTACAATAAACACCTATTGCTTAATTTAAAAAGCAATAAGTTTGGAAATCTGAAAAACTACACAACAAATATTACTATAAAACAAATGGAGTTCCTATAATTAAATTCAAAAGATACAAATCAAAATTTACTATAACCCACTTCAAATTCTTTACAGTGAATTATCATATCCTCAGAATTTATAGAACTCATAATGGATGTACTGAAAAGTCAGCAGAAAACCCCTGTGAAGAACTCATGACTAACATAATTCAGAACAAGTCCTTATAATCCCCAGCACCACACGTAAGTAAATCAAAACTCAAAACCATTGCCTTTCTGAAAGGAATGTGATCCATGCTCCTGGTGTCCCCTCTCAGCTTTTAGACCAAAAGAGGTCCACACTGGGACTCAAGTGGAACTGTATGTGCTACAAACCCATAGGGAGAAAACAGGGGTGATGTCTTGTGGAGTCTATCCCATATTTCTAGGATGGGCTTATTAACATTAACTAGAAAAGAAAATATTAAATGATTATAGCAGAGCCCAATGTGGCAGCTGTAAATAGTCTTCAAGTTCAAGAAAGAAAACTTTCTGGACAAAGATTGGTTGCCCCTCTCTTGGATCCCATTTACTTCTATTACTTCAGTTACCTGGCCAACACACAGGAGTCATTAGCCCTTTGATAACTGAACACACAGGTGGAGAGTCCCTCTGTTATGGTCTAAATACAAAATGTCTCCCAAAAGCTCATGTCTGAGACAATGCTAGGAAACTTGGAGGTGAAATGATTGGGTTTTGAGAACCTTAATCTAATCACTGTATTAACCCACTGTAGGTAAGGAAGGTGTGACTGCAGGAAGTTGGTCACTGGAGACGTGACTTTGGTGTTTATATTCTTGTTCCTGGAAAGCAGAGCTCTCTCTGCCCCCTTGTTACCACGTCCTGGGCTTCTTTCCTCTGCCATGATCTTCAGCCATAATTTTCTGCCTCATCCTGGGCCCAGAGCAATGAAGTGGACCCTCTGTGTACTGAGACTTCTGAAATTGTGAGTCCCAAGTAAACTTTTCCTCTTCCATATTGTGTATGGTAGGTATTTGGGCCACAGTGATGAAGAAGCTGACTCAAACACCCTACCCTCTACGTGAGTAATCTCAATACCTTTCTTCCCCAAATCCCACTTAGCAAAGTAGACACTGAGGACCTGCAGGGCAGACTCTCAGCTCCATTAACTTACACCCTTACCCCTGTGTGAACCTGACAGATAATGTAGTGTAGGCCAAGAGTCCAGGCTTTTGGATTAGACAGACTGAAGTTTAAGTTCTAGTTCCATCCTCCCCTAGTCCTGAGTACAAGGATTCTTAAGGTGACATGAAAGTCCTGGTTTTGAAACAAAAATAATAATAAATCATCATAGTATTTGTTGAAAATCCGACAGGTGATATCCTCTGCCATCGGTCAGGCACCTCTCCCCGGGGCCAGGACCTCTGTGTCTATAGCTTCCATAAGTTTGGGTTCCTGCTTGAAGTCACTAACCACCAGGAACCAAGATGCTTCCTTTAGCCTGCCTACAGATGCCACCCTTGCCTGCAGATTCCTGCTGGCTTTTCTATTCAATAGACTGGACCCACTTCATGTTGATGGTGAGGGGACACAGATCAAAGTCATTACACTACTTTGAGGAACCATAATTTGAATCCCCAAATCACCCTGTCCTCATCCATTCCTGTCTTCACTTCCTCTGCCACCAGCTGGTGCTAAAAATCTCAGAGCGTCTTTCTGTTAAGGCTTCACTGAGATTTCCATTTTAAAGGATGGTACATCTGAACTGGAAATGTTGCACAACAAAGTTAGCAAAAAAGTCTTGCCTCCTTTGCATCATTTTATCCAAAGACCAAAGTCTTATGGTGCTTTAGAAAATCCTTGTGTTGTATGAAAAGCCCTAGCAGGATAATATAAATATAAATATTATACAAAAAGAAAGACACACCTATGTAAGGACCAATCCCCATTATGATTAGGAAGACCCATAGGATATGTAACTGCAGGGTTAAATGCAGAAGTTAAGGAGCCAAATTGTGCAGATCTGAAACCTGAATCTGTTGTGTCATTGGGTGTTTTAGTCAGCATTTTTTTTCTGCTGTGACCAAAAGACCAGACATACAGGTGGAAAAGTTTATTTGGGGGCTTCTAGTTTCAGAGGTCTCAGTCTACAGATAGCCGGCTCCATTCCTCCGGGCTGGAGGTAAAGCAAAGCATCATGGAGGAAGAGTGTGGCAGAGGGAAGCAGCTCAAGACACGATGATCAGGAAGCAGAGAGAGAGCTCTGCTTAACAAAGACAAAATATGAACCCAAAGGCACGCCCCAGTTGTTCACCTCCTCCAGCCCAACCCTACCTGCCTTCAGTTACCAATCAGTTAATCCCATTGGGGATTAATTCACTGATTGGGTTAAGGCTCTCACAACCCAATCATTTCACCTCTGAATATTCTTGCATTGTCTCACACAGGAGCTTTTGGGGAATACTTAATACCCAAACCAGAACATTCGTTAAAATGTGCTTATTCCCTATGCCTCAGTTTCCTTATCTGTAAAATTAGGGTAATAATTGTGTCTTCCTCATAATGATACTATGAGGATTAAGTAATCTGTCTACAGTTCTTGAAACAGTGGCAGTACTGTCACTCCTGAAAGCCATGGGCTATTATTACTTCGAGGACATTGCCAGTTTTAGATAGAAAATTCATATTGATCTCAAAATGTATACTAGAAACAACTATCATAGATGGTGTTTTAGTCATCTTTTTTGCTGCTGTGACTAAAGAACCAAACCAGCACAAATGTGGAGGAGAAAAGGTTTATTTGAAGGCTTATGGTTTCAGAGGTCTTAGTCCAAAGAAGGCTAGCTCCATTTCTTGGGGTTCAAGATGAGGCTGAACAACATGGTGGGAGAGGGTGACAGAGGGAAGCAACTCACATTATGGTGATCGAGAAACAGAGAGAGGTCCCCACTTGCCAGATACAAATATATATCTATATCCCAAACTATGCCCTAATTCCCACCTCCTCCAGCCACACCCTACCACTTCAGTTAGCACTCAGTTAATCCCTATCAGGGGATTAATTCACTAATTGGATTAAGACTCTCACAACCCAATCATTTCTCCTCTGAACTTTCTTGCATTGTCTCACATGTGAGTTTTTGGGGGACACCTTACATCCAAGCCATAACCGATTGAGTACTGTGATGTGTTCCTTGCATACCCTTGAAAGTCACATGTGGAAGTCCTAGCCTGAGGAGCTCAGTGTGTGGCTTTATTTGGGAATAGGGTTACTGTAAATATAGTTGATGAGGTCATATTAGAGCAGGACAGGCCCCTACTTTAAGGTCACTGATGTCTGTGTAGAAAGGAGAAATTTAGACATAGAACAGAGATGCCATGTAAAGATGAAGGTCAAGATCAGAGCGATGTGCCTACAAACACAGGCTGCCTGCAAACCACCAGAAACTAGGATGGAGTCTTGGAGCAGCTCAGAAGGAACCAAGCCTATGGACATGTTGATCTCAGATTTTTGGCCTCCAGACTGGGAGATGATGAATTTCTGTTTTTAAGACACCCAGTTTGTGGTGGTGTGCCAAGGCAGCTCTAGCAAACAGATACAAGTACAGATCCAGATGCCAATTTTTGTTGAGGTCAGTCAAGCAAGAACTGCTGGTGGAACATCTCTGGACAACGGTGACTAGTGCCGAGGGGGAAAAAAAGTTGTCTAAGGCACAGCCTCTGGGTTTAAGGACTGACACTCCAAGGGATAGAAGAGGCAAATGCACATCCATGTCCTCCTCACACAGACAATTCCATGTACCATCAATGACCTGTGACTATAACAATCCCTATTACAAGAATTCAGAACTAGGGCATCAGGGAAGGTTTCATCTAGAAACAGCACCAATGCATTCCAGCCCTGGGTAGAAATAGTTAAATTCCTGCAAAATTCTTTAAACCAAGAAATCAATCCTCAAGGATCCTGGACAGCCGCTTTCATGCTGTCTCTAATTCTAGCTGCCTTTTCTCAACACAGTCTTTGAGGTATACCTTTTTAATCCATAGTCACTCCTACAAAAGTGTGAAATTCCTCCCCTTTTGTTACTCCAACTTTCTTTGCAGAAGATGCTTCACAGCAACAATCACATTAGCTTTACAAATGTGGTTTGGAAGCCCAAGCAGAGCCATCGCTTTCTCAGATGGTTGAGAACTTGGTACTCCAAGTGATTTTTTTATCCTCCTTTCAGGGTCATGCTGCTCAGATATATAGAGGGGGGAGAGAAAGACGGATAAGGAGATATCCCCCATAACAGAAACCTGAAGCCATGCAGCTTTCCCTGGAAGGCATCAATGCCACAACAAACAAACAAATAAATAATAAATATTCTTTCGCTAAAATGATAAGTCTCACTTCAGTAAGCAACACATTATGCACCACACTGGTGTAATAAAGCACACATCCCCTTGAATCATTCCCACTAATACAATGTATTCAGTGCTCATATGATTACACTTTTACAGCCTGTTAGCAAAAACACATACAATTGCAAAGTGCTGCTAATGCAATGTGACAGAATACTGTTATTACAAGAAGGAGTTGTCAGCAGCCAGCAATTGATTTTCCTTCATCTCCTTCCTGCCTCTGCCCATCCTCCCCACCTTTCCTAGAGATGTTTATTATGTACTCTGGGTGCAGTCTTTTCTCTGAATCAGTTCTGATATAGCATAGGGGAAGGAATAAAAAGCCAAGAACAGTTAACACTATTCTAGACATTCTAGGGGGAACAAACTTCTTATGGAGATATTTTCTTCCCTAAGTATTTATTAGGAACCAGAGCTCTCTGACCCCAGCAAAAAGATCTGGTCTTTTTGTTCTGTCCTGCCATGATTATGTGTTTTCACATAAAATGAAAATCAAGATGGCATTAAAGTATTAGAGCTTCCACATTTCTGCTGATTCCCTTCAATGTATCTTGAATAACTAAAGGAAAGAAATAGAAATATATGGAGACAAGAAAGAAAAAATATTTGGTTATTCCTTGAGCAGTAAATTCCTTACAAATATTGACCTCATTCACAAACTGGCAAAAGATATACTACACAAGGAAAATTTTCTGGAAATGAAAATAATTCTACAACTAGCATCAGCAATCTGAACTAGAATCATAAAATTGTACAGTCAAATAGGAGGGACATGGGATTAATGAATCCAATGTAATTATTTTACAGATGAGACAATCCAGGTCCCAAAGTAAGGAAATTATCCAGCATCCACCCCAGTTAGAGGTAGAGCTGAAATTAGAAGTCATGTCTTTGCTACAATACGGTGGCATGCCTTGAAATGTAACCTCAACATCTGTGTTAGTGAGTTGCCACCTGGCCCTTGATGTATCATTTTTCTGTTTCTTGGTTAGGACAAGTTAGAATGAGTTCCACTTACCAATCTAGGTGCAAAGGAGAATAGGGAAGTCCATGCAAATTGTTTCATGGTCTTCTGAAAGTGAAAATTACCAGGAGAAACATGAAGATATCCCTTTTTCTCAATTCCATTTTGGGATACTGCACCTTCAAAGAGTACTAAAAAGTATGATGTCTTTCCTGCCCCATTCAAGTGCATAATGCCCACATCTTACTTTTCCACCCCATCTGCACCTATTAAATGGATGTAACTTTTCTTGATACCTAGAATAAGTGCTGACTTGTTAAAATAAATGCAAGATCCCACTATAAAATGCTCTTCCATGTCCAAGAACCATGGGTGGCATTACGGTCCACAAACACTATTGCCCATTAATATGACCATGAAGTAAAAGCCTCCGCCCAGTGGTTATTGAAACATTTGAGGCAGCTGAATCTTTTGTTCTGGTTGGACTTGATATTTTTTAAAATCACCTGCAGAGTTGGAGATTCCTTCTTTTGAAGATGGCTTAAGGGTCTCTGGTACATGAATGGGGGCGGGGGTAGGTCTGTGTTTTCTTCATTTGACTTATGTTTTGGCTTACGATGACAACTAGAAAATGTGCATGCGTGGAAAGCATTTGATCTGGGTCCAAATGTGTGTGCTTTGGGTATGGCCTTGTAGATTCATCCTCTATCTGAGAAGTGCCACTCTCATTCATGGCTTTATGGCCTCTAGCTACTCGTAGTAAGAAATAAAGACCAACAGTGGGAATTTCAGGCCCAGCTGCACTTTCTCGGATAAAAATGGACTGTAAATCATACTAGATGTTTCAATTGCTTCCCATCTCAATTCTGCAACAGATAAAGTGAAGGGACAAGGGAGGTTTGTACTTCCATATTCCAGTTCAGTTCAACTGAGTATGCTCACATGTATGTGGCAGGCACAGCATTGTGTACTATGAGGAAAGGAAAGATGAAGGAAGAGAAGAGCCCAAAGCATCAAGAGACACCTGATCTGGGCAGGACAAATTCATTCAAGCAGAAGGTGCCACAGAGTACAGTAGAACCACCATTCAACCCTTCCAGAGCCCGGATGAAAGAGGTGCATTCCTACCCAGAATGTCAATCAAGGCAACGTGGGCCCCAGTGGTAGCTGTGCCTATCACCAGTGGCCGTAATAGTATTGCTATCCGTGTTTGTTTCCCTTTTAATTTGAGTAGGTTTCTTTCCCCAGTGAACAAATGATCTTGGCCAGAACATACCCACAATTTTGGCGCCTCCTGGTATCCAGGTAATACCCAGATGAGCCAGATACAACAGAGGCAAATTCTTAGAAAGAGAATTTAAAATTCTTCTAAAAGGAATTATCTCCACTGATATCACTATGGGAAACCTGGATTTCTTATGTGAAGCTTATAATTAACTTTTCAGAAAAGAAATTGTTACCCAAAAAATAGATAGACTGGTATATGAATTTTTTCCAGAGTCTCATGACTTTTGTGACTTTTCTCTCACCTTCTTGTCTGAATGCATGTAACTTCCCTGAAGAGCTACAAGTCAGTTGCTGTGTTTGGCTTGGGAGTGAAATCTTATGCACAAGAGCAGGGTCCTGTAGACCGCAGTATCATGGCAAGCTCAAATAACAAGACTGGGTCTCTGTGGTGGAGTGTTCTCCTCTTGCCTCCTCCTTCTTTTCCTCTTCTTTCCTTTCTCTTGTTTTCTATAATTATCCCCCCACTGTCTCTTTATCTTTTTTAAATTTATTTTATTTATTCTAATTTGTTATATATGACAGCAGAATGCAACTCAATTCATTTTACACAAATAGAGCACAATTTTTCATGTCTCTGGTTGTACACAGATTTTAAGTATTTTTCAGTCATAGATGGACACAATATCTTTATTTATTTATTTTATATGGTGCTGAGGATTGAACCCAGTCCCTCACGTGTGCAAGGCAAGCGCTAACACTAAGTCCCAGCCCCTGTCTCTTTATCTATGCACAGTTTTATCCTCTCCAATTCTCTGTGCTCAGATCCCCCTCATCTTCTCCATCTCTAGTCTCTCTCTCTGATTCTCTCCTCCCTCCCTTTTTTCCTTTCTCTCTCGCAGTCTCATCTGCAGTTTACTTCCTTCCTCTCTGTCTCCTCTCCAACTCTTTCTTGCATCTCTCTTTCTTTTCCTGTCTTTTTGACTCTCTTTGTCCCTATCTCTATGTCTTTCGAACACGAGGCCCAGATGGAGCCAGACCCTGTATCTCACATTGTCCTCTAGGAGAGGATTTCCTGATGTGAAGGGAACGCAGTACTTAATACTGATGACAGCATCATGAGTGACACAGGACCAGCTCCTCACTGAATGTGCTGGAGGGGAGGAAATGACCCTCTCCAATCACTGCAAACACTGAAGCAGATGAACAAAGGAAATTAAACCAGTTGCATCCAACAGACTTTGAAACACACCCACAAACCTTCTCTGCCCCCTCCTCCATCAGCAGATCTTCACACGTTTGCTAATACCAGCTGCTTCATACACTCCAGAAGTATCACCCTCGCTAGTCACTGAAAATGAGAGTCTGAATACGGGGTAAACCCACTCTGGTCATTAGCCAATCTTTCCGTCCATTTTCCCCCGATTTTTCTTCACCTAGAAAACCTTCGGTGTTTACACATCTATCACAGGAGAAAACACGGTACAGCCACTGAGATGACGAAGGGAGAGGGAGGGATCTGGACACATGTGGCTCATAAAATCAGAAATTTATCTTTTAAAAGCAAGAAAAGAGATCAGTAGACAACACTAGCCCCAATTTAATGGTAACTAAATAGAATACAGAGGAACATCTGATAGATGTGTGATATCCTTTGGAAAAAAGATCAAAGAATGTGAGATTAACCAGTTAATATTCATAATCAGTCCTGAGAGTTTATAACAGTTTGATCTCTACCCAATTGTAAGCTGAGCAGCTAGAGAAACCAAGGCCCAATTGAGTGTCTTGCCCCTCCTACCTCCTGTCTCAGAGAGGCATGGGATTGACCAGTAAGAGGGGCCTGGACAAACCTAAGAGGTGAAGCTAACCAGTGGCACCTTCTGTGTTTGCCTTGGGACAGCAGGTCTTACACACACACACACACCACACACACACACACACACACACACACACACGACTGCCTGTCCCTGTCCCAAAGTGACTAACCACTACAGTTACCACCATCTTGCAGCTACAGACCACCATCCATACAACACCCCAATGATCTCAGTGTTTCTTTTGATTCCTCCCTTTTCTTCATGACAATGGCTATTTGTTGTTGGAATTTTATTTCTCAGGGTCTGTTCTCACTCTTATGAGAATGTTGAGCTGGCCTGAAATTAATCTGTGAGAATGGATTTAATAGGCTAAAAAGTGTTTCCATCTAAAAAGACACTTGTTCAATGCAGTAAAGAAATAACAATGAACACTGAAGAGGACTCTAGTGCTAGGCATGCTAAGGAAGCATCATGGTTGGCAGAGATCAGAATCTTCAAGGGCAGAGTAGCTCCCGCTCCTCTTGAAGGCCAACCTTGGACAAACCTTGAGATTCTCCTCCCTTCCTATTGAATATCTCCCATTTTTTCATCCATTGGTTAAGATAAAGAAATCTCAAATGTGTGAGTTCCCAGGTCCCAGTCTCTCAGTGAGAGGTGCAAATCTTTAACCATGCAGACATTTACTATACAACAGAATTTTATTTGAAGCTGGCTCATTTAGTTCAAGTGTTAAAGATTCAAGACCTGAAGGGTTTTGTTGGGAGCTGGGATGACTGGCAAAGCAACCCTCAGACTTGGGTACCAGAGAAAGCATTCTCTTGAACTCGAAGAAACTTTCATTTCACACTGTTTTAGGAGGAATCAAAAGAAACACTGAGATGCTTTGGGCCTAAAGACCATGTTGGAACTTCTTGAAGAAAGGTACTAAGGTAAAATAGAACAAAGTTCAGGTAAATTAGCAAGGAGATACACCTGCAGAGTTAAATTTTAAAAATCATTAATACACACAAGTTCTCGTTGAATCTTAATATCTATGGTAAAAATTACTTATTCAAACCTTTAGCAAATATCCATTAATGCCTACTCTCTACCAAGCATGTGATGGATGTGAAGCTCAAAGGGTGGAAAAGACAGATATGGTAGTCCCTTAGATCACAGAGGTCATTGCTGTCTAATTAGTACTGCAAACTGAGCAAATACAAACATGGTAAATCATATAACAGAAGTTCAAATGACCTTTCCAAACTATATGAAGATGTAGCAATGATACCAACTAAATTAGGAAGAGGAAGGCAGGGAGATGTGGGTGGGGGGTCAAGGAAGGCTTCCAGGAATCCCGGGGAAGCAAAAACTTCAGTAGAGTTACCATCATGAGGTCAAAGTGGGCTGAGCGAAGAAAGATGAGGGTGAAAAAGCAAGACGTTCAGAGAAAGAAGGGTTATCCAAAGTGTTAGAAGTTTTGACTTTATCTTAAGAGCCACAGGGAGCCATTTGAAGACTTTCGAGCAAGCTGTTGGTGTAATCAGATGTGACTGAATCATATCGTGATCAGTGCAAAAGGAGAGTCTATATTTTGCAGACATGCCTGTTGGCGTATATAAAGCTCTCCAGGTTGTTAAAATTATCTCAAGAAATGTCTGGAAGACATCAGATGCAAAAGAGCATGATCAAAGGCCTTCTTGCTAAGCTGCCTCACAGAACCAGACTCTGCTTGCGGTCGTAGGGTCTGGCATTGTCTGACTTCTGTCTTGGCAAGGCACATGATTTAGAAGAGTAAAAGCTTGTCTAGATTTGAGGAAGTTCAGATGAATCAGGTTTAAAATATTCACTGTCCTGCAAGACATTAGTCACCGGTCAGACCAATCTTTTTTTCATCAGAGCTTCACTCAGCAAGACTTAGAGCCTCATGGTCCCTGGAAGCAGAGCTGCAGAAGTTCTAATTCAGTTCTTGGTAATCCTATGTTTAGATGTACTGCAATGTGAACAGATGACCCTCAGATGGATGGCCATTGAAATATGGGCTTTGGGAGACACATTCACTTCTAAGACTTTCTAGTGGTTCTTGGCAATTCCTCAATGAGGTGCTTTTGTGGTAAATGAAGCTCATTTGTTTCTCTCTCTCTCTCTCTCTCTCTCTCTCTCTCTCTCTCCACTCCAACCTCTTTTCTCTGGCTCTGCTAACTTCATCTAATACAGTCTCTTCTTCCTTGTCCAGAAAAGTGGGGATCCCAGGGTCAGGATATACCCATGCTTCCTGACCCCTGGGCTCCTAAACATGGCACAGGAGCTATACGACAACATTGGATACAGCCATTGTTAATTGACTCTGTTTTCATTGTTTGTTTGATTTTATAACTCAACTAGTCTCCAAGGAGTAAACTTTCTAGTCCACCATATGTACTATACAGTTAATTATAACACACTCCCTCCCTTACCCGTGGACCCTGAACATAAGGATGTTTCTAGCCTACATATGGTGAACAATACTGTTCATGCATTCTACCCTCAACGCATTTCCTACAGCCCTCACACAGTGGACATTAATGACTTCTTTGGGCCCCTTCTGGTTTCACCAGATGAACAAAAATGAAAATAAGCAGCTGTCATACTTTAACTTAAAAAAAAAAAGAAAAGAAAGAAAGAAATTCATCAAGCCTACTCCAACTTGGAGAGGTATTTGGCTTAGAGAGAGGGGAGTCGGCTGTACCATTGATGGCAAAAATCTCACTTACTAATACACCACTTTCTGACATTTAATTTGCACAATTTGTCTCTTATTCTCTGGCAACTCTCAGAAGATTTTGGAAGCAGGAGAAAAGAAGGCAGAAACATAATAAGCAATAAGATTAAAACATGAGTACATGGGGGACATCAAGTTAAGCATCAGGTGACTGGTTGGACCATACCTACTAGTGCATTGACACTTGGTGAAAATCTACTCCAACCAGATACTGGCCACAAAAGGGAACCAGATGGAAAGGTAGTTAGAAACAAAGTAACAGAACCAAAGTCATTCGTGTTAGTTCCCCACCATTTAAGACACCGGAGAACTTGTTCAACTCTGCATTTATACATGATACATCTAAGGATATTGCCATACACTTAGAGAAAATGAAAATTTTTCCATCATAAAAAATTATTAAAATGTTTTATCTGTGCTTCTGCAGTTCAAAAATGACTGAAGCTGTGAACTTCAAATTTGGCACAATTATAGTCCTCATTAAGGAAGGCAATGGAAGCCAATTTTGAAGAAAAATGGTTTCCTATCTTTGAGCATAAAAGGTTTAAACAATGAGTGTTGAGGCTAAGATGAGGACCACTTCCTCTCCCATTTTAGCTCCCATGCGGATGAAGATTATCAACCAGAGACTGAAACGAGACATGCCTCTCCTTGATTTATAAATGGAAACACCCTTCCTGGTTCTGTTTTTGTTTGTTTGTTTCTCTCCCACTTTTCTATATATAAGTTCAGTTTGTTAACATGAAGCTGAGATGTAAAATTAAAGCACCTCGAAAATCAGATAATTCATAAAATGGCTTTACATTGGCCAGTGTCAGCCTGTAGCAGCCTATCCCCCCTGTGTTTTGGGAGTTAAATGGCTATGGTGAAATAGACAGGATGTACAAGGGACTAAGATAATAAGTTATAGGAAAGCAACTTTGGAATTTCCTGATTTGACTGCAAATATTTCAGTCTTAACACTGTGTCAATATTGGTTTTAAATATATACATGTTTGTTTATTGGCACACACACACATATACACAGGAATCACATCCATAAAATGCACCCACATCTGTGGTTAAGCACAGCAGCTGTTTAACAGCCCAGTATAACATTCTGGAAAAATTGGGACCTGAATTAAGAATCCCATATCCAGTCAAAGCTGCATTGGGAACTGAGGTCCTATATTAGGAAGCTATCTTGAGAGCTGTCCAAGCTTCCCCTAGACAGATCTCATTTGCCAAATTCACAGCATGGTTCCTAAAATTTGGAATCCATAATGAAACTCCTTGACTTTATTCTTTGCTCTAATAATTGTATTGTAATAAATAATAGTTTGAAGGCCAGCCCAAAACAGAACTAAAGTGATGTAGAGTCTGCTAGATGTATCTATTTTCTGACTCTAGACCTCAGCAATGCCCATAAACAAAAGATGCAGAAGCAACTCAAAGACTCTGACTACCTAACCACAAAAGGGCCACCCCACAAGTAACTGAGAGCAGAGCAAAAAACACACACCTCATGTTAGCATTCCATACCATGGCACCTCCTTCCGCTGTGCTCTGGGTGCCCCGTAGCCCGAGTAAAATCATCCTGGACATGATAGGGGGAATGTGCAGCAATCTACAATCACAGCACCATAAGTCATCCAGACACAGACCAGGTAATCCTGAATGGAAGGCCACCTTAATGATTTTTACCATTGATTGAGACTACTCGAGAGCCTGCCAAGGAGTGAATCTCCAGATGCAGAGACGAGACATTTTTAATTCAAAATAAGTGTACAGATTTTTGTTGCTGGTTTTCTTGCTAAAGTTCCTTTTCTCCCTGTTCACATGTTTTGCTTTATTTTCCCTATTTACTTCAGAACATGTGAGTTGAACCAGTGCGTCTTACCTACACCCCACTCCAGTGTTTCCCTCCCAATGGCTGCAACAGGAGTTTCAATTTTCCCAGCCTGGCACACGAGGCCCTCCATAGTCTGATTTCATTTGTTCATTAATTATGTTCATCCATTAACTTCTTCATTTATCTTTCCATTAAGTCAGTATCTATTAAGTCCAAAGTATAAGGATAGGGGTTGGAAAAACATGAAGAAGATATACTCTGTGCATCAAGGAACTTAAGTCCAGCATGAAGCCCACATCAGAAGTATTAGTAAGGGCTGGGAAGAAGCTGTGTAGGGGATACTGTGGAACCATGGAGAGTTAAGTGTCTAATTCTGCCGTAAAAGAAAAGATGTGTGAGCTGAGATTGGAAGCCTGAGCCAGAATTTACCAAAGGATGTGCAAAATAAGGCAAGAAGGGCTGTCACAAGAAAAGGGCACAGTGTGAGCAGTCACAAGTCAGCAGGGACAGGGTGGGAGAACCCGGCATGGTAGTGCCCATATGGAGGAGCAGAAGTGGGGGACTGAGGTATGTGAGCCCTGAAAGTTGAGACAGCAATCAGTCCATTTGAGGCAAGGAAAGGCGCTCCTAGGCAGCTTGCATTGCTAAATGGCTTGGCGGAGTATTGAAGGAGTCTAGCTATGGATCTAGATGCAATGAATCTGGACAGATCTTAATTAACTTGTATCATCGGAGGCTATGCCTAAAGAAGCCCTCATTTCCTACCATTCCTCCTTTCCCAAAGTTGAATCCAGTTCAACTAATGAACCAAGGCCACAAGTAGGAACTGTTTCTTCATACCAGGTATACAAGAAGCAGGCCTATCTAAATTTTCCCTTTGCTTGGGGAACCCAGGATTTCCTCTCCCCTTTTCCAAGTTTCTAAATTCTTATAGGGCGAGTGTCTGGAGAATCTGACAGCTCTGACCTTCTATCTGCTGCTGTGTTTGTAGGGAACCTATCCTGTGCTTTCACACACCCCCTGAACCCCCAGACCTTTAGTAGACAATGGAAGTAATCTCCACTGAGCAACGTCAGTGCTGCTCCTCTGTCATAACATCTTTGCTCTCCACCAGACCAGGAGCTTTGCTTTGTTATTTTTGCATGTCTTCTGGGTCAGAGTTTTGGGAATTAATCACCTAGGGAACTTGTTAAATTTCAGATTCTGCTTCAGCAGTCCTGAGTGTCTGCATTTCTAACAAGCTCCTGGGTGAGACTGATTGCTGGTCCACGGCCCACACTTCGAGTAGCAGATTCTTCATGGTATCATGTTCTACCTCTCCTGGACATGGTTTTTCTATTTTCAATCTATTATTTGGGGTTTTTAAACTAGTTACTCAAGAATATTAGCTTTATAGAGGCAAGAATGTGTCTTTCACATATTCCAGCAGATCCCCTGATCCCATGCTCCATGTTCCACACTCCAAAGCCCTTTACTGGCTCCCAGCTATCCTCAGGATTCAGTGCAAACTCCTTAGATCAGTCCAGTAACGTCAGGACTGGCCTGGACCTGTTTTCTCTCTAGCCCTATATTCTGCTGTGCCCCCACATCCAGAGCTGTGCCCCCACAGACATCACATATGGGAAATCCCTTCCTTCATGGGGTCTCGGGGCTAAATTCCTATGATACAAGATGTTGCCTCACCTTAGGACTCTGGAAGTTAAAGGAAGGAGGGTGAATGCCCGATTTTCTTTGTGTCCCACTTCTAGTCCATGAAGGACCTGAGTAACTCAGACACACGCATGGCCTTCCCAGGATGAGCTGCAGCGAGAGGCTGCGCTGGGCTGTGAGGAAAGGGCAGCTCTTCCTCCATCTCTCTGGCTCTCTTCTCTCCTCCCCGCTTGTTTCACAGGCTACCCACTCATTTCTGCTTTGGTCATGTTTTCCTTCCTCTGGTCTAATTTCCAATTACTTTCCTCTCACTATATTTTCATCTTTAAGAATTTTGTTTCTTCTCTCAGACTATCTTTTTGGCCTTTATCTCTCTTCCGGCTCTTCTTTCTCTTCTAGGACCTCAGCTCCTAGTTCTTTAAAACAGCTGTCCTGCTGCCTCCTGTGCCCACCTGCCCTCATGGGAATTAAGGTGCATGGTTGGCAACATCCAGCCTTTCCCTCTGGACTGGGCAAGGTGTATAGTTAGAGTTTGGCTTTTAAGCTTGTTATTCCTGTTCCAACTAGTATTGTATAAAATTGGTATTATGACTTCATAGGCTCCCCCAAGCACACCACTGAGCATATCTTCACTTCTTCCCATCCCAATGTAAGCCTGTTACACTCACACGTGCAAATTGAAACTTGGTTTACATACATTCTCTCTGTGGTTGCTGGTGACGTGTGGGTGAGCATGGGAATGAATACAAAGCCCAGGATGTTCTGCGGCCTACAACTGCTGCCTGCTGCAGACACCTACATGAGGTGCACTGATAAGTGGCTGCCCAAGTGGTCTCCAGGCTGGAATCCTGACAAGTACTGCAGCTGCCCCGGGAACAGATCTGAACAGAGCTTGTTCAGAGGCAAAGTGACATCAGCGAAGAGATCTTCCCTTATCAGGTAACAAATTGCTTTCCCATAAGCCACCAGATCGCTAAAGACTCATCAGCAACTTAAGGGAAATCCTCACCCAGCTGCTTTGTCCCCTAAACCACTTGCCTATCATTAGACTGATGGGCTTGGGCTTGGAGTGAGGGTTTCATCCAGATGCAGTGGGCTGCAGGCCCCAGAATATTCTTCTTTTAAATGGTGGCCTGAAACCTGCCATGGGAAGGCACAAGGCAAGAGTGCTTTCAAGCTCTTTAGAGGATCTTAGCATATTGCTCAAATGTCCTCTTGGGCAGATTCTGGCTCCATACGCATTAAATTAGCACGCTAAGGATATGCTTTCTCATGAAGAGTGAGGAATGGGACACCTTCTGCAGGAGTGACTGGTTCTGTTAAATCCAGATGCTGTATGGGGAGCTCAGCACAGGAGGTTATTCACAGTCACAGGCCAAAATAAATTAGATAGAACCCAAAGAAAGTCAGCTGTGGACCACCAAGCATTTTAATCAAAACATCAAGCTTTCCTTTTCTACCAAACCCCTCTGATGGAGATAGTTATGTTCAGTGGCAGGAAATGTTCATTGCCTTGTGAGTGAGAGTAAATAAGGAGGCATCTAGGCAGAGAGTTGCTAGATTCCAGGGGAAGGACAGTAGGAAGAAATTCTATCAAGCCTTTAGAACTTGGCTCTTGTCTGCTACGCACCATCACTTTGGAAAGACTCTTGACGATTGTTTTAATTCTGTCATAGCTTATCAATGCATTAAGAATGTCTCAAAATTCAAGGCCTCACTTGCACATAGAAATTAAAATGTATTGATCCACAAATTCCTTAACATTTCAATTTAAGAGTGATAAAAGGAAGGAGCTCGATTTTTTTCCTTTATATCACTTTCTGCAAAAGGGGGAGAAAACAAACACAGGTGCTTTAAAATTTTCAAGGTGCAAACTAAATTACACGATGCCCAGGAGTATGCAGTAGCATTTCTTTGTTTGAGCATGGAATAAAAGACAGATAATTAGGAAATTGGGAGTCTATTAATTTTCCAAATTTACTCATGCAAGAACCACTGAGCTATGGTGATATTTGCTTACCTCGTCATTATGCAAAAATATATTAGCTAATTATTTTGACTAATGCAATTAAGATATGCATATTTAGCATAAACCATACAATAGAAATGTTACAGTCAGCAATTGCTGGGTTGCACTCATGGGTAGCAGAGAGGCAAAAGTCCCTGCTCAGTCTCCAATGGTAAGCCACAAGATTGCTACAACTCTGCCTGCACTGTTATTATTAGTTTGGTTGCAGTAATTAATTTACTTTACAGCATGACTAGGTGGCACAGCTAGCAGTGGTATTAATTTTTGTTATGAGACACCTGAAGATGTCAGCTTTTGAGCAGCAGTGTCTGCACCTTTAATTGCCTTAATCAGTGGAAATGCAGTATCTCTTTCAGGGATCCAATTAAGAACACTATTGTTATTTTTCTTTTCTCTCTAACCCTTACTAAAGAATACAGGAGCTAGCAAACGTTAAGGCAATGGTCAAGAGGGGCATCCTCTGTTCTTAACCTAGGAAAGTCTCCATGCCTTGAGCTGAAAACCAGAAGCCAAGGCTGACCTCTGGGCCTCCATGGGCTCCATAATCCCAGAGGCTCTTGCTGCTCCAAGATTGGCCACTGACCGGACTCACTGAATCAGAATCTGTATTCTGATTGGCATGCCCACTAAATTTCAAGAAAGACTACAAGAAAAAAAGGGGCCAGAGGCAGCCACCCCTCTAAATGACTAAGAATGGAAGAGTTATATGGATCATGTCATGGTCTTTGTGATGCCTAAATTTTGACTTTCTAGAACTTTCCTGTGGGACTGGCCCAGCACTTGTGCAACTTGCTCTCTCCGGTTCACCTACATCTCATGGCCTTGTCTCCTGGAAAACACAGCAGAGAATTTTGATTCCCACTCCTGGCCACAAGCTGGCTCTGCAGGTTTCAAACAGGAATATCTGAAATCTAGACCCTTTTATTCATATCTCCATTCCACATGCAGCTACTGGAGTTTTGTAGGTGCAGAGCAAAGTTAGGTCATCGTTAGCTCAACAGTTTCTGAAACTGCCTAGGCCAGCAGAACTTAGAAACAATGGGTTGGCCATTAGTAATAGTGAAAGACAGATCCCTTTGCTAACAGAAGCAGCGGGACCAATGAGCAGAACAGAGGCAGTCTAACTCACAGCATAGAAACTATTATCTTGAAAGCCCCTGTTAGAGGCTGAATAGTATCTCCCCGTCCCCTCAAAAAAGTTTGTGTTCAATTCCTAATGCCCAATACCTCAGAATGTGACCTTATCTGAAGGTAGCATCATCAGAGATATGAGCCCTAATCCAATATGAATGATGTCCTTGTAAGAAGAAAAAATTTAGTCTCTCTCTCTCTCTCTCTCTCTCTCTCTCTCTCACACACACACACACACACACACACATACACACTCACAGAGAGAGAGAGAGAGAGAGAGAGAAGAAAGACCTTTTGAAGACACAGGAAGGAAAAGAAGAAGACCATCTACAGGTCAGAGATCGAGACCTGGAATAGATCCTTCTCGTACAGTCCTAGGAAGGAACCACCCCTGCTGATCTTGGACTTCAGACCTGCAGAACTACGATACAAAGATGAGGTTGTTTAAGCCACCCAATCTGTGGCACTTTGTTATGGAGGCCCTAGAAACTCACACAGCTCCTTCACAAACAGGAATTTGTGTTCACATATTCATCCCCTCGTGGTATCTAACACAATAGTAGGTGTCACATTATGAAAATGTTCAACAAATGCCGACTGAGTGAGTAAATAATGAAGGACGGGATGCAAGCATCAATGAAGGATTTTCAGAACCATTCCCAGGTCTTTATGATAAGATCCCTCTTCTATGCCTGATGTTCTGTGAGCTTCTCAAGATATGCCTCCTACGCTAAGCAGAAACAAAAGCCCATCCCTGGGCACATGCTGAAGGAAGCTAAGCCTTGGCCCCTCTTTCCAACCACAGGGGGCTTTTTGTTGGTCCTACAGGGAATCTCTAGCATCTTAAGGAGCATGCATGACTCAGCCGAGCGGCAAACATATTTGTTTTCACATATTAGTCATATATTTGATAGAGTGTATAGCAAATGTATGTGATAACATAAAATATACTTTAAAATTATAAATTTGGACAGCTGTCATGACATTTGAAAGAGTACATTAAAAATACTGCTATATCCATTTTTGAATGCCAACCCAAATGGCTAAATTTGTCAGCCTCTCCACATACAGTATTTTACACTTGCTTGATTGTTTTGATTTTTAGAAAAGGAACTCACCAGGTGATTTCTGGGCAGCCAGTCAATGGTAATGAAAACTCTGTTTGGTAAAAGCTCAATAAAAAGTGAATCTAAAATGAACTCTGCCCAACTCCACCCAGTTTGTCCTATTTCACAGCCTAGTTTGGGCAAAATTATCAAGAAACTATGAGGAGCTAAGAGGGAGATTTAGCAAGCTTGGTGTTGGCAGGAAAACAAGAAAGCAAAATTCAGGGTTCAGGAATTGGCATTTCAAACATGATGCTCTTGGGCTGCCGTTGGCATCATGCAGCCGTGCTCCATCCAATGGGGACAGTTGCTGCTTGGCTCCTGTCAATTTCTGCCATGAGGAAATGTGGACCTACAGCAAGAAAAACTGGAAATGCAAAGTTTTTTTTTCTATTTTTAAACCCATGTTTTCAATTATAAAATTTTAAAAACACTACAGAAAGGCAAATGAAGCACATCAGGAGGCTTCAGATGTGGCCCCTGGGTAGCCATTCTGCAACTTTGTGTTCCTGGATGCTCAAATATATTTCAGACCAAAGGAGAAATTACACTGGTTTCTCACCACACACCTGTCCTAAGAAATCTAGCTTTGGGGGCTATCGTGTATGTTTTAAACATTAAAATACTTGATAAAATTCTCATAGTGGTAGAGACAAAAATTTAGGTAACTAAATGAGTCATGGAGCTTTATTGTCTGTTTTTATGGCAGTGATCGGACATGTCTCCCTGATTTTATTTAGGTTGAAATGAAATGTTAAAATTGGTTTGCTTTGTCTGAGCATCTAAGAGCAGAGAGTGAGGAGCAAAGTTTAGCGCACAGTGGTGACAAAGGAAGCCGGCCCAGAACCGGAAATTTGCCTTGGATCACCAAGTGTCAGCTGTACTGTGGCAACGTTAAGTTGTCCTTTGGAATTGAGCTAATCTTTAAACCGAGTGCATATCCAAAACATTAGCTATCTGCTGTCAGGCCTTCACATGCCACATGCTGAGTTAATTAACATAGAAACACTTGATACTGGAACCCTCCAGAGGGGAAACAGAAAGCTGTCCAGGCCTGAGAACAGACCGAGCCCTTGGGGGGATGGAAAACACAGGGGTCTGTTCCGTTTTATTTGTTTCTGCTCTTGTGATACCAGGTCAGTGGGTTAGTCAATCCCATTGCTGCCCCGTTGTCAGCTGTGATCCCCAGGAAGGCTTCTTCTGTGAACAATGGAACCTTTCCTCACCCCAAAAATGAAACACCAAAACCACAACATTCTCTCTATTATGGTCAAAAGAAGAGTTCAGAAAAAGGACTCACCTTGCAAGACAACAGCTCTCTCCCTGGAGTCCGTGACGAGAACAATGACAGTAGACTCCACTCCAAGTTTTATCTTATAAGTGTAATTATACAGAGATAAGTGTAATTGATATAACTCAGTGGAAAACGTGGTGTGTGTTCTACTCTCTTTTCACAGTCACCCTTGTGTAGTCTTAGGCCTGGTTAACAAGGCCATTCTACCCATTACCTACTCTAGAGTGGAGGAGGCGCATCTGTCTGGGAGGCTCAGGCCTAGAAATCATGGCCCTGTGTGGGACAGCGCGTCTTTTGAGAAGAAACAAGTGGGAAGTGATGGCAGATACTTTAGTAATAGTGTAAAAGCCAAGAAATCTCATTTGGATTGTCCAGTGGCCACAGGGATAGAGACAAAAGGAACAGAAAGGGGACACTGAGAGAGGAAAGGAAAAAAAGCTTGTAAAATGAGTATAATTTGAATATAATATGAATATTTTGCTGCCATTAAAGCATGGCTGTGGGGTGGCTAGTGCAGGACAGAGAGGGAGCCTGGTGGACATGAGAAAGATCTGCATGGGGGACAGTCCCAGTATGGGAGCAAGACAAGCAACTCTCACCAGACAGGGGGCCCCTGGGAGTTCCTCAACTCTAGGAACTGCAAAATTTTCTAAACTAGAAACAATGACAATGTGTTCATAGGGTGGTCATGAAAGTATGAATATAGAAAATGCACATATCAGAGACAGAAGAGCACAACATCCCAAAACTTTGACCCCCCAAATCAGCAAATTCCTCTGCCACATAACATTGGCCAAGTTATTTAAGGTCTCTAGGCCTCTTTTTCCTCGTGTACACAATGAAAATGACAATAATAGTACTTACTTTCTTGGTTTTGTGGAGATTAAAAAAGAAAATATATGCAAGTTACTCCAACCAGTGTCTGACATCTAGTAAACCACTCCGTGTGTTAGCTATTATAGGCTGAAGTGCTTAGCACAGTACCTGGGACAAAATAAACTACCATTTCACAGTAACCATGATAGTGCTCATGCTGATGCTGATGTGCAGAGTCTTATACAACCAGGGTTGTGGCAGGACATCAGGAGGGAAGAGGCTACTCCACAGAGATAGGAAATAAAGAAAGAGCCACAGAACAGCATTGATAACCAAAGTTCACCACACCTGGAAAGAGAACACACGAGACCTTCCAGGCTCATGAGACACGGGCCAGGCTGAATCACCATACATGAGCCCATCACTCTTGGCCTTGGCGTTTCTCAAGTGCAGACTATGGACTGTGGTTCCTAGAAGCACATCAGAGCTTCACCATGAGAGATGGAGAAACATCTCCAACTCTCCTGACACCTGCCCTGTTGAACGTCACAGAGCTTGCCTCCCCTCAGCCTTTCCTGCAGCTCACCCCATAGCACCCCCATTACCGCTGCCACCATCATTTTGGCTAATTTTGCATTAGCCATGTGGACTGTCGGATGGTTTCTGCTGTATTTTGTTGCCCTTTCAAATATTTCTTAAATAGAAGATTGTACCATCTGGTGGACAATCTGCCTGTGTGCTATCTCACCTATCCCAGCGTGGATTCTACTCCTATTAGAGAAGGAGTCAGGGAGAGAGGAGAAGCTGATGCTAGAACACTGTCTCCGGCTGCCTGCAGCCCTCTGTCCTTGGTCCTCCCTCTCTCCCAGTGGCCTGGTTCTGCCTGCACAGCAGTCAGGTTCCAGGTGCTGAGTGGATGTTTCTTCCACTCACTCATGGCCAGGCTATTACTCACGGGGCTACGGGGAGCAGATGTCTCCATAGATAGACCTTTCTGACCTGTGCTGACATTTTACCTACATAAGCATCAAATGGTTGGTACAGCCACATTGTCTAAGTTGTAGAGAGACTGTCTTGGACTCAGTTAAATTCCACACTTAGAATCTCTTCTCTACCAAGTAAAAAAATATTAATGGTTCATAAAGAAGGAAAGAACACACAAGTTTATTAAGGGAAAAGATAGATGGATGGATAGATAGATAGATGGATGGATAGATAGACAGACTGACAGACAGGCCGGCCTATAATCATATACCTCATGGACCTTGACATGAAGGCTGTTAGCATATTCACCTTTTATTCAATCTTAGAAAGCACCAGTCATGCCTGGGGGAAATGTAGAATTGGTGTGTTTATTAGAAGAAGACATGATTAGTGGTAGCATCAAAGACTTGAGAAACCTTGTTTGGTGAGAACAGAAGTATACCTTTTCTTCCATGTTTTCCACTTAGAGGTGAGCAGTGTGGTCTTAGCAAGATCCATGGCAGAATCCTAGATCATCTTTCAAATCGGCAATTCTGAACAGTCAAGAACGGGAAATCTCGAATTAAATGACCTGAGATCAGACACGGGCTCTACCTACATGAACAAATGGGACAGCATCAGTTTAATGATCCTTAAACTTGTGCTGTAAAATGAGTGTAAAAACAGTAACTACTTCATGGAGTTGTTTGATTCAAAAACCTGTAGAACTTCACATATGGCAGGACACCGTCCCAAGCACGTGGAAATAAATGGCTCCTCCTCTCCTCAATGAGCTCATACCCAGGCCCAGGGCCCATTCTGAACTGTGTAACTGTCTGCAGCCTGTTGCCTGGTGTGACCAGAGATGGTCAGTACGATCCACGGTCAAACTGAGAAGCCTCAGTTTGGCTCCCTTTCCTCCTTTGTTACTTAAAATAAGGCAGAGGATAAGCAATTTGCCTGACCAACAGGTAAAAATGGTCTATGTTGCTTCAAGTTAAGATGGTATCTGACTAGTTGCCTCATATAACTTCCTCTGATATCTCACTAAAATAAACATGAAGACATATAATAAAAAAAAAAAAAAAAAAACTAAACACAAAACCAAAATCTAGGTTCAGCAGATGCCCTGTGGTCAGAATTCTAATTCTCCTCAATATGGATTTCTACCAATTACAAGGTTGATGGAACCGGAGGTAGAAGACAAGTTAGTGGCCTCTCCCAGTTTTTCTCACGAACAAGAGTAGCCCCATCCACCCAGAAGACCAGAAAATTCTTCATTTCTTCCTTGGCACCTTCCTCCTCACTTACGCTTGTTCACACCAAAAACATGGCAACCCTTTCTCTAATTACAACCGATACTCTGTGAGATAATAATCCAAGCCAACATTTACGAATCAGTCGCAGTATGGCAGCCGTCTACGAAGCACTTCCTATGTATTAATTCATTTAATACTCACCACAAGCCAATGAAGTAAGCACTTCAAGACTACCCCTGAACTTGAGGAGATAGAGGCAAAGAAAAGCTGAGTCACTTCATCAGGGTGTTAGAGCTAATAAATGGTGAACTGAGATTGGATCGAGGAAAACTAGCTGCAGAACTTGTGTTTGTGATGACGATACATGACTCAGTCGGTCTCATGGTTCTTTGTATTAGTCATCTTTTTGTTCCTGTGACCACCATGCCTGACGAGAAAAACTTAGAGGAGGAAATGTTTATTTTAGGCTCACAGTTTCACAGGCTTTGTTCATGGTAGGCTGACTCCATTGTTCTGGGCCTGAGGTAAAGCAGAACATCATGGTAGAAAAGTGTGGCAGAGGAAAGCTGCTAGGCTCAAGGTAGCTGAGAAAAAGAGACAGAGACAGAGACCAAAAAGAGAGAGAGCCAGACAAGATATATAACCCCCAAGGTCATGCCTCCAGTGATTTTCTTCCTCCCGCCATGCCCCACCTAACCAGTGACCACTCAGTAGTCCCTTCAAATTATTAATCCATCAAATGGATGATCCCGCTGATGAGGTCACAGTTCTCATAATCTAATCCTTTCACCCCTGAACAATCTTGCATTGTCTATTGTATACACTTATTGGTGGACACCTCATGTCCAAACCATGATGTTCCTCATATTTCTAGATTCATGCAGAGATTTGGATAGATAGATACTAGATAGATAGATAAAATTCACGATGCAAATTGCATATTGGAAGACACAGCTCCTACACATAAAGGAACACGGACAAGGCAGAGATTACAAATAGCCTCGGTTTCAGCACATGCTTGAAAGTCTAGGTTTTCCTCCACTCCAAAGATTCAGAATACAGGAGAACTAGGCACTGAAGTAAGGGAAGATCTCTGTTAGGCCCAGCAAAGCCTTGCTAGATGAAGGCCTAAAGTTATGAACATCAACTTCTCCTCCTACTTCAATCTCAGTCAACAGTGGACAGAAGTAGAATCAGGGGAAATCCGCAAAACTTTTTACTTGGTTAGTGCTTATTCTGAGTTAATCTGGATTTCTTTGAGATCCAAGTGAAGACAAAACTTTTTACCTACAAACAGTAGAAAATACTCAAGATTGAAGGATGTGAATATTCCCCCAAGAGACTTAAAGGAAAGGAAAATATGAAAACCACTTACTCTAAGGACCAATAGAAACTTTTGGAAAACTCTTCACAGTAGGATTGAAAAAGTTATGCTCTCCATGAAACAGCAGCTGAAACGCAGAATAGATTGGCATGAAAATTAAGCTGGATACCACAAAGAAGAACTGTCAGGGAACCAAGTTTGAAATAGCAAAATAAAATATAATTTAGAGAGAGTACAGAGCAGGTCTGACACTGCCAAAAATAAAATCAGTGATGTGGAGACCGAGCCTGATGATTCATTCACAATGCAAAGGAAACGAAAAGAAAAAACAAAAAGTGATGAGAAATAATATAATACATAAGGCAGAACCAACACAGAGCTGGAATTTGGGAAGAAAAGATGGTCCAGAACAAGAGAAAACAACCAGTGCCAAAGAAATAATTAAAGTTTTCATAACTAAGTTTGCATGTCACCAGGACTGATCAAGACAAAAATTAAAAAGAAATAGCCCAGGAGCAATAGAGCATGGGGGGGGGGGTGGTAAAAACAAGATGGCGAATAAGAGACAGAGAGAAGCTAAGGGGAAAAGAGAACCAGAGGAAATGAAGGGACAAATAAAGAATAAAGTAAAAATGTGGAATTACAAGCAATCAGTTATTCAGTCATTCAGGCATCTTTACAGAAGAAAGAGGCCACCCTGGCAGTGGACACAGCGCTTCCCTGCCCACACAGCCCCACCCTCAGCCTCCCACTTCAATGACTCCAGCCTGATTTCTAATTGCCAACTCCTTTCGCCAGGCTTTCAATGACACAATAACGGTTTTGCCTGCCCTTGCAGATGTGTGTTGAGTGCTGAGGAATTAATAACCCTCAGAAGCTGCATTCAACCACCGAAAAGCAGGATTTGGTGGTTAAATGCCAGGACTCACTCCTTTCATGACAGGTTAACTTCAAGAAATGTACTTTTATTGCCTCTCAGAGTGTTCAAGCTCCTGGTGTGTACAAGCTCCAGGTGTACACAGTGGTGTCTAGCTCTCTGACACACTCCTTACAATGCACCCTTTATTGGCCACCTTCCTTTATGCCTCACCTCCTCTCATCTCTTGTCTTCAACCCCCAAATAAGCTGCTTGCATTTGAACTCCTGTCTCAAGTCTAACTTTGGAATTCAAAATAAGATGCCTCCAATGGAGAACCAAAATTGTGCCAGATTGCTCTCAAATGCTGACTGTCGTGAAACTACAGTGCGGTTTCTTAAGGTTTGAAGAGAATGATTTGGGGCCCTTGTGTCATGCTTAGCCAAGTTGTCATTCACACGTGACAATCACAGAAAGACACCGATAACCAAACAAGAGCTCGGAAAGTTCTCTGCCCCAGAACGTTCCTTGAAGACTTCCTCCAACCTTTAGCGAGGTGGGTCAAAGAAATTCAAGACTGAGGAATTTGTGGTAGTCAGCGGTTCCCAAATCCTAACAAGACAAGCTTGTCACCTTTCACATTTCCACCACTGCTTTCTCGTCTTGAAAAAATATTTTAAATCATTTTTCTCATGCTTCATGTTTTGGAACCTGTTATTCAGGGAATGACTCCCATAATGGAATTCCGCAGGGGAGCAGGGTGTGATAGACATAAAAATAGATGATAAATATTGGATGCTCACTGGGGTCTGAGACTATGCTAAGGACTTTACGTACAGTATCTCACTTAATTCTCACAATAACTTGATGAGATAGGCTATTGTATTATCCTGAAAAAGGAAATGAGCCACAAACAGTTTACTTCCCCATGATGATGAAGGGCTCTAAGTGGCTGAGTGGATTCAGACCCTGGAGTCTGGCTCTGGGATTCTTTCTTAATCACTATACTTACCCTTTATGATTCTTTAAGGAAACTCCCCCAATTAAACACAAACCCTAATTCATTCTCATTCATTCTCTCTCTCTCTCTCTCTCTCTCTCTCTCTCTCTCTCTCTCTCTCTCT
>NW_025999990.1:12692155-12745372 GCF_001458135.2 Marmota marmota marmota | reverse complement strand
CGTAACATCCATCAAAACAACTAACTCATTCTATTCATCTCTTCTCTCTCTCTCTCTCTCTCTCTCTCTCTCTCTCTCTCTCTCTCTCTCTGTCTCCCCATTGAGAAGAAGAACTGTGTTCAGAAAATATAGCTGGGTGTCATTTCTTTCATCTTTTATTTTAAAAGTTACAGTAAAATAGAGGGGAAGTTTGTGTTGACCAAATAGATAAGCCTGTGCTGGTTTATAAGCTCTTTTCAAGAACAATCTCAAAATGGCAGTCTGATTGATGAGTCGCACCCACTCAAGAACAGAGGTATCCAATAGAACTCTCCATGATGACATAAATGTCGTAAATGTGCACTGTCCAGTGTGGTATTCGGCAGCCACATGTGGCTATTGAGTACTTATAATGTGCCTCGGGGGACAGAGACATTAATTTTTAATTTTATGTAATTTTAATTAAGAGAAATTTAAATTTGAACAGCCACGTGTGGCTGACGCCTACCTCAGGGCTCTGTGCAGCTCGAGAACCCTGAGAAACAGGAAGGGCTTCCAGGCTGCCCCATCATCTTCCATCCACGTGGCACCAGCTGGAGAAATTCTGCCATTAACTAAAGATGGAGACAGAGAAGTTGTTCCAACGATCTTGAAATAAGAGATGGACCCTCTGGCTCAGAGGGAGGCATATTCACACTATCTTGGTGGCTTTGCTTGCAAGATGTTGCTGGTGTTCTCAGTCCCTCCCCCCTCCCCCGCCCCCAAAACACACTAACACAATGGCTTCCATACCACATTATTCACCCCAGGGTATGCAACAGTGAAATTCTGCAAACATTTAATTTGCATTGCATTTTAAAATATGCTTAGTCACTCATAAGCATAAAACACTGAAATGATGTGGACAAATCTGTGACTTCTATCTGTAGCCTGGTATTACCAGGTTAACTTGTTTTATGCCAACTTTGCAAACTCTTCTGGGACCACCTTCTTAAAGATGTCCTAAGGTTGTAAGGTTGTAAGACTATAAGGTATATTTAATAAGAAATCAAACATCTTTCCATTTCACTCTACTGAAATGACTGAATCAGAATTTCTCTCCACACTTGGTAACCAAAACAAAAATTCAAAAAGAAATTGAGTAATGAGGCTGCTATATCACAGAACAACTGTCACCCCTAACTCTCATTTTCAGTTTGTTTGTGTTCAACCAAAGAGCCCCAGAATTTTCTTTGAATGCTTTTAAAATAAACTAATTTTAAAGTTATAATGGCATCGATTTGAAAACTATAAAATATATTCAAGATATTCAAATATTCCTTTTGCTCCTTTGTATACTAATGCTTTGTACACTAAATGCCACATAATGTTTTTTTTTTGAAAAGACAATATTTTGTTACTTAATATATATTTTTAAAAAGTCTGACAATCACTGGGCATGCAGGCAGGTGTCTGATAAGCAGCAAGTTCCTCCTCATGCCTCCATTGAAGGCTTCCTCCCATTCACCCACCTTAGTGTGTTTGTACCATGCAAGACGGGCTAGAGAGAGAAGGGCTGGTACATGAGTTTTAAACTCTACCAGGACAGAGGCCGACTGATGAATATTATTAACATTGCATTGCCGATAAAAACCAAGCAGAGAGGACTTGATCTGACGTTATGAAGAGTCTCACTGTCCTACCTTGAGTGGCTGTTCAGCACCTCAGGAGGGGCTCTGCTCAAATACAAGCTAGACCAATACTAACGGACACTCCTCACCACCCCGGGGAACCAGCCAGGATGCCCAAGCATAGTAGCCAGGCGGTGTTTATTTAACCATAACTCCTGAGCCCATCCAGCTTGTTTCTGTTTCTTTACCTTTAGAACTAATTTTCCTCTGGGGACCACACACCATTCTGGTGCCTGCCTGTCTTTTTTAATGAAGGAAGAGCTGTGATAATTGCTGTTGAATTTTTAAGCATACACAGAAGAGTGAGGCCAATGGCCTTGGGACTACGGTTACATTTCAGTATTCTAAAGAACTCACCATGGGGACTTAATTTGGTAGAGGTCTGTGATAATCAAGAACCAAGAGGAAAATGCCCCTGGTAAGGAACTTGAGAGTGAGATCCAGAATGGAACAGTAGGGACCCCCAGGGGGGAATGTACCTACTACGGCTCATCAGCATGAGTGACTCCTCCAGCAGGCTTATTTTCTTCTGCTTATTTGATCCTTGTCCACACTTACGTATTGTAGGGTAATTTCTCTAACCACCTTTTCTCCCGCAACACACTGAAAAAAGAAAAAGAAAAAAAAAAGAAGAGAAAACGGGAAAAAAGTCTGCTTTATTTTACAGCTAATTTGCTGTAAGCACATAGCCCAGCTGCTCACAATGAAGCAAAAGAGGAAATGGGAACAGAGGGAACCTTCTAATGAAGGCGGGCGGGGGAGCAGTAAGGAGATGCAAGAGTGGGCTAGGTGCTATCTGTATGATTAAAGACAAGCAAAAAACAGTAGTAAGCAGATATGTTCATTTGAGCCCAGGAACAGAGAAAGAACAGAGAAGAATCAGCGAAGGGCAAATAATTGGTTCAATATGGCATTTTAACTGGTCAGAAGAATCTCCCCCTTCTTTGCATTATATGAAGTTATATTTTGGACTTTGCTCTTGAATGTATTTTATCATTGGTTCATAGACAAAGGATAAGTCCAAAAACAGAGATAGATAGATAGATAGATAGATAGATAGATAGATAGATATTTTAATTGTAGTTCTGCATGAAAGAGCTCAGAATAGAGGGTTTAATTGGGTGGAGAATTGTTTGAATGGATTAATCCGGGGGTCACTGGGAAAAGGACATCCTCGACTTCTGAGTTAGCAGACTGCGTGCCTCGTCCTTACAAAATATTTCCTTTTAAAAATAGGAAAGATTACATTCTTTATTGCATGTTCTCCTCTTTCTGCCAACTCAGCACACATATCCCCGCCACTCCCCCCAACAAGACCTCCTTTCTTTCCCCTGAAGACCACTTCAGAAAGGGGCACATTTTATACTTTGGTACTTTTTCAAACTGCAGAATAGGATATTCATATGGAAATGAAGGATTTTCTGAACTCTCAGCTCTATTTCTTTAATGGTGTATGTAACTCATTATGAGGGGAGTGAAGGGAAGGAACAGCTTATGAGCTAGAAGAAAAAAATAAACAGGTTTTAATATTCGGCTTTATATAAATGTACCGAATTGGTCTGTATGATAACAGTGCCAACATAATTAATTTGAGCCTGGCTTCCTCATTTGTCAGCGAGAGCAGGTTGCAGTGTTCTAAAGCTTCTGTACAATCCTGAAGGAATCGGCCCATCCTCACCCTGGGCTCAGGGCTCCTCTGGAGCCTTCCCCTGGTGAAAGCTGAGGCCCCATTTCCTCTGGCCCAGCTGGGGGCTCTCCAGGCTGGCCTCAGGATCCTCATTCTGAGAATTCTTTCAGCACCAAGGGAGCTCCTTGTCCACCTCATATCCTGTAGCATTTTTTTTGCCTGCTGATCTTCGGAGGAAACGAATGTTTTTTAGTTGCTATTTGATAGCAACAATTGGGAATTCCAAGTTCCTAAATTTTAATCCCACTTAGTAACTCGGAATAACTCCTGGATCCTCACAATTGGTGATAGGAACTGAAGGACAGGGCAGTGGAGTGCATGCTCCTTGGCACAAGGGGATAAGAAAAATAAACAAGAGGAAATAAATGGACTCCAAAAAACTTAAGAAGCTCTGTGCAGCTTCCATACCCAAATCAGCACACAAACAAATTAGCAAACAGACATTTCCAGATTCAGGTCCAGGAATAATAAAACACTGACAGTAATTAAGAAAGAGCCAAAAATGTACTTCTCTTAGATTTGAAAAATTTGGATCTTTAACAATGGAAATCTATTTTTTTAAAATGGGGGGGGGGAAGGAATTGGTGGAGAATAGAAAAAGAATAAAACTTGTTCTGAAACTTAAAATGTTGATAGGTGGGGGCAGGAAAAAAAATAAACTATTCTGTTTTTTAGGTTTTTCTGTTCCATTTTTCTCATCACTGAGTACCTGAAACTCTCTGTGTGCTAGCCCAAATGGTCATGGACCCATTTTTAATAAATGTGCAGAAGAGCTGGAAGCATATTACAAGGGGACAGTAAAGTGCCAGACACAACTGAGAAAGGGATGAGAACCTCTCTCCATAATAGTAGGGCGTGTTCCTCAAAATATATTTTATTGAGTAAGACAAAAGCTAGGTGAAGAAATTAGCAATTTGCTATGTGTATTTGTGAAATAAGAGGAAATGTTTATATAAATAAGTATATTTATATGTACATGTACATATAAATCAGTGATTCTCATTGGTGATTTTTGCCTCCCAAGAAATATTGGCAATGTCTTGGGGGCATTTTTGAATTGTCACAGCTAAAGGGTTTCTATTGACATCTAGTAGGCGGGGATCAAGGGATGCTGCTAAATATACATAATACACCCAATGCCCATATCTCCACAACAAAGAATTATCTAGGTTAAGAAATCCTGGATAGACGATATAGATAAAGACCGAGTGTGTGCATTAGCCTGGGTATATATTTGAAAAGGAAAAATCATGAAAATAGAGAAAGGATCACATCTCAAAGAAGAAGAGAATTGGGTTGCAGAAATAGAACAGATCCAAGATTTATATTAGACACCGTGTAAAAGATTTGACTCTGAAATTGTGTGTCTATTTTACCTTATTGCCAGGAGAATGAACTTACAAAAAGAGAACCCTAACGTTCCCCAGCATAAAAGCACTCAACGCTATGCTATGACTAGCCCACATAACCACACAAAGAGGAATCAGGGACTCTAAAACACAGATGTTGACTACATAGTCTCAAGGGGGAAAAACCTAAAGACAAAAGAACAGAAAAAAAAATTTTTTATTTGTTTCAGTTATATTTTTGATGGTTGTCTTGGTATTTTATTTTTAAACTCTTTGGTGTATATTGTAGGATTTTTTTAAAAAAATTAGTAATTACGTGATGTCATTGAGAATCAGGATTTGGGCATAGAAGAAAGAGATACAGATAAAATATAGAAGGTAATTTAAAATACTTTAGTCCTGAAATGAAATTGGGAAAATCAGTACAAAATCTAAAAAGGATTTATTTTCTAGTTTTATTCTCTGAAAGCCTAGAAGTAATAATCAATATAGCAGCAATGAGCATTCTTAGTACCAGATCGTGGTCACTAAACATCATATTCTGGGAAGAATAGGTGATTCCTAGTCTGAAGAAAAAATGTACAAGACAGGGATAAAATATTCAGTAATAGTAGAAAGCAGGAAACTATCAAAGCTACATTATGTTAAAAGGTACAAAATACAACATGAAGAGGCTCTCACTGACCAAGCATGGCACAATCAGAACATAATTACAATGAGTCAAAGCACAGCGTATTTTAAACAAAATAATTCATCTTTGCCCAATACTAAAAAATCAACTATTCTGAAAACTAACAAATAGGAAAAAAAAAACAAGCATTCATACTGCTATTGCTATTGCTATATGAACTGTACATCTAGGTAACAAAATAGTTGAAAATAGATCAGATAGACAAAAGGAAGCCAAATAGACAAGCAAAGCTTCTTTTTGTAGTTGTATTTTAGATAATTACTAATCAACAAAGTAAGACACAAATAGAATATTGCTCTCCCTATTGAACTAATCATAATTCTAGACAATTAGAAAAAATATGAACACTGACAGGGATTTGATTCTAAAGATTTTAAATTTTTAGATTGATTATGGTACTACCATTGCTTTTTTTTTTAATAAAAGTCCCCTATTTTAGAGTTACATGCTTAAATGTTTATGGATGAAAGAATATAACATTAGAGATTTGCTTGGATATAATCCACAGAGGGGAGCGGAGAAGAACAGCTAACACAGACTGACAATCACTGGAAATGGGCAACGGGGTAGGGGTTTCAGTATACTCATCTATTTTTATATAAAATTCAAAAATTTTATAATGGCAATGTTTTTTAAAACTTAAGAACGGATGAAAATTAGAAAAGAATGGATGTTCTTTAATTTCTCGTCACAGGAGGAGCATTGGCAGCAATCTTTCTGGTGCAGATGTGAGGACAGGAAGCATACTTTGAGACATGCTCTGTTTGAGTCCTGGAATATCCTCAAAGAAGTTCGCTTCCTCCCTACTCTGCACACTTGATGCTCAACCATCCTGATCCAATAAGAAATCGTATGAGGAGATGCTGCTGCTTCACCCCTTCAGGTCAATGCCCACTGGTCCTGGAATCCACTCATTCTGATAGATGCTATAAAACAATAATATCAACTGCCACTTATTGAACAGCTTCTGTGGGCCAAGCTGTCTTGTAGCTCTGTCTACAATAAAAAGGCCACTAATGTTCCCATTCCATAGTCATGGAAATAATAGAGAAATAGCCACACAGCTAACAAGCATCTCACTCAGGATGTTGACACAGATCAAAGAATTCTTGGCCTTGGCACAGTAACAGATCCACACGTGACTGAGTGGCTCGGGCTAGGATTTCCCTGTCTCTAAGCTCATCAAAATTATTTTATAACTTTTCGTGCTAACGATCATCCAACTAGAATGTACGTCAGAGACACCTGGGAAATTTGCTTAAAATGTAGACTCCTGGGAATGGGAACACCCTGAGAGATTCTGATTCCATATGTCCAAGGACCAAGGCCCAGGAATCTGCATTTAGCAAAAGATTCTGGTGCAGATGGTCTGAGAACAAAACTTTGAGAAACACTTCCCAAATCCATCACAGTCTTAGACTTCAAATGTTATAATCTGATCCTAGACTCTTTGGTTCCTGGCAACACGCCCCCTTAAATGAATAAGCAGTTACTCAAGAGCTTCAGATTGTCTCTCTGCTCCTGTTCTTTCTTCTGCCAGAATAATATACTCATCATCTTCACAGTTGTGATAATAAGTACGCTAGAACGAATGTTCTGGGGAGTGCAAAGGCCATACCAACATTTACATGCCCTTCCTCAGACTGGCCACCATGTGCTGAATTCAAAACGACAGAAGCTCAGCACTGTAATTTACCATTAAGATCAGCAGTGTAATCCTTTCCGTTCAGCTCAGTTTCTATCATAACCAAACACTTGCCAAGTGCCGAGTGTTGGGACATGCAGGCACTACAGAGAAGAACAGGACACAAGATTTTCTTTGGAAACTGTCTAGAAGTTTCTTGGTGATCAAAACCTAAGCAGGGCTTGGAGGTCTGCCAGACAGAGGACAGGGGAATTTCTGTGTTGAACCCAAAAAGCAGTGGAGTCCCAGAGAGGCCCAGTGACCTGCCCACGGTCATCTGCTCTTTTGTTTCAGACAGCTCAGAGGAAGAATGAGTTCAAGTTCTGAAGGAATTACATAATATACCTGTGGTCCTTGAAGCCTTCTGCAGCCTCCCCAGGGACTCCGGCTTGTACTACATAACTCTTCTCACAATCCAGTTCATTTTTGCTCAGGATTTATCAGCCACAAAAATGAGTTTAACCTTTGGAGCTTCAGTTTGGCACCTCCTGCGTTTCCACCCTCAAATGTTGTCTCCCACCCCATCTGGCTGTGGCAAGACTCCTTCAAGGATCAGACATCTCTAAAATTAGGCATCGGCTGAGATTTATGCTGATTCTCTTGATTCAGTCCAGACTTGTCAACGTCCCTGGAAGCAAGCAAACCGTTCCATAAATTACTGCAGCCTTTAACCAACCAAACTATTTTTAAAGGGTGGTCTATATCAAATGCAATTAAATCTGAATTGTTGCCTCAATAACTCTTGCCTTCTTTTTTTTTTTCGCCCTGTTCGCTTACATCCCCAAGTATATTTCGCTTGCACTACATTAAAAGCACCGTTCATCACTTTTTCAGCCTCTAGAGAAATGCTAAGAGTGGTGACATTTTTTGTTTCTGGAGGTGTGGAAATAAAGTCTCAGCACACCACTCCTGTAAATGCACCCTGGTTGGGCACATCCTCCTGATCCTGACTCCAGAAAACATTCTGGAGTGAAATAATGGAGGCACCTAGCAATTGAGGTTGGGGAAGTTCTAATGTCTCCATCTGTTTTGGTGATTCTGGTTTGTACACATGTGGGTGAGTCCTCTGTTACCTGACTACACTGTGGCCACAGGGTTCGGAGTCAGTCCTAGACAGAGCCAGCCTCCACATGCACCCTCTCTGGAGTTCTCCCCTGCATCTTCTATACTGGGGCCATGCAGATGGAAGAGCCCCCCAAATCCCTTCCCTTTTTGCCCAGCCATTGTCCAAAATATCTGAAAATAATCTGAGTTGTCGCAACGAGAGAGGATGTATTTAATAAGGGATCTGGCTTCTCCATTTTTTGTCATTTGATGGCTGACAGGTTTGAACCACACTCCTCCCTCTTCCAGTACATCTGGGCAAGCTGAAAAGAAAGTCTGGGTGTCCCCTCCTTGGGACTGGTGGGAAATTAAGACCATGAAATCGGCCGTGCCTGGGACTTTCACACTAGCCTCGTCTGTTAAGTATAATAAAAACCCAGGCCAGTTTCCTTTCCTTGTTTATCAACTTAAGAAGTCACTTCATACCTGCTTGAGTGGGTCAGCTCTGCTCTCCCAAGAGACCTCAGTAATGTGATAAACATTCCCAGAGCTTCTTGGTGTCTATGGAGCTTCATCACTCCTACAACCAGATCACATTTTAGATGGGAGCCCATCTGCTTTTGCAGGTGACCAGAACAATGTGTTCTTCCTCCCAGCTGAGATCAAAATTCCTAGCCCAAACAGGTCAGTGAGAGACCCTTGGACCTCTCTCACAGCAGCTGGGAACCTACGTGATCTCCACACACCAATCACCTTGGGGTTGGCTGAAGCTCCAGTTTGCATTAGTCAGAAACCATAATCATGCCCTGTCCACAATCTTTTCTGCAATTAGTCACCTACGTCCTGACACCTAAGCCTTCTCTGCCATTGGAAACCATCCATACCAAATCATTCTCTCTGGCCACCTCCAGCCCAGTCCTGCCATCAGCTCAGAATGAAGTAATAAGATGCCCTCTTTCAAGATGCTGTATTGCCATCTACCAGAAAAAGGTGGTAATAGCTATTTAAATCTATGGTGATTAAAATATGGACAGCTCCCCCTGGAGTTGTGCAATTCACAGACTACAAAACTATAAGTGGAGGCCCTCTTCCCACTAAGGCTACTCCTAGTCCTTCCCTGAATTTCAGCAGAGACATGAGCTCATACCAAACTAGCAGCCTGGCAAGACCCAGGCTTTTTTGCCATGTGGATCTCAACACCATCGTGCAGAAGGAAGGGGGGTGGTTGTTGTACCTTCTACATCCCTCAACTGAAAGTTCATCATCCAAGCATTTAGTTCTTCCCCATGGGGACTATCAATATTTTGAGTGGCATATTCTTTGTTGTATGGGACTAACCCTTACTGTGGGACACCCCAGCAACCAGTGCAAAGTAGCAGGCCATTCTCTAGTTATTGCAGAAACCAAAGGCACCCCTCCCATTTCCATATGTGCACTAAAATGATGGCATCCCTTCTCTCCAGCACATGCACAGTTGAAGGCCACATGATGATCTATGTGCATCTGCCACCATCTCTAGACTTGCTCTTTGGGAGGGTAGCTATCTCACCTTCCACAGATCCACATTCCCCAAAGTGCCTATCATTTAACCTGAATTGAAAAAGAGCACAGATCAGTAAAAACAGAAAATCAGAACTCACAGTTGCTCATAGGGCAATTCAAGTTCTCCTCTTCCTTTTTTGCTGGGGAAGAGCCCAGGCTAGATCACCTCTCCTGAAACTCAGGACGCCTTGTCCTATACCTGTCCTTGCAATTGAAGAGCATCTGCTTGTGCCCATTATTGCTCTCATCACTCACAGCATTAATGTAGATCATTATAAAATTGCTCATATCACCTCATTCCCTCAATACAGTTGTCCCTTATCCATGGATATATGAGTTATATGAAAATAACCTCTCTCTCAAAATATCTTATTGTACGTTCAGTTCTTTATTTAAAGAAAGCTTTACAGCTTCTCTTTAAAATATCTGAATGGCCAGAATCACTACTTTTGCACTTTGGACCATTCTTAAGTAAAGTAGAGGTTATATAAGTATAACCCCTTGAATATAAGTACTACGATTCCACAAGAGTAAATCTCATAACTGTGACTGCTACCAAGTGACTGATGGGTGGGTGGGTAGTACATACAGGGTGGATACATACACCAGCAAAAATTGACAGTGGGAGATTTCATTATGCTACTCGAAGTTGCATGCAATTTAACACTTACAAACTGGTTATTTCTGAAACTATCCATTTAATTCTTTTTGGACTAAGGGTAACTGATTCTACTAAAAGCCAAACTGCAAATAAGAGGGATAAGAGGGTACTCCTATTATTGATAAACAGGTGGCCTTCCCCCCTGTGCCTAGGGAAATGGATGACAAATGCCTTCTGCATGGGAAATGAAGAATAAAAAAAGACACACACTGACAAATAGAAACCCTGGGTCTCTCATGACAGAAACAAAATTGGGGAAGTTGCTGCATCAGGAGTTCTGTCTTACCTTCTATTGCAATCTTCTAAAGTTTTTAAATATTTCTGTTGAATAATTAGGGCTGGCTGAGAAGGGCCAGTTATCTACCTATCAATGGTATTCCTTGATAATTGAAGGTTCTGTTCTGATACCCACTCTCAAGAGAAATGACCCTCCTCCTACCTCAGTTATCAATCTAAGTCAAAGGATGGCAAAGTATAGCCCAAGTCCAAATCTACCTTGCCAACTGTTTTTGCCTGGCCTGGAGCTAAGAGTGGTTAATATGATGTCAACTTGGCTGGGCCACGGTACCCAAATATTGGGTTAAACATTATTCCAGATGTTTCTGTGCAAGGGTTTTTCTATGTGATTAACACTAAAATCGGTGGGCTTTAAATAAAGAAGATGACTCTCCCTAATACAGGTGAGCTTCATCTAGGCAGTTGAAGGACTGAATAAAACAACACTGACCTCCCCTGAGCAAGAGGGACTTCTGCCAGCCGAAGACCTTCAGACTTCAACTGCAACATCCGGTCTTCCCTGGGTCACCAGCCTGCTGGCTCTGCCTGCAGAGTTTAGACTTGCCGGTCATTCATAATTGCATTAGCTCATTATTTAAGTTCAATCTCTATTTCTGTATACACATCCAAATATTTCTGTTTCTCTGGAGATTCCTGACTACCAAAATGGTTTCTACTTTTCGTAATGGTTTTATTTTAAAGGATTATATAAATACCACATAACGTCCTTAATTTTGCCTCATGGACAACAAAGCCTGAAATGTTTACCATCTGGCCCTTTAAGTTTGTTGTTATCAGTTCAAAGCCAACCACCTCCATTCTACTCGCCTTGCCTGGGACTGGCAGTGACATAAGTCTGGCTAGTAAGATAACAGGGAAGTTCTTCTACGGACTGATGGAAAAGGCTCATTTTATCCCAAGAAGGAATAACAGGAATAACCAAAAGTGATGGCTGGGCTATTGCAGCCATCCTGCAGGCCTAAGGTAGGCTGGCCTAAGTCCATGGCCACCTCCAAGCAAAATGATGGAAAGGGTCCTCTGTGACATCATAGGGCTGTAGCAGCAATATACTATGTCAATGCTTTTTGCTAGGCAAAACAACATATCACCTTAATTTCTAAGATGCTTTGAGTTAGAGTTCTTATTAATTACATACAGCTAAACACATCCTGATGAACGTGAAGGGCCAGGGTGATTTCATTTTCAGTCCTGATTAATTGGTGACAGAGCTAGACAAGTAGACTTTCTCATCTAAACTGAGAAGACTAGCATTTCTAGCAGTGAGCCAAAGTATAGTTTTTCACGAATGGACTGAGAGTAGCTAAGTGGATTCAGGTGATTTCATGCTAGCTGGTGTTTTGAAGGAGCTGTTGTATAACAAATAAAGACGGCACCCACCACCCATCTTTCTTGCATTTATTTTACTTTTTGTTGAATCTCAAAGGGACCTAATCATTGATATTTTCCCAAGAAAGAAAGTCTTATAAAAATACCAACTGTGGGCTTGGGATGTAGCTCAGTGGTAGACCACTTGCCTAGCATGTGTGAGGCCCTGGGGTTCCATCTTCAGAACTGAAAAAAAAAAAAAAGCAGTATTCACACAAAGAGGAGGCAAACCATACACCCCCCTGATCACAGTAGGTTTTGTGGTTGTTATTTGTTTGTTCTTTAATAGGGCAAGCAATTCAATTTCACCAGCTACTGCTGCATGGAAGTTCTAATAAGCAAGATCTTCCTTTTCCCTTGACTGCCTTCTGCATGCCACAGAGTCCTGCAGTTGCTAGATGGTTACCCTCACTGCAGCACCCCCTAGTGGTTGCCACTTCTACTGCACCCATTTCACAGGTGGAACAGAGGAGGTTCAGTAACTTTCCACAGACTCTACAAAGTATGGCTCACTGAAGCCAGTGCCATACAAAGAGCAGAGAGAGTTACAAGATCCCTCATGCCCCAGCTGCCTCCTTTTGGCTTCGTTCCTCAGATAATTACCTCTGCCCTCCCAAAAGTTGTCCACGAGACCCCACCAGCCATGCGGGTGACTCACTGTAACTCCTCTCTACCTGAAGGCTTCCATGTATGAGTCTGAGACTCTCACCTTTTCCTTGGGATTTGATTGGCTCTCAGTCATTTTTGCAGTACCAGAAACTAATGGTGAATGAAAACATTTCCAAATAACCTGGTTTACAGTTGTGGTTTTATTTCAAATTATCTAGAATTCTCTGTCATTTTGAGATGTGTTAGAATTGGAGCCATTCTTTAGAAATATGGATCCAAGTTTAAAGAACCATAAATCCCCACACAAGAAGAGCCTCTGGTTGTCATTCTGACTCCAATCCCCCACTCAACAGTAATCCTCCATCTCTGCTTTGGTCCATCCAGAGCTCATTGCTAGAAAACTTGTCCTAGCATTGGAACAACATCTTTCTTCCTGTGCTCTTTACCCACAGGTTGTAATTCTGCCCACTGGTGCCTCCCTGAACAAACACATTTCCTCTTTCACACGCCAACCCCTCAGATATTTTAAGACTGCTGCTTTGTAACCCAGAATTTTCTCTTCCTCATGCCAAGCATCTCCAGTTCCCTCACCCTTAAAGCAAAGGCCTGGGTCCAAATCCACTCAGGTGTCCAATCCTTCCTCTCCAAACACATTCTCCAAGAAACAAGAGCAATTTAACTGGACATTAATATTCCCCCAACTTCCCTGAAGCCCATATGTTTTGTAAATTTCCATTGAATAGCACTTTCTTTTTATTACTCTTTGGAAAGATACAAATAATTGCACTCCTATGAGTCTATTCATTTGGATATAGTCTTTCTAGGAAATCTTTGCCTCCCACTGACAATCAGGGTGGAATCAAGTTGCCATATCAAGGAGCCCAGTTTTCTTTCCAACATGAACAATGAGGTTGTTTTTATGTAGGCCCATTCAGCATTGTCACGGCTATTTAAAAATAGGTAAATACTCCAATCAAAGATACATTGAACATGAATGATAATACTGTCTTCATCCTAAGAGTCCCTGTTAGTAGGAAGTCATTGAAGGCAGGGCCACTTGGTAAAGATCATAAGCCAATAATTAATCAATCAATAATAAATGTTGTAGATGGACAAAAAATGCGGCATATATACACAATGAAATTTTACTCAGCAATAAAAGAGAATAAAATCATGGCATTTGCAGGTAAATGGATGGAGTTGGAGAAGTTAATGCTAAAAAAGTTAGCCAATCCCCCAAAAAACAAATGCCAAATGTTTTCTTGGATATAAGGAGGCTGACTCATAGTGGGGTAGGGAGGGGGAGCATGGGAGGAATAAATGAATTCGAGATAGGGCAGAGGGGTGGGAGGGAAAGGAAGCAGGCAGGGGATTAGCAAGGATGGTGGAATGTGATGGACATCATTATCAAATGTATGAAGACACAAATTGGGTGTCAACATACTTTATATACAAACAGAGATATGAAAAATTGTGGTATATATGTGTAATAAGAATTGTAATGCATTCCGCTGCCATGTATTTAAAAAATAAAATCAATTAAAAAATAATGATAGCATAGAGTGGAGTCAGAACATAGGCAGGTCTGATTGAATGTGTCCCGAATTTCACCCTGTGGCTGTGGAGGTAAGGCACGCATGGGCAACATGAGGCCATACCTACTAAGTGCTGACACAGGGAGCAGGCATCAGTGTAGATGGGAAGAGAGCCCACAGATGCCATGAGCTCACTGCATGGACATTGCTTCCTTTACATCTCCAGCAGCTTGACCTAGGAACCTTGGTCCATGCAGAAGTGAGAGACGAGCAAAGTCAGACCCTCACTCAAATCCTCCTAGATAGGAAGAGAAAAAGACCCAAACAGAACTTCAGGGTTAAAAAGCCCTCTTGTGAGTAGTTCCTGGAGCTAGAAAGATGTCACTAGCAGTGAATATCTGAGCAGAGTGGGGAGGGTGAAGTAAGAATGTGTGGCCTGGGAGGGACAAGGTGGCAGAGGGGGCTGTGTGTGGCCAGGTTCCAATGTGTTCTGCGGGGAGATATCACACGCACATGCATTCACACACACACACACACACACACACACACACACAGCCTGTTTCAGGACAGGATGGTGTTCCTTGGCTGAATGGGGATATCAGGCCAGGCCAGGTGGGGACACCTTACTCCACTCCAAAAGCCATGGCTTCCTCTGTTCTTGACCTTCTGAGTTCCTAGAATGAGTGAGAAGTAGTTTTAACATTTCTCAGTCCAGCACTTCATTTTGAAGGTGAGGACCTGATAGTCCTGGAAGGTTATAGAATATGTCTAATATGCCCAATAACCTGAAGCTTCCAACTTCAGCTGGGAAAAATCACAGGCTTTGATTCTCAGCCCAGTCCCTTTCCACCAAATTCCACCCTTTGCCACACCAGTTTCCCCCTCAGGCTCCTTTTCGTATCCCCCAGTCTCTGCATTCTCACCTACAGGAGGGTCTGGTGCACACTATCTGAACACTGAATTCAACCGTATTTTCTAGAAGCCTGTTAGACTGACATGACACAAACTCACATGGGAAGGGAAATGGGCTTTGTGCATAAGTAGCTATAAATAAAAGCCCCAAACTAGTGAAAGTTTCTAGATCTCCTTTTTATTTAAATGTTCCTCATTTATATGCAACCAATTCACAAAAGCCCACACACCAATCTGTAATGCACCTGGTCTTGGCAGAGATTGCCAGTTTGGTAGTGTCAGGCTTTTTTTTTCCCCCCACAATAAAAAATGCACAAGTTCATGTCCTTAGGATACAATAGTTCCTTTTTTCAAAAAATTTAATCCCCCAAACAAATAGTTCATTAAATTTATCAAATGAAATGGACTCTGTTTATTCTCTATCTTCTAGCAATAGCCATCCAGGTCTGCTTAGAGAACAGGTATGTCAGATGCTGGCTTCACATCACACTTGGACTCTCCAAACCTATATTAGACTGCAAGGGCTACGATAACAAAGTACCACCGACTAAGTGGCTTCAACATTTATTTTCTCACAGTTCTGGAGGCTAGAAGCCTGAAGTCAAGAGTGTCACCAGGGTTAGGTTCTTCTGGGGCCCCTCCCTGACTTATAAATGACTGTCTTTTCCCCATGAGTTCCTGTGTCCTCATTTCTTTTTATAAGGACACCATCCAAACTAGATTAGGGTCTACCCCACCGATCTCATTTTAACTTAATTACCTCTTTAAAGACCCTTCTCCAAATATAGCTATATTCTGAGGTTCTGAGAGGCAGGGCTTTAACAAGTGTGTTTGATGGGCACAGGACTCAGCATATAACTCTGGGCATTGTTCCCACCTCCAAATCCATGTCCTCACATGCAGAATATACTCACCCCTTAACAACAGCCCCAACAATCTTAAACTCCTTCACCATCAATATACTCAGGCCTCTACCTAAAGCAGCTCTTAGGGCTGGAATTCGAAGAGACAGAGAGGGATTGGAGTAACTTGCCATTCCCACCTAAGAATGGAGCTTAGGCCTGGCATCTAACACAGAGGAGGCTTCTGCTACCTGAGCATGCCCATCTGTCTGGAGAGGTGTGGAACTCTCCTGGGGACTCCACCACTCTGAACAATGTAAGGAAAAAAGTCTATTTCTCCCAAGATGGCTATACAAAACATTAAGGTGAATTATTAGGTAAAGGCCATCTCCTGTTGCCTCTTGTTCCAAGGGAGCTGATCTCTTCTGTTCTAGAAAAGGAAGAGAGAGAGCTGATTCAGCGTTCCAAGGGTAAAAATAGCTAAACGGACAGCTTGAGCGAAGCTTAGCAGCTCACCTGTTTGTCCTGTTATCTACTGCACTAAGGAGGCTATCAAGGCCTACAAAGTTAGAAGCCTATGTAAAACCAAGGCTCTGTGTAAAAACCATCTACCTGAAATTGAAAAGTGGTGGGGAGCACTCTTGTGTTGAAAATAGACAGCTGCTTCATGGGCTTCTCTTTGAACAGCTGCCAGGGGACGGGCAATCAAGGGGAAGCCTCAATGGCACTGGGAGCTGTCAGGGACTGCATGTGGAATGCTCACCCTCAGTGGGATTCCAGCAGATCAAATCCCAGGGCAAAGGTTGGGACTTCCCATCCCCATTTGCCAGCTTTTCAAAGTTCAGCATGCACTTCTGGCTCAAGTTGGGTGCATTTTGCAGGTCAAGTTCATTTTCAGTTGTGCAAGACTTAACCTTTTCTGTGAAAAATCACATTGATATTGGATTCACACCTCTCTGGACACTTAAGATTTCTGAACCCCAGACTTTAAATTCAACCTTGCTCACCCCATGCAAGCAGAACTTCCCAGAAGGAAGAAAGGAGCGATGGAGATGGCCTGGGAGTCCCGCACCTGCCTCTGAATGTCTTTTGATCCTCTAAAAGGTCACAATCTGCAATCAGTTCTACTAAAGTTTGAATTAGGGATTTGACAAAGGAAGAGGGAAATAAGGCTTAAGAAAAATACACACATGCACACACGTGCACACACACACATAAGTTCATTTTTAAGAGAACAAGAGATAGCTCGAGAATAGCAAACAGGCCCCACTTTGCCCGTATTTCAACATTATTTGATCAGTCTGTCATGTTGACAAAACAGCCCCCACTAAGGGCAGACACAGCACACAGCAAGCACAGGCGGTGTGTTCGATTCCTGCTCCCTTGCAAACTCAGGAATGCAGGAAGACTGCACAGTGGGCACATGTGGTCTAAAAATGCTAGGCCTGCCTCAACTCTGTAGGATCCACTTCCCAGGTGACAGGAGCCCTGAGGCCTGGGCCCTGCCCAGGGGAGGGGCCGGGGCCTCTGCCTGTACCCAGGCTAATTACCGGAGACCCCGACAGGCAGCTGCTGGGCCTCAGCCCCCCATTTGTGAGCGTGTTGCAAGGAACTGGTTCTAACTTTAGAACTACACTCTAAACTTTGATCTTCCAGCGCTGCTTGGCTTTAGGCAAAACATAAACTTGAGAGCTGCAGCATGTTTTTTAAATCTTACTCCCCTGGCAGTTTTTGAATAAGGACAGGAATTATTTTCAAATGAGAATCTTTGCCTGCATAACAGAGGCTTCCAAAATTAAGCAAAAACACATGGCAGCTCTTATTATTAAATTTCCCTTGGAAAACAATGGTTTAAATTATGGGGGGGGACAGTTTGATAAAACTTTGAAATGTGAAGCCTGAAGTTTAAAAAAAAAAATGCTTGTGTGTGTGTATGTGTGTGTGTGTGTGTGTGTGTGTGGGAGAGAGAGAGAGAGAGAGAGAGAGAGAGAGATTAAATAACATTATGGAGTTTGTCTGGCCCTGCCTTTATTAATCTATTTCTGCCAATGTTTAAAAAATTGAATGCTTGGGGTCTGAAATTTTAAAGCTGAAAATCAGGTGCTAAGGGGTTTCCTGAAATACACAGAGATAGTACCTGATTAAAGTATCTCCATGTAAAGCATGTTTTCAAGAAAAAAATAAAGAAGGTAGTTTTTAACTATATCATAATCTGTACCTGTTTCCATGTAGCATTCGCAGGAACTAGAAACCTTCTATCAAAGTGAGCTGAGTTACAATAAGGGTCATTGATAACTTCTATCATCAAAATAAAGCCCAGCTCAGCTCTCCTCTTCTCCCCAAGCCATTACCAGAAAGAAATCTGGGAAATTGTACTGCCTTGACACCTTCACCCCAGGCACTGTTCAATCCTTCTCTCCCCTCAAGGAATGAATCAACCTACCTTCTTGATGAAGCCCTTCTGATCACCTCATTAAAAAGTTTCCCCATTTCCTCATCAGTCCACAGGCTTATCATGTGGATCACACACTGGGAACTTACTTCCTGCTGGATATGGTTAGTGATCTTAAGAATACAACTCTTCTCAGCTATCTTAGAAGACCCAGAAGGGCAGGAACCAGCTCTTTCCTTTTTTTGGCATCTACATTGGGACTAATCTCAGTGCGCTGCACTGGTGGCTGGGTTCTGTGTGAGGACTACAGGGGGACCACAGCAGGGTTTGGTAATGATAACAAGTTATCTTCTAGCATCACCCAGAGTAAACCCTGGGGAACAAACACCAAGGAAAAAAATGTACCCTGGTGGAGGTTGAGCAACCAGCTGGGCTCACGCTTGAGTGGCAAATACCACTCTGAGCCCTCAGCGACTCAGCTTGATGGAGAAATGAAAGGGGATGAGGGAGCCGTTGTCCCCACTCTGATTCTGCAAATGATGTACTTCGTTACTTCTGCTGATTCTCATAATTCTGCTCCACCTTATTGCACTGGCCTGTTTTTTAATCTCCTCTGATGATTTCTGGATGGTGTATTGCTGGTCATAACAATATCCATCCCTTATGCGTATACCCACCAGATTCCTGGGCCGTCTCTGCAGCATTTTTGAAGCAGTTGTGGGAAAACAAGAACATCATTCACAAAACTTTATTTATGCCACTGAATTCCACTTTGGAATGATTTCCTTTTCAGTTATAAAAAAAAACTTCCTTTTCTCTTTCAAATAGCAGATCCAATAAACTCATTCAACATTTTGGGAAGGGATTGCATTGCCTGAAAGAAACAGGTGGTATTGTCATTTCAGGCCGTGGTGTTCTTTGTGGTCCCTAGACCAACATCATCGCCTGGGAGCTTGATAGAAATATAGCATCCCGGTCTCCATCACACATCCACCCAGTCAGGATCTACATTTTAACAGGATCCCCCGAGATTCGTGTACATATGAACATCAACCAGAGCATCGCATAGAGTGCTTTCCCCATCAAAAAGCTTACGCTGACAATCTATCACTCCTGCTCTGAAGTGCTCAATCTAGAGATTCATAGGGTGGGCTTCCCCATGGTTTTGTTTTGTTTTTTTGTTTGTTTGTTTTGCTTTTGTTCACCTTTCAAGTTCAAGTTCACCCAAGAGGAGTGATTTAAGGCAAGTGAATTACTCATGCAGAGGTGCCCCAATAAAGGTATCTCGTCCTTCCAGTGGGGAAACTACATTTGAAAGTGAGGAAAAGAATGAACCCACACTTTGTAGTCTCCAGGACAATATACACACAAAAGTCCCCTGGTCTTGAGGATGCTAGGGCCGTGGCAGGGCCATTCACCTCCCTTGTACTTTCTGGGTCCAGGTTGGGGAGGCAGAGTCCTTGCAATGGCAGACTTTGGCAGACACTCAACAGTCGGAAGATCACCTTCCCAAATGGGTGACTACATCCAGCAGGGTCTGAGAGCCAGAGGAGGGAGTCAGGGAGTCACTGAAGGTGAAAGGGCAGGTTGATGAAAGCCACTGGGAGAGAGAACAGAGCCAAGCCCATCGTGGGGCGGTGTGTGGAGGCAGGTGCTTATGCCAACAGCATTGATCTAAAAAGGCAAGAAATAAGAACAGTCGATTGCTTTCATTTATCTGGGGGTAAGAGGCCATAGTCACAGTCAAATGATTTTTGCCACCTCACTCAACTCTACCTGCATAGGCCCTGCAGCCACACATGCACCGCTATCGTGAGTTCCTCCTGCCATCTTGGGGACCTCAGGAGTTATCTCAAATGCATGAAGCATCAGACCATTTCTCATTCCATTCTAGGTTGCAGCTCCTACCCATCCTTCTATACACTGATGCTCACATCCTTGTGGTCATACAACAGCCCCATAAGCTACTTCTAAGACCAAGGAGGAATGCCTAGCCCCCACCCTGCTGTGAATTATCTGTTAGAGAGACCCCTTAGCTAGCTGTGAATAACAAGGGGTAGAGAGTTTAGTGAGACCTCCAGAATCCCCTCCCATCCTCAGAAACACCTGTGCCATCAGCTTAACATTTCTTCATAGGATCCATCTCTCTGCTGGACTCCAAACTCTTACCATAATTTGCTTTTAGTCCCTCCCCATTCCTGCCCTGACAGGTAAGCAGACATGTCAGTGTGTGTCTGTCCCCTAACCCTGGATATGTCCTCAGTTCTTTCTCCAAAAGGAACAGGATGGAAAAGGCAGAGAAAGACAGAAATAGAAACGGGTGTTGGGGGAGAGCTGTGGGGATCAGAGTGTCAGGGACACGGGCTCCTGACGCAGCCAGATCTCACCTCAACAACACCCTGCTCCAGTTGATCGTTTGTTAATAAACCAAGTAAAATAACTTTAAAGTAAACTTCAAGGGGAACATAAAGGGCCAGCAGCCTGGGGGAATGGCAGCAGTTCTACCCACTTTCGTTCATTTATTCAACACCTAAAACAGTGTCTGGCATAGAACAGGCAATAAATATTTGCAAATGAATGACCAAATGAATGCATGAATTTAGCAAACACAGGCTTAGTGTCTGCATGTGCAAGTCTTTATACTAAACATTAGAATGCAGCAGTAAATCAGAATCCAGCCCTGCCCTGACTGTGGATGGGACAAAATACCCATGATTCTCATGGCCGAATGTGATATTAATGCAAGCAGGGGTCAGGGAGATACTGAAGAAACACATAGAGAGGCCTGGTAAGGACCCCCAACTAAGGGCACAAACACTGAGTCCGAGAAGGTGGGAGTACCTGCTCAGAGGAGCACCTCCTCTGGTCTTTTGAGGCATCCCCCTGCCTAGGTGGGCAATGGCTGTGAACATCATAGACTCACAACCCCAGTTCCTAGCACTGTGGACTGGGGCTGGAGCTGAATCACCTCTCTTCTTGGGATAGCTGGACTCCAGTGCCAATGGAAATACACAAGGTGGGCAAAAGAAACACAGAGCTCTGAGGGGAGGAGCAGAAAAGAGGAGAGGTCATGGCAGCCCAGATTTCAGGGACCTTACATTTTAAACATGGAGAAGAGGGAAAGGCAGATCAAAGGTGGGGTGGGGGCAGTTTACAGAGAATGCTGGAGAATGACTAGGGTAGGGAAGTGGCTTTCACGGCAAAACCAGGGGAATTAGACAGGTATCTGCCAACATCTACTGCTTCAAAGAGAAGCTCAAGAGTCATCTAAGTTGTTTTGTACAGAGAATAAGACTGAGTTTGGTAGGGATTTCACTGGGTAATGGGATAAAAATTTAGGCACTGCTCATTCTATTCCAAGGCTCCCTTGCAGCCGTGCTTTGAGCTGGGGGAAATGTGTTGTGGTACATATTTGTGTTTGAATGCATGCCAGCACACACTCTACAGGCTCAGAGTTCTTTCATGTCCAGGGGAAAAAAGGTTCCTGTTCTTATATATTCTTTCATCCTAAATCTGAAGCACTTAATAAGAAGCCAGTGTTGGCAAAGGCTGTGCATGTGTGTGTGTGTGTGTGTGTGTGCGCGCGCGCGTGCGTGCACATGTGTGTGTCCAAGAGAAATACACATCTCTGCTTCAGAGAGGAATGGCCTGGTTTTTTTCCATGAATGGACGACAGGAATTTGATGAAGCATTTGCAACATTAAATGTGCTGTGGGTCACGTTTTAACTTACATTGTTCCCCAGTCTCTACTTTTCCTTTTTTCCTAACCCACCTCCATCCCACTACACCTGTCAAATCCATCCAGGCTTGCAAGAGGTCTGATTTGGGGTCCCATAAACTGGATCAGGTGGAAATAGCAATTAATGGAACCAGACATCTCTGCACCTCCTCTTCCTATTCCCAGAGTGTCTCATGTCACCAAATTCCAAATCATTCCAAAGCAGAAGATCAAATCCAAGCCAACCAAGGCCATTTGAAATGTGGACACATGGGGGCAGTTAAATACCTTAGCAGTTTCCCTTGTAAGATTTGAAGCTTTAAAAAGAGAAACCAATAGCCAGCATTTCGAAGGAAAGGGTAACAGGTGTGCCCAGGTGAGCCCCAGACAGCTGGGTCTGTGAAAACAAGTGCTTATGCAGGTGCGATGGCTTTTTAGGCCATATGTCCAGACACAGGATGCAGAGAAAGGAAGGAGACTGTGAATAAGAGAAGACAGGCCCATTCAGCCATCCGCGCCTCATTTGCCTGCAGGTACGCAGGCAGATCCATGAGTGGAGAACAGGAACAGAGCAGATGGGACTTTCCACTAAGAAGCTGCTTCCTACTCCGAGGCTTGCAAAAAAACACGGGTAAAACGCAACCAGGGAATTTTTAGCCTCAAAACCAAGGGACTGAAATGCCAGGATCCATGAGGAAGAAGGATGGCGAAGATGATTAGTGAGAAGGAACTGAAGAGCAGAGGGCTCTAGGAGGGGTGTGAGCCCTCAGGGCACCGGTACCTTGCTGACTTCAATGTTGCAAGGCCTCGGGCCTTGGTTCTGTCCCCTTCTCCTCACCCACACTCTCTGGGTGGCTTCCTCACTTAAGTCCCATGGCTGAGCACACCATTTAAGCACTGATGGCTCCCAACTCTAAATCCCCTCCCCACCTCTCTTCTCACCTCCAGACACAAAATCCAATGGGCAGTTCGAACTCTAATGGAGCTCCCAAAGTTAATGCATCCAAACTTGAACTCCTGATTTCCCACTGGGCTCCCAAATCTCTCTATTCTTCTCTCCCCGACCTCAGAAAATGACCCTACCCAGGGGCTCTGACCCAAACTGTGGAATTATCCTTGACCCCTGCCTCAGAGTACATTCCACTCCCGATGCTCCCTGCATCCACCAGCCGCCTGCGTGAGGCAACACCTCTCTTGCCCTGAAGACTACAATACTCTTGAGCTTATTGCCCTGGTCCCATGGTCGCCACTGTTTCCAGTCTCCACACAACGGCACAGTGAATTTTTAAGAATGTAAGTCAGATCAGCCTACTTTCTTGCCCCAAACCTCCATTAGTATTCATCACAACTAAATGAAAGCCCACAGACTTACGTGGCCCATGACCAGCCTGACCCCCCACCCCCGTGGCTCCAACCTCATCACCCTCCACTCCCTCTTATCTCCCAGTGATGGTACCTCCAGGCTGCTCTTCAGAGCCCACCACCTTGCCCCTTCCTTGGCATTTGGTACGCGGGGTTCCACCTACCTGCACAGCTTCACCTCATGTATTCTGCATTGCTCACACCCTGCGGCTTCCAAAACAGGGAAGTCACCTCTGCAGAGAAACCTTCCCTGCCACAGGATCCGAAGATGAGCCACCTCCATCCACCCCTGCCTTGTCCTCTCTTTCCTCTACCTTATTCTGCTTTTCTTCAAACCGTTCATACTGGACATTCGTCATATTTGTTTGGCAACCCAGTAGGTTTTGACATTCTTGCTTTGTTGGGGAAATTTCACGAGTTCCTGAGGCAGGAGCCAGTGCCCTGTGTTTAATAGCGCTCTTCCCAATTCACTTCTACTGGGAACCTCAGAATGTGACCTTAATTGGAAACTGGTTCTTTGAAGCTATAACTAGTTAAGAAACTTAAGATGAAATCATCCTAGGTTTAAGATGGGCACTAACCAATGACTGGCATCCTTATAAAAGAGGAGGTTTGAACACAAAGATGCAGACATGTCAGAGGAAAGACCAGGTGACAATAGAGGCAGGGATTGCAGTTCTTCGGGCACAAGCCCAAATAAGTCTTAGAGGGAGTATGACCCTGCTTACTTCTAGCCTCCCGGCTGTGAGAGAATAAAGTTGTAAGTCAGTGGTAATTTGTCACAGCTGACTTAGCCAACTCATACAGGAGAAAACTCATTTATCTAGATGCCAGGGAACCAGGGCACAAGCAGGAAACCCAGATTCCCTCAAGAAGATGATCCTGCATGAGACTTCCGCAGGGGATCTGAGCACCCAGTGGGAGGTCACCCCTACCGTTCATGGATTCCTGGGGTAGACCTCAGACATGGAGAAGCAGAACAGAAGTCATCTCTGAATGTCCTGTCCAGGTCCCTGACCCACAGAGTCCACAAGCAGAATAAAATCATTGATCTTGATAACGTTGGGATGGTTTGTTATACAGCAACAATAACTTCAACAAAAAACAAAATCATTCCTCTATGATGGCTTGGGGAAGATGGAGAGAAGAAATATATTGAAGAAGGCCTTTGTCAGAAAGATAATGGGATGGTTTAAAAAGTTGTATCTCAGATTTCCCAGGGTCCCATCAGAGACCCACAAACATGAGGTCCTTCAGGATACAATAAAATCTATAGGAATCCTAAACATTTAGAATATTTCAAAACCTTTGGTATAGTGTACTTGAGAAGATCCTGTAGTGATTGACAGTAGTGATTGATAGCAAATACTGACATTGTACTGGGCTTTCCATAGTCACAGTGCCATGTGACCCTCCCAATATCTCTGCAGAGCAAGGATTATTATTCCCATTTTACAAATGAGGCCTGAAGAGCATAGAAACTTCCACCCTCTTTGAACCCTAAAGAGACTTGAGGTCCCAATTGCCAACGATCCATCTCCCCAGAGCAGTCTCCGAAGGCTAGAAAGCTAATCGACCTCCACAATCTCCTTTCGTGATATTTTAAGGCCACTGCCAAGGATAATGTTGTCACAGAGGCAACTTAGGGTAGTTACCAAAGTGAGAGAAAACTCTGGGTGCCTGCAAAGCCCACGACCGGAAGCTCAGAGCAGCAGGTCATAAATTATTTTTATAAAAGAAAAGGCCAAGCAAGGGGCTGTTTTAACAGCCGTCTGGCATCTCTATCCTGCAGTCTGAGCTGAGTTTGTACTAAATTTCATGCTTCAGGGCAGAAATTCATACCAGAAAAAATGTTCTGTGGTGCATTTTTGTGCAGTTGGGTTGAGCCAAGATTCTGTTCCAATTTAAATTAAATGATGCCTAAGCTGATATACTATAAAAGATATCAATAAGGAAGCGCCAGTAAATACTGACAGGCTACCCACAGGGTGCTGAGCACCACTAGAAACCTGCTAATATCACTAGAATGAAAGAAAATGGTGGCCTTTGAGGTTGGCACAATCCATTCTATAAGCTAGAGAGAATTGTCAAGCTCAGAGCAACCCAGAAACAAATGGTCCTTGTAAGGCTGCTAATCCATTTAAAATAATCAGTACCAGGTTATTAATTTGGCACCCTCCCAAAGATATTACAAGGGACTGCCAGATTTCATGAGAATGTAGACAATAATAGAACCCCCCCCAAAAAAAAAAAAAACCCAGAAATCTAGAGATGTAAATGATATAGAATCATCTCCTTTCTAAACTTCAAGCAAAACATCATCTTATCTCACTGCTTGCTTCAATATGCAGATGAGAAAAAATTCAGCTCATGAAGATTTAGGGACTTCTCAGGGAGACGTTAGTTCACTGAAATGGTTGCATAGAGCTCAGTGCTCACAAGAAGAGAGGGTGGGTCTCTACCACTCAAAAGTTAGATGGCATGTGGCCAAGCCAGTTCCTCTCACTGAGACTCAGTTGGTTTCCACTTCTCTATAATGGAGATGCTGATGTATCTCACCTCATACTCTTGCTGCAAGAAATAAAACAATGGATGCAGTATACCTGATATACAGTAAGTGCTCAATCACATTTAGCTGCTGCTGCTCTTTCCTCGAATTATACGGGCAAATTTTGGCTGAGACAGGATGAAAATCCACGTCTCCAGGCTCTCTGGCTGATCTTCATATCATGCCACTTTAACAGAAAGAAGAACATTTTTAGCCTATATCCCTGGGTTTATGTTCTTATCATTCTCTATAGACCACATATAGGACACCAACCAGCACCTCATAAGTTGAATAAAATATAAATAAATTAATAAAACTCTTGTTATTTTTTTTTTTCAAATAAATGTTCAGAACCCATCCTGCAACCCCATGCAGAATCCATGAAACTGAAGGCAGTTTCCCTTGAGACCAACAATTTCTGGCTAATTAAAATGAATGTTGTATCGATGAAAGATTATTTTAAAATGGCACTGATAGTGTTTAGACATTGTCATAACATCAGCCGGTGGATCACTAATTTGCAAATTTTACTAAAGATCTTGCCAATTAAAACCCCTTCTAGACACTCTCAAACACACTGTGGGTGACAGCTGATAGACCACATGGTAAAGACACGATCACATTAAAATCACACAAGCCTGTTCTCCCTGGAAGGGCTGAGGGAGAGAGACGGGGCATGTCCCCAAAGCGGGTGCCACCGACTCAACCCAGCCAAACTGTCAGAGGAAGAAAGCAAATCTTTGGGTTTTATTTTACCCTAACTGCTTTCCAAAACAAACAGTGGAACTTCTCAAAAAGTCTATGGGAAATGATCATCCTGCAAAATTGTTCCTGTGTATCTCTTAGGGAGATGGCCAAGACAAGTGAGTCTCGGCAGCAAACTGAAACTCACTAAGATACAAGTCAGTTTGCCTGAGGCTTTGGTCCAGAGCCCTCTGGGGACATTTGCTCTTCTCCAGTGGTTGCAGAAGGGGCCACAGTCATGATCAGACTGTCTTTAGGAAGTCACCTCAGTTAATAGCTACAGCGAATTCCTATGAAAGTCATCTCCATAAACTCCATCCAACAGTGGGTCACCAGGGAAAGTCTTCCAGATTGGAAGTTAAGGTAACATTACAAAACGTATTTAAATGGACAGATTCCATACACATTGGGGGCCTGCCATGTGCATGGTCATTGATTAATCACAGCAACCCTATGATCTCCAAAGGATAGATGAAGAAATCAGGACTCAGAGATGTTGTAGACCTCCCCATCCCCAGACACACAGCTGCTACCCAGTAGAGCAGGGATTCCAAACCCAGTCCTGTCTGGATCCAGGACCCTGGTGCTGGAAACACACAGTGAGTCTGGCCTTATCCCTCAGGTGTGCGATCTGCCACACACTAATCTGACTTTGGTCTTTTCTCATATCCATGTGTAATAATGTTTCTCCATTCACTGAAATGTTCAGGAATATATCAACTTATACAAGTGGAAACGCACATGTGGCTACTGTGCATAGAGATTCTGTATAGACCACGTGTAGCAAGTTTATTAAGACTTCAGATTATAGATATGTATTTGTAAAGCATTTAAAATTAGAATAGATTTACTAAATAAATAGGTAAGTAAATAAAGGTACTTATAACTATAGTATAATAGGTTATCCTAAAGCTCAGCAGTGTAAAACTCCATGAATTCCAGGAGTTGGGGACTTAATGGAACACAAAGGAGCAATGGTCCTTGCCCCATGGTAGCTGGGCCCTTGGCTGAAGACTTGAGGTTGATGGCTAGACTCACCGGAAAGCTCACCCCACACCAAGTCCAGAGAACTAGAGGCCTCAATTCCCCATCAGCATCTCCATGGGCTGGCTCCACACAGACCTCACAGCCTGAGGACTGTATCCTAAGGGCCCAGAGAGAAAAAGCCAGGGATGGGACATTCTATCACCTTTATGACAGTCCTTGAATATCACACACTGTGAATTCTACTACAATCTGTTCAGGAGAAGCATATCACTGAAGCCATCCCATATTCAAGGGGAAGGGAATCAGACTCCTCCTCTTGTCAAGAGCAATAACAAAGTCCTAAGAGGGAAAAGGTGAGGCTGAAAATTGCTGACGTCACTTTAGGAAAATAAAATATGGTACCAGTGGGAATATTTGCCATATTTCAAAGAGCAAATTACTTATATACATTCTATGTGAACAGACTAGCAACTATAAACATTCTTTTCTGTTCTCTAAAGCAAATTTATGTGCACATATTAATTATAAAGTATTTTATATTTTTGTTGTTTTAAAACAGTCCCTCTGAGTATGCTACTAAAAACCATTGGCCCAACAACCAGATATTAGGTCTGAAGGTTATAAAGTTATATTTGTCTTTAAACATTAAATGACAGTGAATTTTAAAATTTAAACCAGGTTTCTCCTCTCTATGAGTTTTCTGGTTTTTTTTTTTTTTTTGTATGTACTTACACAATGTGGACATCAAAGATCACTGGGGGTCACACCGTTCCTTCCACTGTAACTAGGCACACAAGACTGAACCTAAATCATTCCCGTGTTGTTATTATTTTATCTACTAAAACTCCAAGCGGAAGGAAAATGTGACCTAATACCTCCCACTAGCCCCCCAACAGGCAGGGTGCACTATTTGGTTTTAAAATATTGGGGGATTTTACAGAGATCTTTCTGTTATGGCTTTTTAATTTACATCCATCATGGTCAGAGAACACACTTTGAATGACTTAAACACTTTTTAAATGTTTTGAAACTGGTTTTATAGCCCAAACCATGATAAACATTCTGTGTGCACTTGAGAAGAGTTTGAATTCTAATGTTTTGGGGTTAAACCTTCTATACATGTCAATTACATCTTGTTGGTTGACTCATTGTTTAATATTTTGTCTCTTTACCCACTTCTCAGTTTACTTATTCTGTTATTGAGGTAGCGGTATGAAATCTCTGACAATAATTGAGAATTTATCCATTTCTTGAAATTCTATTAGCTTTAGTCTCATGCATTTTGAAGTTCTACTATTAAGAAAATTAATACTTAAGACTGTCATGTTCTTTTGATGAACTGACCCCTTTATCTTTATGAAGTGACTTTCTTTGAGCCTGCTAATAATCTTTGCTATCATGTCAACTTCATCTGATAATAATTGTGACTCCTCCAGCTTGCTTTTGGTTAGTATTCACATACATATATTTTCCCACTACCTTTAAACCTATTTCTCTTTATTTAAAGTAAGTTACTTGCAGATGGTATAAAGTTGAGTATTTTAAAATCAGACTGATACTATCAACCATTTATTTGGGTGTTAGACCTTTTAAAATTAATGTAGTTATTGATATTGTTAGGGTCAAGTCTATCATCTTGCTATTTGTTTCCCATTTTTTCTCATCTGTTCTTTGTTCCATTTTTTATTTTTCTTCCTTTTTTTGATTTTTTAATGGATTTTTTACAATTTATTTTATCTCCTTAACTTACTTTTTTTTTTCCTTTTTGAATAATTTTAGTTGTCACTTGAGGGTGGATGGCATAGATATTTAATTTACCCAGCTACCTTTAAGTGTTATTATACCATATCCCATATAGTATAAAATATCCTAGAATCTCATATATTCATTTCTCAACTCCTGACCACTGCATTACACCATGTATTTTACTTTTACATATGTTGTAGACCCTACATTACATTTACTATTATTTTAGCTTAAATGATCACTAATCTTTTAAAGAGATTTAAGTAGTAAGAAAAGTATTTCTATCTACTCTTGTAATTCCTTCGTTCAGACCTTGTTCAACCTCATTACTGTTGACATCGTTCCCATTGAGGGAAGCCCTGTGCATTGCACGATATTGAATAGCATCCCTGGTCTCTGCCCCCTAGATGCTAGAGCCTTCTCCACACCCTCCCCCAAGTCGTGACAACCCAAATAACTCCAGATGTTGCCAAATGGCTAGGGGACAGGAGTAGAATCAACCTCAGCTGAGGGCCATTGCTACATATCCATTTTTCGTATTGGTATCATTTCTTTCTTCTTAAAAGTCTCCATTTAATATTTTGTGTGTGAGAGTATGCATGTGATACATTCTTGTTTTGTATTTCTAAAAAGTTGTAATTTTACCTTGGTTTTTGATAGATATTTTCACTGGCTGATATTTTTGCTCTTTCAGCCGTTTAAAAATGTGGCTTCATTGCCTTTTCCCTTGGCTCATTTCCAACAAGAAGTCTACTGTCATCCTTATCTTTTTCCCTCTGTACAGAATGTGTGGTTTTTCCCTGGTTGCTTTCAAGATTTTCTCTTTATCACTGGCTCTGAGCAAATTGATTATGATGTGCTTCTATGTTGTTTTCTTCATGTTTCTTATGCTCATTCATACGCGTATAAATCTTAATCTACAAACAGGTGTACAACAAATGTAAAATTTCTTTTCTTATTTTAACTCAAGTTAAATGTAACTTAGTGCCAACCCTCTCTAACAGCCTGTAAAATATTCAACAACAGTTATTATTTTCCCTTCCCCATTGGAATGGGACAGTTCCTGGGGCCTTACCAGATTGGGAGAGCTCTCCTGTCATGGGTTGTTGACATGCAGAAGTCTCAACAGCACACCAATGGTTTGGTCACTACCAGTGTTGTCTCTAATCCACCTGAGCCATGGGAGTCTTCAGGTGGTCAGAGTCCTGTGGCTGAACCCCAACTTCAGGATGGGACCTAAGCCTTCTGTCTCCCCTGGCACACTTCTCTTTCCTGGAGCACTGCAGTGGAGTCCTGCCTCTCTCCACCTGAAGGAATTCTCTCCTTCATTACTCTCAGAGACTCTCGTCCTTCTTCCTTTTTTCCTCTACATATGTAGCACCATCTATTCAATATGTCTGTTTCCAAATAAAAACAAACAGGAAAATCAGCTAGCTGTAAAAATCTTCTACTTTTTTTTCCAACATGAAAAAGTAGCCAAGCAACGAAATGATGACAGTAAAGCAACCTACTTGAAAAGAGCACAAAGGAGAGAGTTTGGAGAGCAAAATCCAAACTAATATCAAAGACCACTCTGCCACCTATATAAATTGTAATACAAGGTGACGACGGCATAATGTATGTGAATAAAATGCTATGGGAATGGTTGGGAGTTGTTATGGTGGGGCATGAGGTGTCCCCTGAGAAGCTCATGTTAAGCAATATAGGACATTCAGAGGTAAAATGATTAAATCATGACAGCTATAACTTAATCAGTGGATGTGGATTAATCCACTTGGGGGATTAATAATTTGAACAGATTACTGCATGGTAACAACAGTCAGGTGGGTCATGGCTAGAGGACATAGGAAGTACCCTGGCCCCTTGCTCCCTCTCTCACTCTGTTTCCTGGCTGCCTGCCCTGAGCTGAGCTGCTTTCATCCACCAAGCCCTTCTGCCATGCTCTGCCTCACCTCATGCCCAGAGCTATGGAATGGGTCAACCGTAAACTGAACCTCTAAAACCATGACCCTTACATAAACCTTTCCTCTAAATAAAACTTGAAGTTGCTCTGGTCAGTATTTTGGTCACAGTGATGAAAAGCTGACGGCTACACCTATAAAGAAGGAAGGACTAAGATGAACCTTAAAAGATAAAGGAGAGTTTGCAAGGACAAAATGAAGGGATTCCACGGAGAGGGAGACGCTTATGTAAAGATCGTAAGTGGTGGGCATCAAGGGAACAGTGAGAGAAAGAGAGAAGGTTGTGTCGGGGGTGTGTGCAGGTGAAGTAATGGAAAGGATGGGAGAAAAAGCTAGAAATGTAGGCAATAAATACTCAGGAAAGACATTATATGCTCATGTTTGGTCTTGTAGGAAACAGGCAGCCAGTAGAGATCCTTTAGGGGTGTTTGTGTGTGTGTGTGTGTGTGTGTGTGTGTGTAAGTAACTCTATTTTTTTATTATGTGGTTATCAAAAACTAGGATACATCAATGATGGCAAAAAAAAAAAAAAAAAAACTGTACTCATTTTTTATTGCTGGGTGAAATACTACCACTTACAGCAACACATTTACTATCTCACAGGCTCCGAGAGTCAGGAATCCAGGCCAGCATAGATGGGTTCTTTGCTCAGAATGTGCAACACAACTGCAGTCAAGATTTCAGCTAGGGCTGGGGGCTCACCTGGAGGCCAGACTGGAAGGAGATCTGCTCCATGCTCAGATGGCTGTTGGCAGAGTTTGGTTCCTGGACGGCTGTAACTGTGGGCCTTGATTTTTTTCCAGCTGTTGGCCAGAGATTACCCTCAGTTCCTTACCACTGGGCTCACAACATGGTAGCTTGTTTCCACAAAGCCATCAAAAGAAAGAATCTGCTAGAAAACCAGAAATCAAAATGTTACGTGACGTAATCATGGAAGAGAAGTCCTGTCACTTTTGCTGTATTTTATTAGTCAGAAGCAAGTTGCAGGTCTCTCCATCCCACATGCAGGTTCAAGGATCACAGAGGGAATGAATACCAGGAGAAAGGGATTACCACGCCCATCTTAGAACCCACCTCCCACAGAGGAAAAACTACTTCTAGTAGTAGGTGGTCACGACCCCTGGTCTAGTTAGGTCAGATTAGAAATACTAGTTGTCCTCGTCTTACACATGTGTCTCCAAGTCACCTGTTGTCACCTGTTCAGTATGGGCTCACCTCCAAGAAGAAGATTAGCAATTTTATAAATTAAGGGAGCACTCACTTAAACTATAAAAGACAAATATTTTTGAACTTACATAAAAGTCCATGTATTTGTTAGGAAAGAGATTTACCAAATCTGATTCATTCTTTTCACATGCAAGATATAAGGGTCAGGGGGGTAGCTAGCAATAGAGTGCTTTCCTCTACCAAATGCAAAATACAGACAAATGCATGAGGATCTTGTAGAACTTCTGTGCATTACCCATGACAATGACTTTAAAGAAGCAAGATAGTATCTTTCAACCTGACAAGTAATTATAATTATAAGTAGACATTAATGGATGTGATTTAATAAATTTTCTCAGGGTTTCTTTTTTCTTTTTGTTGTTCAGGACCCAATTCCAAACATTAGGCATATTTCATAACTTGATTAGACTCTGAAGCTTTTCAGGTTGGGTGTAAAGACTAGCACCGTTAGTAGGTAAAGCCAGGAGATGCATATTCCAGACCTACCTACCTGCTCCAAAAGCTCACTGTGTGAACCTTAGAAACATTACTTAACCATTCTAGGCCTCAATGTCCTCATCTAAAAATGGATGTCATTGGACTAAATACTGTCTTTCAGCTCTCACAGCCTATGAATACTTACTTTCCTTACCACTTAATCATCTTGAATTATGCCCAATTGTTTTATCCTAAATTTGAAGGGCCTTTGGGGACTTGTAATTTGCAATCAGTCACTTCAAGATGAGTGTCAAGAGAACGGTCCCAAGTATGAGATATAAACTGACTGCAAAGTGGATCTCTGGAGCCGGCAAAGGGTAAAACATTGACTGCAGAGCAGGGGGAGAGATCCAGCTGCAACAGAGTGACTGGTCTTCCAGTGTCAAGTTTAACTTGTGCATTCTCCCAGAGACTGCCTAACCAAGGGTCCTGGCATGTACCCAGATGGTGTAATTATAGATGTAGAGTCATTCTTCTATGCAACTCCCGGTGTTCAACTAAAACCAGGCGTGGCCCACTCCTACCCTAAACTACAGAGGCCAGACTCTTCTCCCTGGTGCCTCTTACCTCCATCACCACCCACTGACAGAAAGATTATTTCCTGCCCACACACATGGTTTGGTGAGCATGTTTCGGTAATCTTTATTCAATAAATATGAGTTGTGCAAGTTCCCAGAATGGGAGACATGTATCAATAAGTGTGCAAACATAAAGACATTATTACAAGCTGTAATAGTACCTCTAAAGCAAAAGCAGAAGGTGTTCTGGAAGCATAGAATGGGGACATTGAATCTAAAGACAGAAATTGCAAGCAAGTGATATTTGAGCAATAATCTAAAGGATGCCCTGGAGTTAAACAGAAAAATGTAGACAACAGCAATATGCCTTATGGGCAAAGATCAAGGGAAGGATGGGACAGAAGGAGTCTAGTGTCATATTAAAGCCAGATTAAAGACATCCTTCTATTGAGGGACCCCACTGAAGAGTTTTAAGCTAAACAGTAATGTCTATTTTGAATTTTTAAAAGATCACTCTTGCTGGGAGCCATTAGCCAAGTAGGTATGACAATTTCCTTGCCAGCGTACCCCATGTTGCAGTGACATTGAATGTAGGTGACCTTGCTCAAGGACCAGGGCGGATTAGGGTGTTCCCGGTTTAACATAATCAGGTTTAGGGCGTTCCCAGTTTAGGTTCCAGGTTTAAGGTTTAAGATTATTCCTGCTGGGAATAGGGCGTATCCTGCCGCCTGAGTTCCCCTTGAGTTCTCACGGGATTCAGACAGTATATTTTGGGAGACAGACGCCCAGTGGAGGTGAATTTGGGAGAGAACGTGGATTTGGGCAGAGAACGTGGATTTCCCCAGAACGTGATTGTAGCCGGATGGTGTGAGTTCGGGAATAAAGAGTTGCTGTTTGAATCTACAAGCTGTGTGGTGGCTCGTGATTGTGTGCCCAGCCAGACTGCGGCACACTCTGACCAGAGTTTGGAGACAGCAAGAGTTCAGTGAAGAAGATACTGAGCAGACTAGGAAAGAGGTTGGAGTAATTTGGAAAAAAGTGGAGAAAATAAAAATGAAGAGAGATGAATGGATTGCAGAGATTTTAAATTTTTAACTGGCAAGATTTAATGGTAAATTCAGTACAGACTGAGAGTAGAGCTTCTAGGTTCCTATCCTGGACAAGTGAGTGACTTTCACTATACCAGGGAACACTAAGGGAAAGTCAAGCTTCAAGGGCAGAGTTATGAGTGTACTGAGCCACACTGAGGATTGAGGAGCCTTTGCCACCTCAATGGAAGTGATGAGACAGCAGGTGTGTTTATACCCTGGGCTCAGGAAGGGTTTTTGAAGCAGGGATAAACATTTGGGAATCCTTGACCCATAGATGGTAACTGAAGACTCAGATATGATAGATATCATCTAGGAATGAATAATATCTTCTGGGCAAGTAAAGAAGGATGATCCTCCATAGGAGGTTATCAAGAGCTAGACAGAGTTATAAAAGAAAAGTCAAGAAAGAAGAGAGATGTACATGTTTCAGAAAAGTACTGATCAACATTTATAAGAGATCCACTCTGATTAGATTGGAAGAATGTTTGCTGAATTTAGTGACATGAAGGTCATGAGTGACTTTAGAATCATGCCACTAAAATGTTGGGGAATCACACAGAGATTGAAAGGGGCCGAGGAGTGAGGGAATATTGAGAAGAAAGTAGGTATGGTGTTGAGATTAAAGATGAGTAGCTTAGCCCTTAACCAAGTGAAAACCAAATTTTAAAAATAAGTAAAATAAAAAGACGGGCAAAAATGGACAAGAAATGAAAGATAAGATATAATTGAGAAAGAGAGAGATTTGAAGATGGATGAAACCTTACAGTGGTGACATGTTGATAGGAAAAAGCAGTGAGAAGGTGGACCTTGAAGACAGGGACGAGAGATGATACTGGTGCATGCGTGAGACAGCAAAAGAATCTGTTTGTGATCCAGGAAGTGGGAACGATGATGAAGGTAGATTCTTAGGTGAGAATCTATTCCTGTGAGTACAGGAATTATAAGCCTGTATTCTCAAGATGTTGGCAATAAAGTGGGAAAAAAATTAGTCAAAACAAATTACTAAAAAATTAGTACCTGGTAAGTTTTCAATGACTTGCTTCACTGAATTCAATCTGGCTTTCATCTGGGTGGTGAATGTTTTCATTTAGTAAAATAATCTATTTTATCAACATAAACAAAACTCAAATCATGTTCTCAGAAGCACTGAGTTTAAATATATTATCAATAATTCTTTCTTTCCTGACCATCCTATTCAAAAGTCAATATCCTGGATCTTGTGGAGAGTGTTAGCAATGCCAGTCTATATTTCAACTATCATTAGAACATTTTACTATTGAGATAATTTCTGCAATAACTCAGATTCTAACCATCCCAAGGAGATAGTGTCTCAAAATTTTCTAATGCTTTTCCAAAAGTTTCAAAATATAAGTATAGCCAAAACATAGAGGGTAGTCTACAGAATAATCTTCTGATTTACATAAATCTCCCATATTCCAAACCCACACCACTGTATCCAATCCCTCAGGATTTACTGATCCCTTTTGTATTTTCCCAGTTAGTTTTTTTTTTTTTCCTAGTTCCTATTTTTGGCATGTCAAGTATCCTTTCACTTAGGACTCTTTTGGCTCTGGTCTCTGAAATGATGCTTATTTTTTAAGTTATTCTTTGATTCTGAAGACTTATTAAGGCATTAATGAAGAGAGCAACTTGATGGATGTCAAAGGAGTTTTCAGTGAAGAGTTGCCAAGGATCGGCTTGATTACAGGGGCCTGTCTATGAAAATAACAGAGAAGGGCTGAGCTCTATAATTAAATCTCTAGGTACCTGAGCTTGTACAGGCGTCCAAAAAAGATAAGATGAAGCCAATATAGGTGATTATTTAGGTCCATTAGCAATCCCAGCCAAAATGCATAATAATAATAACTCAGAATTTAAGAGGATACTTAATTACAAAGCAAATGTTGACAGAGTATCTCTGCTAATGTGGACAATGACCTTATATTACCTGAAAAATGAAATTACTTTTGTTCATGCTATTCTGAAAACTTTTCTCTTCCACTTCACTTCGGAATGAAAAACATATTTATTTTTTTCATATTGCCCCCTTAGATTCAAACTGCCCTGTTGCAGGATCATCTTTTTCAAGAGAGTTACCCATTTCTTTACCACCAACTCCAGATTACTACATCAAAGTTGTCCATCCTGACTCCCGAGGTCCTCCCTCTGATACAGTCGACACATCTAAAGTAAGACATGGGGTGTGTAGGGCAACAGACGGGATACAGGGCTGCCTGTGGAGTAATACATGGGAAAGGAAATCCCCAAAACTAGTCAAGACAGAGAAGTGTTGTGTCAGGAGCAATTAGAGCCAAGGAGATGAAAAGCTAGGAATCCAAGTGAGCAAGAATAGACTGGTTCCTGCACCTGGCTGAATAAACAAGGCAAACATAAGGGTGAGAAACAATGACATCTCCATCCAGAAACCAGGATGGGAGAGGTTAACTTTCAACAAATGAAGGCCGTGAACAGAGGCAAGGCACTTGTTGGGACACTTGGTCTCAGTTTTCTATTGTCGCTAGACCTGGTAGTGCATGCAGAAGGAATCATTCATTATAAAAAAATAATGTTTTTATTTACTTCCAAAGAAGATTAGTTTGACATGAAAATATAAATGTATAAATGGTATGATAGTAGATAATAAATTAAATGTTTTTCCCCTGCAAAATGTTGTATGGAGTTAAACACTCATTTTTAAAATAACTTATCTACTATATCAGGATGAAGCTTGGGTCAGGCAATATACTCCCATGTCCCATTTTACTATTATTTTATTTAATACTTTCCATAGATATCTGAGATGACAGCATGGTTAGTTAAAATAACTGTTTTTAGTTATCATGTTATATGGTACTCAGACCACAAGAAAGTTGTAACACCAGCATTGTGACATTTGTTGTTGTTGTTTGTGGTCCTTGGGATTGAACCCAGGGCCTTGTGCATGTGAGGCAGGCACTCTACCAACTGAGCTATATACCCAGCCCATGACAACTATTCTTTTTCAGTCTCAATTACAGATTGCTTACAGAGGCCTAGTTGCATGGTAAATAGTCTTTCTATTGTGTTCCAGTGTGCAACACAGTAACCATATACGATGTTAATGTGTTTCTCATCACAAGGAAATGATGCATATTTGAGGAGATGACAGGATGAGCTTGATTAGAGCATAGCACAATGTATCCATATACAAAACATCACATGGTATCCCATAAATATGTACAATTTTTATATGCCAATTTTATTTTTTTTTATATTAAAAAAGGTATTTATCACACATCACTTTTCTAGTTCAACATTCCTCAAGCCCAAGGCATCTCATCCTTTCCCTATCTCTTCCTGGAGCAGAGAAATTCTCCCTTGATTTCCTACTGCAGGTTCTCCCATTTCACCTTTCCCAAGAGCCAATGTTACATCTGGATTCTGAAGGTTCATCCTCCTTCCCAAGCACGTCTATCACAGGATGCTATCGACACATGGTGGTCTCTGCAGCATGGGACGGGAGAGGAGAGGTCGTTTATAACTTTACACAGGAGAATGTGTAAAGTTATCTTGTGAACACACACAGGGAAGGTGGTTAAAGAACAGTGATAGACAGCATGTGCCCGATGAAGAGCACAGACCAGTGAACAGGAGACCAGCGTGGATCATATAGATCAAGGACAGCCTTGGGGAGCACCCAATGGGCTGGCCTAGATGGATGAAGAGGCTGGACCAGGAGGATTCTTGTGGGAAAGCAAATGAGGTGCTGTGTTGGGGTGAAGAGGGAGTGGAAGTGAGCACAGGTTCAGGAATGGATGAAGACTCTTTCCAGTCCAACTGGGAGAGAAAACATGACAAAAAGCAATGGCAAGTTAACACGGTCGTTCCAACCCTGACAGCACTTGTGCCAAGTTGAGTGGGCAAGCTACATTGGATGGCCACCATGAATGGACTGTGTAGTGGTCTCTGTGAGAGCCTGGTTTCAAAATACGCAAATCAGAAGGCTGCTGATGTCAAAACCAAAGAGTCAGTGATGGACACTAAGTCAAGAGGGGAGGACAAAATAAACTCAACAAGAGAACTGAAATCAGCTTTGAAGCCAGGAGAACAGGATCAGAGTCTGGAACAGCTCAGTGGTTTAATTAGCTAAGACTAATCTGGGTAGAGGTATGTGATAGTTGATCTTATGTGTCAACTTCACTGGGACAAGGCAGGCCCAAATTAATCATTATTTCTGGGTGTATCTGTGAGGGTATTTCAGGATAAGAGCAGAATTTGAACCAGCAAACTCACGTTGGCGGGGGGGGGGGGGGCTTTCTGCTTTACTGAGTTTGCATACACGCACATCCTATGGTCCTGTTTCTCTAGAGAACTATGACTAATGAGATGAGATCTCCTTTGTCTAATTGTACAGACTGCCAACTGGATGAAACTCTTAAAGGCTCTGTGCTGGGTGGGTTCTGCCTCACAAGCCAGGTGTGGTATTTTAATAGTTTAGTAATTCCAACACTAAAATGGAGTCATTGGAGCTTTTGACTAGAGAAACCATGCAAAGAACATTATGCCTTATAAAATGTGTGACTGGTGTACATAATATGAGTTATAGAACCAGAAATAAATAGTTAAATTAAAACACATTTAATTATAGTTACACAAGTAGTTTACCCAATTATTTACTCAATGAGTATTTGTTCAGGGCTTACTGTTTGTCTAGCACCTGTGAGCAAAGCAGATACAGTCCGGACTTCATGGAGTCTATAATCTAATGGAAAAAGAGGCATTGAACAATTAATGACATGCATTAAAAATGGTGGTTCTATCAAGAAAAAGTATAAGGCATTACAGGACATCATAGCAGAGCAGTTGTGAGACCAGTGACTGGACAAGCTCATTAGGAAGCTGTTAAGTCAGTTTGGGTGCATCACGGAGGGCAAGGGAAGAAGACAGATTAAAGAGGGTTGTAAGGGGATCAAATCGGAAGGGAAAGAGGAAGAAAAAGGAGAAGCTGCAGATATAGACAAAATCCTTGCCCTCATGGAGCCTGCATCCTGGAAGAGATGGGCAGGCAGAGCACTTGGGTAGAGACCAGAGCTGAGGCCATCAATGTAGGGAAAAAGGATGAAGATGCAGCCCTGGCCACATTCGCCAAGGGAAAGTGTTCCATGAAAGAGGCACAGGCAATTTAGAATGAGCCTAAGAAAATGTCCCCAGTTGGGAAGAGGGGAAAGGGGGTTTGGAAGAACCCAGAAAAGGAGATAGGCAAATGACTGCATGAGAGATTTATATTTTAGATTTACAAGGTAGTAATGAAAGGTCATTGTCCAAGACCGTTGCCTTCCAGGAGAGAAGAAGCTTTTAAACCTTTCTAATCAGAGACTATCTCTAGGGTAAAGGGCCATAAGCCACTTGCGACATCACCTTAGGAGGCTGTGGGGCAGCCTCCTTGAGACTTTGCCTGGTGCAGGGTGCAGACAACCTTGACTCAGGCACCTTGGGTGGCGCCCCTTGAGTGACTGCTCCAACAAGCAAATGCCTAGTGGTCGACAGGCAAATAGACAAGAGAAAGAAAGAAGATAGAAGGAGCTTCCCGGTCACTCTGGCCAGCTTTTCCTGTATAGAAAGAAAAAGACACTCCACAGTTAATATCCATTCGTATCTTTCTGCTCTCAATTTCCAAAAATGACTCTCTAATAAAAATCTGCTAAGTCTCCTTCTGGATCTATACTCCTTTATTTTCTACTCCAAAATCTTTTATAGTGGATAGTTCTGTAATAGTATTGAGGTTTGGAAACAAAATTAACTTAAAAAAAAAAAACCTTCCAAAGTTTGACCAGTGAACCTCGAAAAATGATATGTGCTTCAAAGATGAACTGGGGTTGGAAATGAAGGCTGGGCTGACTTTTATTCCTAATTCTAACTTCAGAATGATATAAAAAGATAGCTGGGGCTTTCTAAGAATCCAGAGACTTCATTAGGGACAATACTGTAATTTTGCCTAATCAGGCCCTAATAATTAATGCTGTGACTATAATAAAGAAGCAATAGGAAAGAATGCTGGTGTGCAGAGCCCCATGAAAGTAATACATCTCCTGCTAGTAATGACTGTGCTTCTTTTTATTATTAAAGATGCAATTAAAAGAATTTGTGCTTTTCCCTTTTGTAAGAGGAAATAATAAACATTATATCCAATATTCTGGTTTTCTATATGCAGTGACACTGGAAATGTAATTAGCTGTATTTTTAACAAATTGTCTTAAGTGACTGTAATGACAACTTGAAGATTCTTGTTGGTTGTTTAAATTTATTTCTTCTAAATGATACATAAAAACAGAGAAATTATACTTATTTATGGAGTACCATGTGATGTTTCAGTACACGTACACATTGTGTAATGTTTAAATCAGGGTAAACAGATCTATCTCCTCAAACATTTATCATTTCTTTATGGTGAAAACATTAGGATCCATTTTTGCTTATTGCAGTACACAGTACATTAACGTTGTCTCTGGTCACCCTGCTGTGCAAAGGCACAACTTGATTCTAAAACAGAATGTGCTCGTTATTTGAGTCGAAATACTGTACTGGCCTTCTGTCAACCTTGCGGAAGACATAATACCTCCCATGTCTTAGGTGCTACTGTGAGGCAGATAAACCCTAATAGCTATAAAGGAATATTGTGACCCCTGCAAAATAACTCTCAGCAAAACCACCAGGAGTAGTCGGATTTCTAAGGACTTAGAAGACAAAGAGAGGGAAAGAAAGGAAGGGATGGAGGGAGTCCTATCTGGGAGGACCTTAGGTTCACGCTTACTCACTAAGGCCTAAGACCCGCCATCACAAGCATTCAGTATAACCAGTTGAAGTTGATTGTGGGTCTCATGGTGACAATGATGATGACAATGACAGCCACAATTTCTCTCACTCCCCAAGTGGAATAGCAACAGGAAAGTTATCATCTCCAGTCCGCAGACAAGGGATGAAGGGGTAGTTTACAGTTTTGACAGCAATCTCTTTCTGCCAGAGACATTATCATCTATAATCTGAAAGAAGAAATAAGTAACAGAATAAAACGTGGAAAAGCTCCAATGTTATCACTTTAAGACCTGGGAGTTGCCTTCATGGATCAATGCCCCCTCCCTGCCCACCCCTTCTCTTTGCTGACTGCTCACCACGGTTAAGCGGTTAAGCTGTGCACACTTGCCAGGCAGGTTGGCCTCTGTCTATCAGCAGAACATAGGTATGGTTTGATTTGCCACTTGGTGATTGCTCTACTCCCATCGGACTGTCGCTTTATCAAATTCAACCAAATGGAGCACTAACCTGTTGTATGTGAAGAACGAGAGCTTCCCATGCAAGGATTTTTTTTCAAGCAGTAGTATTGGTGCACATGGCCCTGCCTCCTGGTGAAGTGCGAGCAGCTCAGTTCACTAAGAGAAGAGCTGCTTCCTAAGTGGTATGTGTAGTGGGTGGAGCAGGGGTCAAGGGCAACAGACAGAGCAGAAAGGAAGGACAATGCCTCTGGTAATGCCAGTATCCTGTAAAAGCTGACAATTATGAAAATCAGCACTACATATAGGTGTTCAATAAAACATAAACAGCTATATTTACTCATAGCAAACATTTTATTCCTAATTGATTGGAGAGTATTTCCATAGCCACATGTTTTCACCTTTGCTTCAAATAAGAATCAGAAAATTTACTTCACCAGTCATTTGAGAATGACTTTCTAGCCATTGAGAAAGCTTAAATGACAAAGTGCTTCTCCTCCCCATAGAGCTAGCACAGCTAAATTCCCAGCCTTTACTCTTCCTTAAATGCAGTTGCTTTTGGTAGTTTCATGAGCATCCTCCAGTTATTCTAAAACTACATAACTTACAACAACTTTCACAAATATAACTCTGAATCAGTCCTCATGATGACTCTGAGCAAGGAGATTACCTGTTATTGTTTCCATTTTGAAAAGAGGAAACAGATTCAGAAAAGCCTGGTTACTTATTCACGTCTATCCAGTTCATAGCTGAGCCTCAAGTCCAGTGTTCTACATGGCACAGTATCTCCAAAGAGCCTCTCTAAAAACTATGTCTTAAAAAAATATGCAATCATACTGGCTTTTTTCTTCTTCTTCTTCTTCTTCTTTTTTTTTTTGAAAAAAAGAGAACGATTGAATTAGGCTTATTGGTAATATACTTAATCTCAAAAGCTGCTGTCCACCTCATTTTAATACTTCACCCCCATCCAGGATTTGCTCTTTCCTTTTCCAGTCAAAAATAAAATATTAGATGCAAGATATCTACACTATGAGGGGGACGTGGTACTTTCCCTTGGCAGGTGCATATCTTGCAGTACAGGTCAGTAAACCTCTTGGTCTTTACATAGAGGTTGCAAACTCCTCTCCACTCATTCTCTCCCCGCAATCAAAAACTATACTAAGGACTTTTTCTTGATAACTGTTATTGCATTTCTTCTCTGGTATGCTGTAACCCCACTCAACAACACACCTGCATGCTTTCCCACGTTTCTCTGTAGATCCAAGCCCTAGACATTCTCTAAAGGTTAACTCAGACTGACCTCATTTCAAGAAGATGCTATGATAACCATGGCAAGATTTGCTCTCTCTTCTGATTAAATGCTGAAAAGTTTAATGTCTGAACTTGATACCTCTAATCTTGTTGTCTATATTATTGTTTAATTTTTCATGTTTGACTAATCTCAAGGAGCATATGTTTCAAAGTAAAAAAAAAATACTTTATATTTGCTATTATACCATCTACCTCTCACATTGAGGATATAAGCAATGACCCAGAAGGTTATAATAAATACAGTTGGCCCTCCATATAAGTGAATTCAACCAGCCTTTGATAGAAAATTTTAAAATTGTGCCTGTACTAAACATGTAGGTTTATTTTCTTGTCACTATTCCCTGAATGATACAATAACTATTTACATATGACTTACCTTTTTGTAGGTATTATAAGTATTAAGGAGATGATTTAAACTATATAGGAGGATTTATGCATATTATATACAAATAGAATGCCATTCTATATAAGGGACTTGAGCATTCTCAGATTTAGGTGCCCACTGGGGTCCTGGAACCCACAGACATTGAGGAAAATTGTAATTGTTTAAGAAATGGATGGACTGATAACATACTTACACCTTCATTTTGGAGCATATATTTTTCCTCCACTCTTCTCTCCAAGGGTGTTTTTGAGGATATTTCCCTTCACTTTTAGTACCAAGGCTGGGTATGGTTTACCTGCATGTGGATTGACTTTGCTCGTAAAGTCACTGTGAATGGTGCAGCTTTTGAACATGTCTTTTAATGGAGTTTGCATCTTTAGCTTTAAATCTTACCCCCAGAGAATGCTATTCTGTGTAACAAACTCATCAAAACTCCTGTGGCTGAGCAGGAAGGTGGAGAGAATCTGAAGCAAGGTCCTTGGCCAGTTCTCACTTGCTTTTCTTGCCCCTGCCTACCCCTGGGAAGCCTAGGCCTTTGTAGGACACAACTTGATGACTCTGACCTCTTCTGTGTGCACTGGTCACTATAATCTGTGGCCCATTTTGAGAAAATACAGAAGAATCATGACCTATCAAATCCATTCTTGACTTTATTGAATCTTTATGGCTCTTTTGTCTTTGTCCCATTTTCCTTAACAATTAAAAAAAAATTTAGATGTTGATGGACCTTTATTTTATTCATTTTTTTATATGCGGTGCAGAGAATCGAACCCAGTGCCTCACACATGCTAGGCAAGTGGCTTACTTGGGATTGAGCCACAACCCCGCCCCATTCCTTAACAATTTTTGTATCTTATTTCATATTTTGTAAAGATTTGGAAGTTATGTCTGACATAAGGCATAGAAGAGGAAGATAAATGAATGGATGGATGGATGGATGGATGGATAGATGGATCGTTATGATACTACTTCTGGTGACAAAGTACGTAAGTACTTGTGAAAATTTATCAATAATCAACACTTACAAAAAATCATACAAACTTCTCTTAGACTGTTCCCACCATTCCCTCATGGTGCAACTGTGCCTCATCCCCCCTTGCACTGCACAGGGCAGGGCAGGGCCAATGAAATCCCCAGTACAAACCATGTCTAAGCAAATGCAAATGGGACCTCAAACAAAGCAGCATTGAAATATTTCCTCCTAATAACTATTGTCAAAAAGCTCAAATCCTTGAATGCTCTGTGGAGTATTATGGCCAAAATTTTTCAAACTGAGAAATTAGTCTACTTGATGACAGAAATCAGCTCTCCCGTGTGTTCTAATAAAGGGAAGTAGGAAAATGGTAACCAAATCAGTAGTAGACATCCCCATTTCTTTCAATTTCTTCTCATAGAGCAGTATTTCTCAGCAAAATCACATCCTTGATAAGCTTCTTTCACCTTCATATTAACAATGGCTGCCGTGGGATGTATCAGCCTGCCCTATTACAGTTGCTTACCCTGTCAGTTTGTTGAGATCTTGGCACCTAAACTTCTCCAGACTCACTTGCTGATGACTATAGAAAGTTCAGGATCAATGGCTTTCAATGGTTCTTACATGAGTGAGTAGAAATGCCGATTAAAGACTGGTAATGGAATGGCACACTTGCCTGTGGATCTCAAAGCAATTTACCAAGCATCATTATATGATCTTAGAATGTCAAGGGCAAGTGATTGTGTCCGCATTTGCTCCTGGCGCTGCGAAACCCAGGGCCCATTTCTCTTATTGCTTTATGCCCCACCAAGCTGATGATAACCCTGGGAACTCTTCAGAAATCAGCGGGGAGGCTGGTGGAAACTCTGCACGGCAGGGGGTTAGAGGTTAAGCCTGCCGCTCAGTTGTCCCACCAGGAATCACACAGCAGATTGGTTACTTCCAGAGATTAGCTCCTTCCCGTTGAACTAATGGATATCCTTTTAGGTCCAACCAGTGTTCCACATTTTGAAGCTTCTGACCCAGATCCTCCACTGGGAGTCTTGGCTCTACTGCCAAAGAGGTGAACTTGGGAGGGACATGGTGGATTCCCCCCATTGGTGCAGGAAAACAAATATCTCCTTCTCCCAAACACTAAGGCCAAACCTTTCCCTTTCACTTTCCACATACACCTTTTCGGTTGCCTTTTTCTTCAATAGCATTTATTAGGTATTTTCTTTCTGAATATAAAAGTGATTATCAGCGTAGAAATGTTTGAAAATACACAAAAGCACAAAGACAGAAACATTTAAATCATGCATGATTCTACCACTTAACATTCTTTTTCTTCCAGTTCTTTTTCTATACAGGTTGCATATACACATACAACACAACATGTGAGAGATCAAGTCATAGGCATTACATATATTATTTGGGATTTTTGCATATGTCATGAATAGTTTTGTAGGTAAATAGTCTTTACAGCACGATTTCTAAAGATTTCATAACAGTTTGTATTGAGTCATCTTTTAATTTGTTAAATCATTTTAGCCCTGAAATTTGAGTCGATTACAAGTTTTTACTAATACAAATAGTGCTGTATGAATACCATTGTATGAAAGTTGTTATATACATATGTCTCTGATTCTTTTCTTTGGTTCTCAAGGAATTGATGGATAAAAAGCCATAAACATTTTAAAGTTCTTCAATATACATCTTCTAGTTACCCTCCAAGACAGTACCAAGTGACACTCAGATCAATAAAGCATTAGAATTTCCAAAATATTCTTTTGTAATGTTTTTTCCCACTCAGGTTTGCTCTTAGGTTCATTTAATATGGTTTTTCCTGGATAGAAATATTGCCAGTGGTAGGATGAGGTATTTAGAACACAGCATGATTTCCACCAAGTCCCCAAGCCCCTAAAGCACTTGTTGAGATGTGGGGGTGGGAATTGGGGAGACATGCTTTGACCCTGCTCTCAAACAAAAAGAGCTCCCAGCCAGGTCTTACCCCACAATTTCCTACATTCAAGAAACAATGGAACACAAACCAGTTTGTTCTGCATATAAAGAATCAAGTCAGATGAATAATCTCTACAAAACTAACTTGAAATATTTTTCCCTGGCTAATGAAGAGAACAACTTTTTTATTTTTCAACCTGTGTTAATGGCTTCAAGTTTCTATTTTTCTCAAACTGTCAAGAAAAGGATTCATTATTCTTTGCACATATACTTCTACATTTTGCTGTGAAAGTCAATATTTATTGCACTTTTTTCTGCATTTCTTAATGGAACATGTGTGTGATTATTGAATAAACATGAATGTATTGAGTTTTGCAACACTTCTACTCCTATAATTTGTTAGGATTTTTTTCACTCCTCTAACTCAAAACAGATTTATTTTTCTAATAAGATTTTGCAAGTTCTTCGTCCACAGTATCCACTAGATTTATTTCATTTTCAAAATATAAACTGCTGCACCTGGGCAGCAATTTTTTGATCACCTCAAATGGTTTATAATGGTTTCTAAGGTAGAGCAATAGCATGCATACTCACCAGATGTACTTCAGTTCTTGCATGACATTCTGCTTCAATATTTTTTGGTCTGCTTATTCCATCTCACTCTCCCTGACCACGTTCTCAGGCTTTATTTTATCCTCATTTGCACATCATGCAAGAGAGCATTTCAGCTGAATAAAGTCTCCTTTGCAAGATTTTTTAGAGATGGAAGATCTAATAAATTTCTGATAAGAAAGTTTATTATTGTTAGTGTAATTATTATTTAGCATGGGCAAAGCATTTCTATGTTACTCCCAGCTTTAAAGAACCCTTAGATAGTATTATCTTCTCTCCTAAGGCATCCTGGCAGGATTCTTCAATCATTTTCTCTACATGAATTCACAGGCCCAATAATTAGGAATTCAGAGAACAGTAAAGGAAATTTTAATTTTGGATTTTACAAATGTTGTAATGGTTAGTCTAGCACATTTACAATTTTTTTTCCTAATGAGCTCAAAATATGTCGCAAATTATCAACAAGATTTTCCTTAACACAACGTAGCATAACTAATCTCAGTGAAAATACAAAATGAAATAACAAACATAAGTTTCTTCTGATTATGATTTGTACTATTGTGACTATTGTCTTGGAAGTTTCTACTTGATTTTGCTTTTGGTCAAATGAACACATAGTTTCTTTGTGATCCATCAGTGGACCGTGGAACAGATCTTCTGTGCTCATTAAGAAGATTCCAATTCCAAATCAGAAATTTTACCTGGGATAATTTTTTTCCTTGAATTTTGTAATTTAAAAAAATATATACAGTTGAACTGAGTGTTTTGTTTGTTTTTACATTTGAAAAATGTCCCAAGTCTACAAGATTTTGTTAATAAAATAGATTCCTTCCAGACTTTTCCTATATTTCATCATAGTAAGACAAATCCATAGAAGTAAAGGCAGATGTTTGCAATCCAAGAGGCCTTGAAAATTTACAGATTGGTTGCTATTTTCATTTTTTTTTCTTTACCAAAATCATGGTGTTTTTAAGCTTGGACATTAGCCTGGAATTAAGCAACCTTCTTCATAGTGATCAATATTTGTGGAGTATTACCATTAATAACCCAACACTCACCCACCTCCGAAAAAAAAACACCACATAGCTTTTTACAAAAGAAGTCAATATGTGTTCTTTACTCCTCTATGCTAAGTACAAAGTTAATTTTATTATTTCAGCCATGATCTCTCCCATGAGGTCAGATTAACAACCCCCATGATAATCAACCCCCCAAGACATCACCATTTGGATGATCAATAAGCAACTCAAACTTAATAAACCCTCATAAAATGTGCTCTTGATGTACCCCTTTCCTCAATCTCTCTTCTAGACTTTCCCATCTCATAAAATAACACAACTACCTACTCAAATTAAAACCTGCCCTCTTTGATTATCCTTTCCTTCTCCCCAACATCCAATTCAAACCCAGTCCTGTTGACATCAACTTCAAAAATAAGCCAAGTCCATCACCTTCTTTCCATACCAACTGGTATCATTGTGGCCCAAGCTCCATTGTCCTTCTCCTGAAATTCAGGAGCTTGTCCCTAGACTTCTCTGTTTCTACCTTTGGGCCACTACAACGAGTTCACTACAAAGCAAAATGTAACCCAGAATGTGATAACTCCCTTCACACTCAGAACTTGAGGTTTTACATGGCCTGCAAGGCCTTACTTCAGAGACCCTGTCCCTCCTGTAAAAGCATTTCATACCATTGTCCCCTCTCCTTCTGTGACCTGGACTTCCTGGTCTTTTTTCCTCGAATGTACCAAGCACAGTCCTCTCTCTTGGGTTTTGTCCTTTTTTCTCTATATGGAACTCTCTCCTCTGACCCTTGTATAACTAACATCTCCTCAGTGAGGTCTCAGCCCAAATATCATGTCCTTAGACAGGTGACATTCGACCACTCCTATTCTGTCTCTCTCACATTTCTCTGCTTATTTTATTTCCAGAAATTATTTCTCTTTCAATTTCTATTCTTATTTGTCTACTTTTTAGTGGCCTAGTCCACTGCCTAGAATAGAAGCCCCTTGGGAGAAGAAAGCTTGTGTCTCTGAATCACCTCCGTAACCACAATGTCAATATTCACATGGTAGGTGTTTAACAAATGCTCACTGAATTAAAAAATTTCTCAACAGTCAGACAATTAAACTCATTGGCCATTCAAGGCTCCTCACGATCCTACCCAAACCTGTAATTGTAGCCTATCTCCCAATATTACAAGCCATATCAGACTAGTCGTTATTTCTTAAACACACAAATTTCATGACCCTGTGCCTTTTATCAGAGCATTAGTGTATTCTCAAATGTCCTTTCTTGCCTTTACCTGACACCTATCCCCAGTTCCACTGGTTAAACTCTACTCAGTGCTCAGGACCCAACTTAAACATCACCTACCCATAACCCTTTGTCTCTCTATTGCAGGGTCCTGGGTGCAGTTCTCACTCCCAATTAGGTGTGTCTGTCTCTTGCTTCCCCAAGATGTGCTATGTTCTTGGAAAGCAGAAACTTAGTCATTCCCACATCTTTCACAGAACACAGTCTAGACCATAGTAAGGACTCCATAAATGCTTTTTGGCTTGAACTGAATTGAATTGAACTGAACCAACTATAAAAAAGATGACTCAGAAACTAAACTCTGTGTCTCCAATCAGAAGCTTTTTAACGCTCAGTTGATTGTGAAATGCGTGGCTCTTTCATTTAATGGGGAGAGGGAGTGGATTTCTGTGTGCTGAGAAATTTTCTCTGGGTTTGCTCTGCCTATTGCAAAGAGGGACATGATCGGAAATCATTGACCTTGTGTTCCCTGTATCTCTGTCTTAAATCACCAGCTGCTTGTTGAGCCTTTATCCCTAGGTTTGGCGGAGGCGAGCTTGCTTCTCTCACATGTGTTTTTCCTTCAGAGTGTTGATATTGGGCTGTATCCTATACGATAACAAAATACCAGATTTCTCGGGTCATCAGTTTAATGCAGCTGTGGTTGGTTGAAGTTCATGAAAGTCACTACTTGTCATCTGTTTATATTATGCCCTAGTAAATGGAGTGGGGGGTTGTTTTGTTTTGTTTTGTTTTTGCTAGAGAGTCAGAAAATTCATGGCTGGATTCGTAGCCCCCCCCCACACACACACACACATTTCTTGTTAATTGGCATGAGAATGGGGGGTTTGGGGGGGGAAAGAAGCATCCTGTGTATGCTCAGCAGAGCCTCTAATAATGTGGAGGGGAAACAGGCTTCAGTGGTTTCTCCTTGAGTGAATCCCTATTGTTCCATTGCACTCAGGGAAAAATCTGTAGTGCAGGAGAATGGGACATCATATCCTCAGATAAGCCAGACTGGAAAAGATGTATCTAGAGGGCCCAGGAGCACCTTCAGAATGCCAGGGAGTGAACTGGATGTATGCAGACATCTCTGGAACTTTAAAAGGCAGGGTTGAGCCCTAACTGAAGCAAGTCGACCATACAGCACAGGTACATAAAATGCAGTGAGTTTGGGACAGCCCCTTGACAGCTAAATTATTGCCAAGAAACATTCCCTCCTCAGCCCTGGTCCATAAGTTTGTTCCTATATAGAGGTCGTTCTTGAGATGTCCACATGAGTGAGGTGAGTGAGTCCTGATACCATGTGGTGGCAGTTCTCTGGGGACTTTTCATGGGATCAGGTAGAGAATGCCTAAAACTGGTCAGAGAAAGCCTTGCTTCTTCTTCTCCTTCTTCATCCCTTTTGATAACTTCCCTACTCTTCAGTACCTGACAGCATCCTTCCTCTTGCCTCCTCTCCCCAAAGACAGAGAAGTCACTATCCCAAAGGAAACCCAAGGTCTAAGCAATGTGCCTGAAGGAGACCGAAATAAAGCTCCAGTTCCACATGGCCACTAAGCTTGCAGCAGGAGAAAGAAAGGGAAGGCTGATTTGGGACGAACTGACAGCAATTTCTTCAAATCAGTTTGATTCAATTCCATTTAATCAATGGTTAGGATGGTAGAAGTATAAGTAGGAGCATCAAAGCTGAACAGGTAGATCATTGCTCTTCAGGGTGATATGGCTACTAAAAGGTTCATCAGATGCTGGAGATAAAAACAGCATCCATGTGCAGATCTATGTGAACGATGCTGGTGAGGATGAGCAGGAAAAGAGGGTGGTGCCACTCCTCAGAGTCCAAATGTGGCCTTTGCTAATGGGGTCTCCCCTATCTGATCCCACCTCAGAGGTATCAAGGTGGGCTCGATCTCCTGATTCTTTGTGAAGTCCCAACAGGCCAGGAGACATGTAAACATAGTTTATTTTCTTAAATGTTGCATGTAAATTAAGCATGGAATGTATATCAGAGGTCAGTACCTGTGATTACACTGAGTCTTCTCTACTTTTCTTTGTGGCAATGAATTCTGGAGTGTGTTTCCATGACTTTATGTCAACAGAGAGATGTCTGATGGTTGGGGATTTACCTCAGTTCAAACAAAGCAAAGAAGCCCATTGGGAAGTTTCCTTCCAGAAATCCTTAGAAGAACTCCTCCCTTCCCAGAACCTACTGAGGTGTCTATCGCAGAGGACAAGAGACACATGCTTTAAGACACAGTATCTTACACTGGTGGATAAAGAAGCCTTTCTAGGTGTGTTTTGTGCATATATACGTGTGTTTGAGTGTGTGGGAAAGTGTTTATTGATTTAAAGAATACCTGCTGGGTTGCAAGCTTCACAGAGAGAGAAAAGTAAACAAGAAATAAAAAATAATAATCAAGTATGTTGACATAGGATCTTACCACCCACCCTGCTGAGTCTTTAGAAGAATTTAAAAGCATGCTCTTCCAAGAACAATTTTCAGGGCTGATATATTGTCCTTAGGACACCAAATATTCTCAAGACAAATTCTAGATGCTTGTATCTTGCAAATCATTTTATAGCAAATGATTTAATATCATTTTCCCATTACATAGATCAAAACTACTGTGCTTCACTCAGCTCCATCAAAATTCTTTTTAAAATTCTTGGAAGAGCTGCAAGAGAATCCCCCCATGGTCATAGGCTTGCCTCTTCATCTCCTAGAAATTCCTACTGAAGTAAAATGTCTATTTTATCCCAGGGAGATAGAACAGTCTCAGAAATGAGCAAAGAAATATATACATAAACAGGCTAGATTACACAACAAGAGATATTAGAAAGCAAACTAGACTCCTTGGAGTTCCAAATCAAATGCAGTGAAAGTGACATAAAGTCTGCTGCTAGGTTCGATTCCCTTAAAACATCAAAATTATATTTGGAGGAGGCAGGTGTGGTTAAGTGGGTCACATTCATTTTGATCCAGAAATTACAATGTTCAGATGAAGAGAGTGATATGTGCCTGCACTCTGGTTGGCTCATCACACCTGGAACTGGGTTCAATTCTGAGGGCTCTATTTTGAGGAGATTAGCCAGAATGTCTCCAGAGTCAGAAACTATAGTGGTGAGTAATTCAGGAATTATTTCATGGAAAGTACAGTTAAGAAAACTGTAAGAATAAATCTGGAGAAAAAGAGAACAGGAAAGGCAGCAAAGTATGAAAAACAAAAATGCCAAAATTCTGAAAGTTTTTCACACTGCATTTTTTGTATTTTCCAAAGAGTGCTAGGAAGTTCTCTGTAGCTTCTTCTATTTAAAATGCTTTACCATTCCCTTTCTCTTGTCTGTTGATCCCTCTAGAAACAGCTCAGAGTCACCTCTCCAGAAAACCTTATAAGAGTTCCTGCTCACTTATTCTCTTCCTTCCAGAAGCAGAATGCTATGCATTCCTCCTCTCTGCACCCTGTTATCCATAAAACACTTTCTTGTTGTAGTAAAATCTTGTTTTCCAATGTCCATCACTCTTCCCTATCCCATTAAGTCAATGACTTTATGTGGGTCCTACATTTCTTTCATTAATTTTTTAAGCTTGCTTTGCTAAGTATCTACTATATCCTAAACATTGTGTTAAGAACTAAGGATAATTTCTTTCGTCTGTCTAATTGCTCTGGCCAGTGTTTCGAGAACTATGTTGAACAGAAGTGGAGAGAGAGGGCATCCCTGTCTTGTTCCAGATTTTAGAGGGAATGCCTTCAGTTTTTCTCCATTCAGAATGATGCTAGCCTGAGGCTTAGCATAGATTGCTTTTACAATATTGA
>NW_025999990.1:12579786-12690697 GCF_001458135.2 Marmota marmota marmota | reverse complement strand
TGAACAACCCACAATAAAAAAAATTAAAAAAAAAATAAAATAAAAAATAAAACAGTATCTTCAAACAAAAAAAAAAAAAAAAAGAACTAAGGATAAAAAGCCAAAAGACTTAGCTCAAGAGAACATAAAATAAGAAAGATGCAAACATCAGAACCAATGACAAGTTGTCTTCTCTTGTGCTTTCTTTTCAGTATTGAAATGGCGATTCCAGTCAATGCAATCATGCAAGAAAAAGAATGAAAGGAAAGTAGATTGTAAACATAGAAGTGAAATTTTACTTATTCACTGATGACATGATAATCTATGCAGAAAATCCAACAGAATCATAACTAATAAATAAGTTTAATATTATTAAAGGAGATGATCCACATAAAATCAAAATTTAAAATTAATAGCTTCTATAATAGTATCAAAATATAAATAAAAACAGGTAAATCTTCAGAAAAGTGTGAATGGCTTATTCACTGAAAGCAACAAAATATTTCTGTGAGAAATTAAAAAGATATAAATACAAGAAATATTTCTGTTCATTGGTCATAAATATTGTAAGATTTCAAACATCTCCAAATTAATCTCTAGAGTCAATGCAGTTTCAATAAAAATCACTGGATGTTTTTGCTATAGAAATTGACTAACTGATAATAAAATTCATGTGAAAATGCGAATAATAAGAGTAACTGAAGTAACTTGAAAAAAATAACAAATTTAGGGAGGCAACACTACCTGATTTCATGACTTATTGCAAATGTATTGTAATCAAGATAGTATAATATTTTTTAAAAGAGCAGGGGTCAGGGAAGAGAATTGGATCAATGACACAGAACACAGATTATAGAACTCTTCCATACCCATATGGGCAGAAGTGATTTTTTGTAAAAGTACAAAGACAATTCAAAAAGGATAGCCTCCTCAACAAATGCTGTTGAAATCAATGGATATCTGTGTACAAAAAATAATAATAATTTTTATCATACATTATTCTATATATACAATGAATTACTCCAAAATAGATCATTGAGCTAAATGTAAGGCTTAAAACAATAAAAACTGCTGGATAAAAAATAGGAGAAATTTCTTCTGTCTTTCGGCTAAAATCAAGTGTAGTAAAAAAATAAGAGTAAATATTTATTACTTTGGATTTGGCAAAGATTTCTTAGATTCAACATCAAAACCATGATCCTGAAATAAAAATTAATAAATTAAACTTCCTAAAAATCAAATCTTTTGTTCTTTAAAACACACTGTTAGGAGAATGAGAAGACAAATCACAGAATGGGAGAAAAATATTTGTGGTACATACATCTGATAAAGGATCTGTATCTAGAATATATAAAGAAATCCAAAAGTAAGAAGAAACAAAATAACAATAAAAATAATGATAGAAGAGGAAGAGGAGAAAAACAACCAACTCAAGTTTTTTTAAGTGAGGAAAAGATTGAAACAGATACTTTACCAAAGAAGATATATAATGGCAAAGAAGCATTTGAAAAATGTTTAATGTAATTAGTGTTAGAAAACACAAAGTAAAACCAAAAATGAGACACAACTACATACTTATTAGGCACTAAAAAGACTATATACCAAATGTGAGCAAGAATGTGGCCTACTTAAAACACTGATTCACTTAGTGCAATAGTAACTGGTTTCAGAAAACAGAAGGACAGTTTTCTTTTTAAAAGTTGAACATACATCTACCATATGATCTAAAAATTTCATTTTCAGGTATTTATCAAAGGCATGAAATCTTTTTTGTTTTGTTTGTGAGATATATATATACACACAACATTTTGACACATTATACATAAATGAAGTATAACTTCTCATTTGACTGGTTGTACATGATGTAGAGTTACACAGGTTGTGTAATCATACGTGTTTATAGGGTAATAATGTCTGATTCATTCTACTATCATTTCTACCTCCATGCTCCCTCTCCTTCCTTCACTTCCCTCTGTCTAGTCCTCTATTCTCCCCCCTCCCCTTATTGTAAATAGCATCTGCATATCAGAGAAAATATTTGGCCTTTGATTCTTTGGAATTGGCTTGTTTCCCTTAGCATAATATTTTCCAGTTCCGTCCATTTACCGGCAAATTCCATAATTTCATTCTTCTTAGGCTCAGTAATATTCCATTGTGTATATATACCACAGTTTCTTCATCCATTCATCTGTTGAAGGGCATCTAGGTTGGTTCCATGGTTTAACTATTGTGAATGAGCTGCTGTAAACATTGATGTGGCTGTGTCACTGTAGTATGCTGATTTTAAGTCCTTTGGATATTAACCTAGAAGTGGGATGACTGGGTCAAATGGTGGTTCCATTCCAAGTCTTCTGAGGAATCTCCATACTGCTTTCCATAATGGTTGCACCAATTTGTAAGTCCCACCAGCATTGTATGAGTGAACCTTTTTCCCCACAACTTCATCAACATTTCTTGTTGCTTGTATTCTTGATGATTGAAAGGCATGCAATCCTATGTCCATCCCAAGGCATGAAGACTAATGTTCATAGAACTTGATTTGTAATGGGTGAAAACTTGAAACCATTCAAATGTCCATAAATACTCTGTCTATACAATGCACTACTATGCAGTAATAAATACAAACTATTGGTATACTCTACAACATAAAGATCAAAATAACCAAAACTGGAAGGCAGGGCATTGCAATGGGCCTGAGGAAAATTTGGAGGGGGTAGATGAGCTCATTTTCCTGACTGTGGTGATAATTTCACAAAAATATATAAAATTTATTGAATCATGCACTTTAAATATGTTCAGTTTACTGATTATCAGTTATCTCTTCAAAAAAAGTTATTTTAAAAACAAAGTAAGTAACAGTAATTTTAGGAACTTAATTTTCAGTATTCTTGGAACATAGCAGAAGCCCAAGATGTCCTCAAGCACCAAAAACACATGAGTAATTTATTCGATTAATTCTCTGTTACTCCAAAGTACAGAACTAGGCCAAGAAGGCATATTCCAGCTTAATATATTCTTTAGAATTATCTAATAATAGAATGAGCTCCTTAATTGGGGAGGTGTCTAACAAAGTTATTTAAAAGAAATGTGATTATGGAGTAAAGGAGACAAGGGTTCAAATTTTGGTTTTATTCTTGCTGTGTGACCTTGAGCAAGTCACTTCAATTCTCTAAGCCTCTTATTCCTTATCTATAAAGCAGATATAATAATAGCATCTTCACCACAGAGATGTTATGAATAACAGTGAAACAAAACATGGAAAAATATGTTATTGGACTGACTCTTGCAGGGGGTGGAGGTTGAATGAGTTGATTACAAGTTGTTAGATAAGAGTATTTGTGCAAATATGGTATTAACAAGCTTTTTTTTTTCACTGCTGGGAATGAAACCTAGGGCCACATGCATGCTAGGCCAGTGCTCTACACTGAGCTACGTTCCCAGCTCTAACATTGGGCACCTCATTCAGGACATACAAAGACTTATTTGGAAACCCCGGTTGGAGGGCCACTGGTGGGGAGGGCAATGAAAGCCAATGGAGACTCAGACAAGCTCACAGTGTGTTATAGTTGTGCATAATGATGGAATTTGTTGTTGCATGTTTGTACATATATACAATATATCATGATAATTGGGCCAATATCATTCTCCAGTGTTTCCCCTTTCCCTCCCCACCTCCCTCCCTGGTCCCTTTCTTATACTCTACTGATTTCCCTTTGATTTTCATGAGATCAAGCCCCTCTTCTCTTTTCCTTTTTCCTCTCTAACTTCCACATATAAAAGAAAACATATGACCCTTGAACTTCTGAGTTTGGCTTATTTCGCTTAACATAATGGTCTCAGGTTCCATCCATTTTCCTGCAAATGACATAATTTTTCTTTTTGGCTGAATAAAACTCCATTTTGTATGAATACCACATTTACTTTCTCCATTCACCCATTGATGGACACCAAGCCTGGCTCCACAGTTTGGCTACTGTGAATTGTGCTGTTATAAACATGGGTGTGCCTGTATCATTGTAGTACGATGACTTTAATTCTTCAGGATAAATACGGAGGAATGGTATAGCAAGGTCATATGGTGGCTCCACGTCTAGTCTTTTGAGGAGCCTCCATAATGATTTTCAGTGTTTGTACTGCTTTGCAATCCCACCAACAGTGTAGAAGTGTTCCTCAATCCTTCCCTTTCTTTCCCATTACTCAATCTCTATATATACTGTGACTTATTTTATTAAACATGAATAGCACCTAACCCCTTTTACTGCTCCCCAAATTTTCTCTTGTGCTACAAATTCAGTCACAAAGCCTCCATACCTATGCTCCCAGGCACATTGACAAAGTCCAAAAAGCTCAATTCTTTTGCCAATAAGGATTTCCCATTGTAGAGTGTTCCTAACAGATAAGTACTTCCCAAATTCATTTGTGCAGAAACTCTTCCCCACAAAACAACTGTTTTGTGGTATTGCTTTAAGTCACTAAGGACAGCAAACATAGTAAAGGGGGATTTTAAGGAGCCTGTTTTGATGACACTCTTTATTACAGATTTCTCTTTGATGAGTTCCAGTTATCAGTGTTTTCACAAACTCTGAATTCATGGGAATGAATTCAGCAACTATAGAACTGCCTCTTTGAAGACTCTAATTGGCCATACAAGCTATGAAAAATGTGTAACAGACATGGCCCTTAGTGTTTCCTCCATTTTATAGGCCGGGAATAGGAATGGTTTCCTTGCTCAAGGCCATGCAGGAGAGCACTAGGAAAGTCAAAGAACTCAAGAGCTCCTGATTGCTGACCCACGTATGATTTCCTAGGGCCCAGTCATTCGGACATCTGTAGCCAGTTAGCTCTTTGTTCACTTGGTGCTGGGATAAAAACCAAGGGCTGCCTTATTCCAGCCCCAGCCTTTTGTTTCTTTAGACTGAGGATCTTAAAACTACAGATGCATGATGTTTACTCATTGGGTGGACATGGATTTATTTTTCTATTTTTGAATCAGCAGGTCCCCTCTCTAATGATGTGCAATCACAAATCTGGCAGACTGTTTCATTCCACATGCTGAAAGAGGCTGAGGAAGTATTTCCATTCTGAATAGAATAGAATTCGTGATTTGCATGCACCTTTCGAGTCAAAATCAAACATTTGCCCTGGATTGGCCCGAGTTTAATTAAAATGATGAGAATGTGTGATAGGCATTTGGTCTAAGGCAAAAAGGATGCACAGTATTGAAATTTGGAACAAACATTTTTTTTTTAAAATGAGGAATGCATGGTTGGCAGTGATAAGAAATGCCAAGACTATGTATTACACGGGATCACGGGTTGAAAATAGAAAATATCCTAAAAATTCTGGCGCAATGTGAAACTGTTCTAGGAAGGTTTGGATTGGATTACATGCTTTATGGATAATGTCCCTGTTACTAACACTGTCAATGTTTATAATCTTTTCTATAGTCTTTTTGTGGCTCACCATGTATAGCTGATGGGCTGCTCATCAGTCCTGGCAGATTTTCCCAGTTAGCCACACAGAAATGAAGAAGGAGGATTTTTTTTTTTATCTCTGAGGGTTAAGCTCTGCAAAAATTGATCATCCAAGAATACAGATGAAACAAAGTTGAAATGGCCAAACACGAAGTGTGGATAACTAATCATTTGAATTGAGGATTATTAAAATTCACCACTTTTTCATTGCAAAAAAATTATGTGGTTGGCATTAAAGAAGGTTTCCTATTACATTTTAAGTTTTATTTAAGTAAATATCCATACAGAGTTGGTTAATAGATTTGCTGGTACATGTTGCTCATGATTTTTGAAGTGAGAACTGTTAAAATCTGAGTTATGGATACTTTCTTATTTTCCAGGATTCCTTTTAGCCTCATAGTTTGTTAAGTAAATATTAAAATTTCTAAATAGGGACATGAAATCGTTTTCAAGGAGAATTATCACATACAGTGTGAACACTACTATCTTAATTACTGAGGTAGATCTTCCTAACAAACTAGACCCCAAGCCATTGTGTAAGTAATGAATAGATTTGTTCCCACAGATGAGTAGTCTAATGTTTGATGTAATTAGGATTGATCACTTTGTTAATCAGTGCCAAAATTATGAAGACATCCCCAGTTTCCCCCAAAAAGATGAGTGATGGGTGACTAAGTGGCCCCTTATACCATCTCTATGAGACCCAGATTTCCAACTTGGATATCATCTTGGAAATCTTCAAATCTGACCTTGAGCCCTGTGTACCTCAACTGAAAGAGGAAAAAACAGGAGGGGAAAGGTGGAAATGGCAGATGGGATGAACTCTTCTCCCTCGGGGATAAACTGACAGCTACTGTAGAATAGATCTAGTGTGAATCTCCATTTAGATCGTAAAGAGAGATCTGCGCTCTGCCTTATTATCTTTAATAATGATGTTTGTCTTCTCAGTAGCTCCTCTCCAAGTTCCAGTGTTTAGTTTTAAACAGTACCAGACATTGTTCCAGCATCCTCAGGGAGCTCAAGAACAGTGTAAGACAGAGCTTCCCATTTAATCATGACCTTCTTCTATTCATTCCAAATGCTTAAAAAATACAATTTTCAATTTTAGAAGCTGCAAAGTTTCCAGTTCAACTTTGCTAACGTGGTTGCATCTTAGGTAATAATATCAAGGAGAAAATAAAATAGCCAAAGATTGCCAAATACCCAAAATATGAAATTGGGGTACAACTATGCAATTGGCTCAAAACCTCACATCAGTTCAAATGTACACAAAGGATGGCTATTTCAAGTTCAACAGAGGCATGAACATCTGTTCCCAACATCCTCTCTCGGGTAGAGTTAGGCTCATCTAAACAACTTTATATGCCAGACAAATACATTTTAAGAAAAGAATGTGCGGCTGAAGACCTCACAGAATCAAAACTCGTACTTGTTAAGACTGAGTTTTCATAAGAATAAATGTAAATGGAAGAATGTACAAAAATCTACAACTCTTGTAGCTTAGCTTATTTTTGCTTTGAGACCTCTTTTTAAAGGTACACTCTTTTCGTCTCTCTCTCTCTCTCTCTCTCTCTCTCAACCACACACACACACACACACACACACACACACATACAAGCTTAAAGTAGTTTTTGTGTGTGTGTGTATACACACACTAATGTTATTTATCATGGCTAGCCAAATTTTCTTATGTTTTCAATACATTTTGAGGTTAACATTAACATTTGTGTGTAATAAATGCTAGGATGTTTCTCTTACACAATGTAAAGATTAGAAAATCTGAATTTATTCATTCATTTGCATGTCCTAGCTAGCAGGTTTCAGATTCCAATAATTTGTGTTAAAGTATCAGAGGTTCCCAAACAGGTAAAAAGCAAGATAATGATGAAAAGGTCAAGAAGCTCCGTGGGCAGCTCCAGTGGCCCTAGCAGGTGACAGCAGGGCTCCCCCTATTTTGAAGTTGGGCAATGTTTTATTAAGGCTTTTACTTTTTAATAATTCACATTATTTTAATTTCTTTGCATAAAATTGTTAATATTTTATATAATGCTACTTCAAATTTGCATGATTAAAATTTGCATACTATGTAATCATGCTGGCTTGCCATGTTTGCTAGTTGGTTATCTTCCAAATGTCTCTGGATAACCATCTTAATTCTTCAATTAGAGTAACTAATATGATATTTGTGTTTTTATTTTAATATAAGAATCAAAGATTTTAAATGCCCAAATACATCCAAAAGTCTTAATGATAATTGACCTACTAAACTACAGAAACTCACATTTTCCTTTTTATTTATGTTTTCTTCTGTGAAACCTAATATTTAAAGATCAGAACTCTTCTAAAATTTTTAAATAAAAATTACCTTGCTCTGATTTTTTTTTACTACAGACCCAAATGACAGTGAATGAACTTTACAAATGGGGTCACCACATGAATAGTGTACAACTGTACTGGGGATCTTATTTCTAGTAAGCCTACAGTGTCCATTAGGCATTTTGACTTCTTCCCTTCACTGGGGGCCTACCCGGGATTCCCAGGAGAATCTCAGATAGAAAAAGTTCCAGATAGGACTCAGGTCTATCTCTTTTTTCCCTTATAGAGTACTCTGCTTTGGGGAAAATTTGAAGATGTTTGAAATATCTTCCATTCCACAGTTGAAGGAGGTGATTTCATGCACCTGTTTTATGTTCTCACCTGCTTCATACAGTTTCTATGGTTCCCCCTCAAGGAATATCATTTGTGATGCGGAGGAGCTCATTTTAATGGGACTTTTCCTTTAATGAAGGAAGAGCTCGGTTTAGGAAAGGAGAAATTGCCCTATACTACATCTAGGGGTCCTATGAATAACCTGTAGCAAAACAGGGTTCATCAAGATGAAAGCAAAAATGGCGTGTAACTAGATCATGAACTCTCTTCAAAGAAAGGGGAAAGAGTTTGGGATTTATCCTTCTTGGAATTCTTGGAAGGTGAACCAAAGTATCCCTTTTACTAGCTGGTGTAATGAAACAAGTTCTGAAGTCTATCAATTTGCTCCAATGCCTGAACTTACTTTCCCCTTGCTCCCTCCAAGTCCATCAAGGACCCTTTAATTTTTTTAAGAAGAGCATATTGTGAGTCATCACTGGAGGCTGAGTATAGATTTTTGACACAAGTTAAATGAAAGAGAAAATAAAAGCAATGATTTTTAATTGAAAAGTATGCAGCACAAACCATTAAGACTAAACTCTATTCCTGAAATGGGTGGTGATGCATTGAGAAGACCCAAAATGTCTAAAGATTGCCCTTTACCTACAGGAAAAGTTTGGCAGAACTTCTGGAACACCTGTTCACACCCAGTCCTTAGATTTCAGAAGTCTCATTTTCTTAAACAGAACTTACTGCCAAAAAGCCAACTTTCCGGGGGCGGTATGGTTTCCTCCTTCTCTTCACTCCGGTCCTCCTCCTCCCTGGTCCTCCACACTCAGGACAAGGACCCAGTGCTCTCAGCACATTCCCATTCTGCCTTGGGTCATTAAGAATTAGGTATTGAAATTCAGAGTTTTAAAAGAAAGACGTTATTTAGATTTGGGTGCTTGGAGATCTCAGTTCCTGCTTCCAACCAGCACCATCCCTACCTCAAGCTCTTCTCTCCTCCCAGTGTTAGCCTCTTCTTTGCCCCACCTTCTCTTCTCCCCCTTTTCCTTCTCTACCTTGTCCTGAATCTGAGGTCTTGCCTGAATTGGAGCCCAAGCCCAGGAATGCCCACTAGGAATGGCTCAGGCACTGAAGATCCCCGCCCCCGTCATGTTCCAGGTAGATGGTAAATTTGCCATGGAAAGCACCTGCTTCCTTCCCTCCATCAGTTTCCAAATCCTGGGAGATTCTCTCTGAAATACATTGAATTCCAAAGCCTACCCTGTGTATGAGCGTTGGTGTGGTTCTCATTTAAACAAAAGATTTAAATTTCAGGAGCACTACCTGCCTCAAATTGGCTAAGGAGCCTCTTCAGCTTCACAGACCAAATCAAAGGCATGATGCTAGCAACATAATAGGGGTGTCACACCCCAAGTCACCAGGGAGGGGACTCTGGTCTTTCATCTGTGTTTTTGCAGAATGACAAATAAGCTCTTCCCTCTTTGCAATAATTACTCCTTCCAAATTACAATCTGGACAGACATGTTAACCAGGCCCTGAGGTATATTTGTTGATAGCTCGGCCACTCTGAGCATTGGCCGTATCTGTGGAAGAACCCAAAGGGGCATATCCAAGTAGGTCGTAAACTTTGAAGGGCTATTCAGCTGCGTAGAATCAAACTTTGCATGCTCTTTGCTGTCTAGATGTAAAATATTTTCCCCGAAAAAACAAAACAGACTTTCTAGGTATCTTAGGACATTTTCTTTCCAAGTCTGATTTTTTTGGTTTATTACTTTCTGTTTGATGGGTCCTTTCTCTGGAGGTGTACTGTGTCTCCAGCTTAGAGACATAGCAGTTCAATACCCAAAGATCTCATAGGCTTTGAAATGGATGGTCCTACATTGCAATGCGTAGCCAGTTAGTGGCCTCACAGACAAATTGTTCTGTTCCAAAATACACCTCCCTTGTCCATTATTTCCGATGTCTTTTGAAGGTGATCTTTTTTTTTTTTTTAACTTTACATTTCTTTTAAATAACTCAAGGATATTTGAGTTTCCAGAAGGAAAAATACTTCCAATTGTCTGTGTGAAATTTTTTTAGACCCTTGACGGGAAATAGGCTTTTATAAGAAGAAAGAAAATGTGACAATATATGAAAATAGGAATCAGGGAGAGAGGGAGAGAGAAAGGAAGGGAGGGTAATAAAAGAAAGAGAAGAGAGAAGAGATGAGATCCCCAGGGGCTCATAAAACAGGAAAATGAATCCAGGGGGCCCAGGTGAGGATGCAGAAGCCAAGGGTCAAGTCTCACCTACTTCTCAGAATGGACCAAGGCTGGCCTCTTTCACCTCCTCTCCCAAACATTCACTTCTAAGGAAAACCTTCCAGAACAAAAGATTTAAATTTCAGTCTGAGGAATCAGATTCACCGTCAAATTTCCCTGAATTGCAGAAAGTGAGTCAAGTCTACAATCACCCCAGACATTAGAGATTCTGTTGGGGCATTTAAAAATATAATTTAAGTGAAACTCCCTCCGTTTTCTGTCTCTTGTGCTAGCATTTCATTTTTAAGGCAGTATAAATATTGCCTTGGAAAACAGTTGCCATAAGGAGCCCTGCTGAGTGCTGAAGGGTATTCAGACAGGAGAGGGCCCTGGCCCATTCCATCCACTCCTGCTGCTGGTCCAGGCCTCCTGCTGAGGAGGCTGAACACTCAGACTCTTTTTTCAGGGATTTTCAGGATGGAAGGATAGAAAAGTTTGTAGTAAAAAATACCTGTTTATAAACCGTGTTCTGAGCACCATTCAGAAGACTGCCCACAGACATTCCCATCTGCTCTTTCCAGAATATTCCTTCTGAGAAACGAAAATAAACAGATTGTTGTTGGCTTCAGTTTGGTGTCAAGCACCAAAGACTTCCAAGGATATAGGCGCGTGGCCAAGGTCCCAGAGAAACACCCCCCAGGCGTGAGGATAAAGGTACCATGCTCAGCAATCATAATAGAATCATAATCAAACATGCAAATTCCTTTTTTTCCCCCCAGATCTTAGCTCAGACACAATGTAAAAATATCAAGATGTTCACTAAAGTATTATAAATCACAGTTTGAGCTATCAATCTGTCCACTACTAAAACACAAGCTTTGGAATTTTCAAGTAACATCAGAAAATTCACTCCAGCGACGGGCTGGTTTCTGCAGAATTGACAGGCTTCCGCCGCAGCAGCAGGAAACAGGCATGTGAATCCTCAGCTGTAATAATGCTCCTCATTCCTGCTAGTGCAAAGCAGCAAGGCCTGAGCCCTTCTGTTTTATGCTGCACACTGATTTGGAAGCAAATATTTTTCCAACAACATCACCAAATTGAAAGCGTTTTGAAAAATCTGAAGCTCTCGCAAAATACTGTTGTGGAAAAACTAACCCTAGTAGATCTGTCAGTGACATAAGCTACCCCTTCACTTTGACTAGAGAATGTGAGCCCGCCCTGCCAAGCAGCTCTAAGTCATATCTCTCTGTACAGGGCATTCTAAGATGCAATCGAAATAAGGAGGGCCGAGTGGGAACAAGACATACATTTTTCCATTATGATCTTAATTATTAATAAAAACAGTGACATCTGCCAGTTTTTTAAGCCTGGGGAAGTACTTTATTTGTGAATAAGGTATCCAGGCACACTTGTGAATCTGCATTTCTGAAGCCATAATTCACCCCAAACCCACAAAGGTACTAAGGTGTTGCTACAGACAACAGTGTGTGCTAAGATTCTGTGGCAGGAAAAGAGACATTCAAGAAAATGAAGCTGCCAATTTAAGGAATTTGCTGTCTATTAGAAGAGAAAATTAATTATGCAAATACCTGAATTCCAAGACATCATTCTTTTGTAATGATGTATAATATAAAAATATTCTAAATAAATAAATAAATGGCAAGTACTAACATGCTCAAAATAATAGTGTGGAAGTGGAAAAACTAACATCTTTCTTTCTTCTCCTTGATTTTTGACCATTTGAGTATTGAAGCTTCTGACGGTTATAAGTTGCTGACTTGTCATTTATCAATATTTTGGGGAAACTTATAAGACAAATGACACCTGCCTACAGATGGTTCTTCTCTACCTAAAATTCTCTAATAAAACAATCCCAATACCTAAAACCCCCTTCGACTGTCATAATGATTTGCCTCCTAAATCTTTATACGTACTTTTGTGTTTTTCTGGAAAATGGAAAATATACACAAAAGTAGAGCGAATACATAACACAATCTCACACACACTTCCCGGGTTTCAATGATTGTAAGATTTAGTCTCTTATTTCATCTGTCCCCCCTACCTGTCCCTACCCTCATAACACATAGACTGGATTATTTTGTAACTAATACCAAACATCCTATCTTCTGTAACTATTTAGTGTTGTCGCACCGATTTTTAAATTCCCTTTACATTGAGTGAATTTCTAATGTTTTTAGGTATTGACCAGGCTATTTGACATCCTAGAATGTATCTTCATTTCTCTTCTATCTACACACCTAAGTGGTCGCATTGGCCCATCTATTTTAAACAAATGATCACTGAAATAGTCTGTAGGCCTCATCCTTTTTAATCATCCCAGAGCTTTTACACAGCAATGTATCTGAGTTTACAAGCTCACACTTTGTCAGTCACTTCCACACTATTATTTTGAGCATGTTAGTACTTGCCATTTATTTATTTAGAATATTTTTATATTATAATGAGTTTCTCACATTCTTGTTTTCTTTCCTGCTCCCAGGCAGTTATTGATCTGTGAAAAGTCTCCTCATTCCAGGGAACAATTCGTCTGCCTGTGGGAGGGAGCTGTGCACAGTTCATGGGGCTTCTTTCCTTGTGGCACTGAAGGGACAAAGCACCAAACTCAAGGATGTTTTCAGGAAAAGCATCTAAATACCTTGGAGACTCTTACAGGGCAGGCTGAGGGGCTACAGGGTGGGAAACCCCTCCTGGTAGCTGGTGAAATCAGTGTGAATTGCAGCAGGAAGTTAAATAGGCAGAATGAATGGGAAAAACCAAGCTTTGTTTATTCTAAGTTAAGAATTGCATTCCTGAGGCTCACTGCTATTAGAAAAACGGAGTCTTACAGTCAGGTGGTTCAATCAAAGGATAGGTCCGGAAAATGAATTCCCTGATGCCAATAAAAGTCTCTCCTTGTTGCTCCAAGCAGAAGTTTGGAGACATTCAACAACAGGTCAAAATAACATTCTGTGCTCCACACACCATTATTCCAACTCAAGCAAAATGTCTACAGTTATTTTTTTTTCTTAATTTCAAAGCCTTTTGATTAAAGTATACCAGAAGGGCACCGACAGAGCAGCCTGTTTCTGTCCTTCTGCGGAAGGTTTCAATGGCCGCTCTACACTCTAAATCTATTTACTTCAAGGCTGGAATGAAACAAACATGACAGATGGTTTTTTAAAAAAAATCAAAGGGGAAGTTCTTGGAACACATCCTTCAAAATAAAATTTTGTTTCCTTTTTTTTTTTTTTTTTTTTTTTTTTTTGAGCAGCTGAAATGATTTTTCAGAACATCTGATGAGTGATTTTAATACTTCAACTTTCTCCTCCATGAAGCGAGCCCATTCATTTGGAGACTTCTGTTCTTTTGTTTTATTTCTGTGTCTTTCTTTGACAAGACATAAAGTCTGAAAACGACAATATGCTAAATGAATGGACCCATCGTATATTTGGCTACACGGGGGCTCTTGGAGTATACTTTGGATTTTGACAAGATAATAGAATGCTTAATGGAAGAGATCTTGAAGAAATAAAAAGGAAAGTTATTGAGTCTTTATTCCTGCTATTGCTCATGTACAAGGGTCCCAGCAATTTCATTCACCTGTTGCAAGGGCAGTGACGAGAAGGCCAGTGCCTTCTCCTGATGGCTAGAGAGACTGGTGATTAGGGAAATGTCAGGAAAGACAAAGAAGGTGGGGGGCTTGAGACTGTCCTGAGCAGAGCACGCTTTCTCCCACCCACGCTCAGGGGAGCCCTGACTTAACGCCACTGGTGTGGTCTCACAAAGCAGAAATGTACCTTTAGGAAACAAGTGAAAGCAAGAAATGACCTGAGCACCGTCCATCAGAAGTAGGTCCCAGCCCTGGCTCAGAGGGGGAGTGGACATGAGGGAGAGAGAGGACTGAAACAGGACTCCCAGGCTCCCAGGCAGGTCCCTGGGGTGATGCCCAGAGTCCTTGGAGAAGCAGAGAAACAGCAGATTTGGAGGTTGACATAATTACTTTAAGACTCACCACTTTAGAAATCATGCTATCTTTTGATGTGTTATCTAGAAACTGGAGGACTTAGACTCCACTGAAAAGTGGCATTGAGAATGTTGCCTAAAAGCATAGGCTTCAGAGTATGAGGGACCTGAATTAATGTCTTTGTTTTCTGCCATGTGGCCAGAGATCAGGGCAGCAGCCTTTCTGGGTTTTATTTTGTTACCTGTCAAACAATGAGGCTGTTTCTTGGGATTTTAAGAGGCTCCAGCTGGGTGCAGGGGGCTCAGGCCTGTAATCCCAGCAACCTGGGCAGCTGAGGCAGGAGGATGGCAAGTTTGAGGCCCCGGTAACAAAATGAGACCCTGACCCCAAATTTAAAAATTAAAAGGGCTGAGGGTGTGGCTCAGTGGTAGAGTGTCTGTGGGTTCAGTCCTCAGTGCTGCAAAAACAAACAAACAAACAAAAAGGATTCCAAGAGGCTCAGATGAGGTGATGCGAAGGAAACTATCCAGAAGTAGGTCCTTCATATAGTTCTCCCTCCTCTCGGGCCCTCAGCACAGCCAGAAGCAGAGTCAGTTCTCTTTGGGGTCACAGATCTGCCCTGACCATAGCCCTGCCCAACATAATAGGGCATCACCCCATCATACTAATGTATTGTCCCCTGACCCAGTCACAGGACAAACACTTTATGATTCCAGTTCTAGGAGATGCCTAAATAGTCAGACTCACAGAAGAGGAGTGGTCATTGTTGGGGATGGGGAGGGACCAATGGGAGTTGTCACCCAAAGGGCACAGGGCTTCAGTCATGAGATGAAAACCTTCTGCAGACCCGCGGTACAGCAATACATACTCTAAGCTTAGGAGTATGGTTAGAGGGCAGATTTCACATTATGTGTTTTTACCAAAAGAAAAAAAGAAAAGAAGCCAATCAAATCCCCTACCTGAGCTGGGCATGGTGGCTAGACCTGTAATCCCAGGTACTCAGAAGGCTGGGCAGGAGAATCACAAGTTCGAGTCCAGCCTGGGCAGTTTAGCAAGACTCTGTCTTAACATAAAAGATAAGAAGGGCTGGGATGTAGCTCCCAGGTTGTGGTACAGCATTTGTCTAGCAGGTGTGAGACCCTGGAATCAAACCCCAGTAACAAAAAAGAAAAAGAAAAAACATATCAGCTCCCCCATGATCCCCAATGTTGATACAATTGATAACATTTCTATAAGGACTGACCATGAAGCTCAGCCATAGTTGTCCTGATGATAAACACATGATAATTAATAACACAAGGTCAATATGATGAGGGTAGATGCTAAAAAAGTAGTCGTGACAAAATACTTTTGAGTTACAAGACGAAATCATCACTTGGGGTCAGAGTGATAAGAAGAAGGCAGGCAACAGGAAGATGTGGCCAGCTCTGTCCAGCATTCTGTGCCCAGCCCTCTCCAAAGGATTCTCAGAAAGCATGACTGCAGGAGGAAGGAGAATCCAGAAGAAGACCAATACATCCCAGCTCTGAGCACAGTTCCGCACCTAAGCTGAGTGTTTCATAGACGTTTAGTGAATGAATGTAAAAATTCAGATTTCACATAACCACCTATCAAAAATTTTAGTATTTAGCTGACAGTAAATTAATGACATATTGACATAGATTGTAACAAAGCCATTTTGTTTAGCAAGGTCATTTCACTCCAAAAAGGAGCTTGTGCTTTGACCCAGCAATTCCAACTTAATGTCTGCCCCAAAAAAAAAAAAAACCCTATATAGAGCACAGGATACTCTATGTGAATGGTCCTGACAACATCATTTTGTCGTGGAAATGGCCGAATCGGTCGAGGGTGGCTTATTCTGTGGAGTACTATACAGCACCGAAAGGGAAAGAACTAGATCATTTATAATAGCATGAAATTATCTCAACGACCTTTGTTGAGTGAAACTGTTGCTGAAAGACGGTGCCACTTCAGTTCAAAACACACACACATGGGCACATTCCAATACTAGGTTGCTTCCACAAATATATATATGCATGTAAATAGGGGAAAGGCCTGGAAAGTTAAATATATATCTAACCTTTATTTATGTAGATAAAGATATACATACAGATATGGTTATCTATATGAAAGACAGAACCAACTTTTAGTGAACAAAAAACTCAAAAGCATTATGCTAGGTAAAAGAAACAAACAAAAAAAATCACTCCATAATGTGTTATTTTATGTATTTGAAATTTTAGAAAGAACAAACTATTGTGACAGAAAGAAAGTGACCGTGGTTTCCAGAGGCTATGGGTCGAGCAGGGAAATTGTTAAAGGGCCAGAAGAACTTTTCAGGGTGGTGGAGATGCTTCATATTGTAGTAGAGATGACACTGGCACATATATCTTTCTCAGAACTATTGAATTGCACACTTACAACCAGTGAATTTTATGGTAAGAAAATTATAATAGTAAGGAAAGCATATAATGAAGGCTACTAATAGGGCAACATGGGATCTCCTAGTGACATTTTAATTTTTAAAAAAGAGCATACCATTTGTTCATATTATTTTTATGGCATTATTTATACTATCTTATATTCTTTTTCCCTTTACATTGAAAATTACCGTACATTCTCTTTTTTCTTTCTCATTCTTAGAAAAATGTGCTTTGGATGTGTTTTCGTCTATCTGAACTGCTTCTAGAAAGAAACTGAATAATGTGTGAGGGAGAAATATGTGTCCCACCCAAGGGAAGCCTGAAAGGGACAATCTGGAGAGAGAGGCCCCGGAGCTGGGCTCGGGATGCTCTTCTGTTGCTCACGCTCAGCCTCTAACCTCAGCCTCTCCCCTCTGAGGGCCTCTTGTCTCATCTGAGTACTGGAATTTTGGAACCCAGGGAATCTCTTAGTCCTCTCCTCGTCAGCTGGTAGCATTGCTCCCTTGAAGCCCAGTCCACTAGCAAAAAAAAAAAAAATTGAAAATGAGCCTAAAAAGAAAAATTAACAGTGTTAGAAATGACTCCATCCATTCACAGTATATCCAAAGATAAGACTGTGGCCTTCAAATTCCACATTTTGTTATTTCACTCCATTTTTCTCATCCCCTCTAGCAAAACCTCTTCTTCCCTTAGGAGGCTGTCAGGCTGAAGGAAACCCTGGAGAAACCAGGCCTGCCGCAAATGACCTTAACTTTGGCAAAAGCAAATTCATATGTCCTGTTTTTCAAACTTGTGATGAAAACGCAAATTAAGAAAGGATGGATTTAGTCCTTTGACATCTGTCCTTTTTTTCTCCAATGGTCTATTTAAATATTTCATTATGTACCATTAAATTAATTACATGTATAATCAAGAAATAAAAAGCAGCGTGGTTTTTAACTACAGGTGGATGGGGTTCTTCAGACAAACAGGATCCATAGAATGCATAAATACCTAAATATATGCATAGGAAGAGATGTATTTCTACAGATTGGCTCATGCATCTGTGGAGGCTGACAATCCCTAAGATCTGTACTTGGCAAACTGGAGATTCAGGAGAGTCAATGTCGTGGTTCCAATCTGAGTCCAAAAACCTGGGAGCCCTGGGAAAGCTGGTGGGCAGGCTTGAGACCTAGGAAGGACCTACGTTTCATTTTGAGTCTGAAGACAGGAAATAAATGAGTGTCTCATCTTGAATGGAGCAGGACCAGTTCTCTTAACATGAGGGGGAAATCAGCTCTTGTTCTATTCAGGTCTTCAATTGATTAGGTGAGGTCCATGCACACTCGAAAGGACAATCTGCTTCACTGGGTCTATCATGTCAAATGTTCTTTCTTCCAGAAACTACCCCACAGGCACACCTAGAGCAATGTTTGAGTGACTATCTGGGCACCCCATAGCCTATTCAAGTTGACCCATAAAATTAACCATCACAGTCACAGCAAATAAGAGTCAAATTCCATTCACTGATGAGAAACTTAAAAGAGACCAGCACTTTAAAGGAATTAGAACCAAGTGTGAGCATTATTTATCTAGAAATTCTTTTCAGCTCAACTCCACATTCCTAAGAATGCATAGAATGCAAAGGAAAGGCCAGGCAATCGTACACTGAAGTGGGCGCCTTCCACAGAGTCAATCTCTTAACGGATGGAGGCAGGGCATGGTGAAGAGTTGATAAATGAAGGCTTCTTAATTTGCAAACTAAATGTGAGGCCTTTTGGGGTGCTTGTGCTATCTCTCCAAGTGCATGCTAATGATTGCTATTAGTAGTTCTTGTCCTTTGAGTTGTCTTTCCTGAAAGAAGAGATCAATTGCTTTCTCACTCAAATCCCCAGCTTTCCATCTCAGTGATAGCGGGTCATGCTCTGTGCACAGCCTGAGCTAGGGTGACCCGCCATCTTTGTTTTCCTGGGACTGTATAAGGTGTAACTCAGCAGGTCCCACATCCCAGGAAACTCCTTGGTCTGGGCCAACCAGAATGGTGGCCTCCCCGATGTCTCTCTCTCTCTGCTTTGTGCCACTCTCCGCCTGCCCCCTGGCCATCCGTTGTGTTTTAGTCAGCTTTTTCACTGCTGTGACCAAAAGACCCGACAAGAGCAATTTTAGAGGAAAAGTTTATTTGGAGGCTCATAGTTTCAGAAGTCTCCATCTATCAACAGCTGGCTCCGTTGGTTGGGGCTGAAGGTGAAGTAGCACATCATGGCAATGATGTGTGTGGTGAAGGAAAGCAGCTCAGGGCATCACATCAGGAAAGAGAGAGAGAGAGAGAGAGAGAGAGAGAGAGAGAGAGAGAGAACTCCACTCAACAAGGACCAAACATATACTCCAAGGCCCCACCTCCTCCAATCATACTCTACCTACCTATAGTTACCATCCAGCTAATTCCTATCATGGGATTAATACACTGATTAGGTTAAGGCTCTCATAACCCAATCATTTCACCTGTAGGCTTTCTTGCATTAATTATCTATCACATGAGCTTTGGGGGGACACCTCATATCTAAACCATGACACACTGAGTTCTCTAATGCACAAGCTCCCTCCCACCACAGGGCCTTTGCCCTGACTGTTCCTTCTTCATGCAATGGTTTCTCCTCTGCTTTCTCCCTTCACCTAGCTATGTCCTATTTCTCTCTCCTACCTCTGTTTAATTACCATTTCTGCAGAACAATCTCTCCTTCCTCTAGACTAGGCTTGATTTAATCCCTTATGTCTTTATAATAGCACAATAATAACTGATCAATTTGTTGGGAATGATCGATGTTTGGAACAGAGCCTGATTCATAGGCTAAATAATCATTTGAAGAAACACTGAATGAATAATCACATAACAATAACTACCATTTACTAAAAGCCCGGTGTATGTCTGTTTCATGAATTATAAAAGTATTTACTCATTTAATCCTCATAACAGCCTCATGAAGTACAAAACACTATTTTCATCTATTATAACTGAAAAGACAGAGGCAAAGAGAATACTTTTAAAAAATAGACATAGAGTAAAGCTTCCTAATCAGTCCATCTGGGATGAGACCCTCTGAAATTGGCCTTTCTAACATTGGGCTTTAGCCAACTGAGATAACAGACCTCTATCCTCCTAGATATTTTATCTCCTCTAACAAACTGAAGCACAAGAAAAATATTCATCCTTCATAAACAAGCTGTTGTCCACCATAATTGCACACTGGAAATTTCTGGTAAAAAAATAATAATAAAGGCACTGATCCAGAAAGTCATCTGAAAGGCAGGAAATATGATCTGAGAATGTTGTTCATGGGTCCACCTGAGCCCCAGGCTCTGGAAGGTACTTTGGCCAAGAGGTGAGACCATTCCAAAGGAAAAGAGATAGATAGCTTAGCTCTCTGCTGGAACCAGACATGGGGTCAGTCATGACTATAGTGCTCCAAAAGGATGCACCTGCCCTCTACCTGTAGGTATCAAAGATCATTCTCCTGCTAAGAGAAAACCATCGGATCATTCTGACTAGCCTAATTTAGACCAGGTTTGTACTTTGATGAACACACGACATTAGGGGAAGTGCAAGAAATAACAGAGAGAAGTTGAGTTGAAGAACTCAGGGGATGTCAGAGGAAAACAAGACTCATAAAAATGCTAGACGGAAGGCACTGCTAAGGAAATTCTATACTTGATTCAAGACGGAGGTTAATTGTAAACTACGACCAGCGGGACCTTGTAATAGCGAGACGAGGCTTCTCTCCTACTGTATCTTCCAAGCTTTGCAGCCTGGGCCCGTGGCTGTGGATGCCTGGAACTCTGACCTATGCCACATCCTTCCATCAGAAACTGATGTGCAGACAGTTTCTCCTTGAGGAGCAAGTAGGTCATTAGGCCTCTCATTACAGTAATTAGCGTAAAATTGAGAAAATCATCAAGATAATTCAAAGATTTCTTTAAGCAATTTTGGCTACTAGACAGAAACAGAAATTGTTTTGGATAGAATTTCTGAGTACTTACCTAATTTCTTCATTGCCACATGACACAATATAGGTACTTGGAAGATCAGCTTCAAATGATAAAATCTGGGGCCTTTTTCTTTCTTCTTCCCATAAATTTTGTACATTACATTTTCTTATTAATAATTTTTGTCACTTTTTTGTGTGCCACACCCTGATCGAATAACAGTTATCTCAAAAACTATCTCCAAATTCTCAAAACTAGATTAATTTTCTTCCATTTCAGGCATTCTCTCTCTTCCCCCCCCCACCCCAATCTATTTACATTTTAGTGGAGAGTGCCTATCATTTTGGCAGGGAGTAGCAGAGAACCAAATGGACAGTTTCAGAGTGTGATCAACAAGATTGGCAGTCTTAATGTCAAGGATTCATTACGGTTGATTCACAGACTTTAAACTAATTGAAAGCCGGCTCTTTGACATGTTATTCTTTCCACAGCAAGTTCTGCCCCTGTCTCACTTATTCTTCCAACAAGTATTTATTGAAATATTTAGAAGATTCTACTTGTAAGACCGCTGCTTGGCACTTTAGAGTGGGTAGGGGGTAAGGAGATGGAGGACAACATTAAATGAATCACAGAGTCTGACACTTAGAAAAGTAGACCCTAATAGGAGATAGAAATCCAATACCTAAATATGATGCAAAAGCAACGAGAGAGAGAGAGAGAGAGAGACGAAAGAGAGAGAGCATGTTAGCATTTCTGGAATTTCTTACAAGATAAAGGCTTGATTGAACCAAGCCTTCAACTGCAGGTGGAACTTTGGTAAGCAGAGTTGGGAAGAGAAAGAAATTAGTTCTGCAAAGGAAACCCAAGATGAACAAAAGCTCACATGAGGGAAAGGATGTGCCTTACACAATATTACAGAAAATTCCAACTCAAAGTCTCTTATGAACTGCCTATCACTTTGAAAACCACTGCTCTCTTAACACCCCCCCAAGTGTTATCTTTTGTATTAGTTATGAAACTATCTATTTATTAATGCCATCTGGATGTCTAAAATGGAATCAGAAGGCTCTAGACAGACCTCAGTAGATATCTTCTGACTAGTGTTCCCCTGGGCTTTCCTTCCCAAAAGAAAGCCAAAGGCATTTAAGTTTCTTCAATCTCCTTCGTATCCTTTGAAAATGTAGAGTAAATATTATGTCGGCTCCTTTCTGCAGTCAATTAATGGATCCTTCTTGCCAATGTCATAAATATAACTTTTCTCGGCTGATGCTTCTCTTATTGCATACATATGCTATTGATAATTACTTGTTTTTGAGTCCTTAACCACTTGTGCATGGAAAGACATCTGAAGTTTAAATGTTAGGACTATTACATTACTAAATGTCTTATTTTATAAGGGAATAGGCCATCACAAACTCTGTTCTATGCAGTAATATTGTGCTCACCAAAGGAATCCATTTACTATACTGAAATCTTAAAACAATCAGGCGTTCTTATAAGAAAGTTAATACAACAGCCTCTGAGACTTCTCTGCTATCAATTTCCTGCAGCTTCTGTATGATGGCAGCTTAGGAAATTCTCTGGTATTATTTTCTGTGCTTATATAAAACAACGATGATTCAATTAAAGATGCTCAACCTCAAGAAGGAATTGGAGGGAGGTCCTATTCAGGTCTAGAGTAAATAACGATGGCAGTAGTCTACAGAACGATGCTGGGTGATGAAGGGCAGGCTGTCTGCCTTAGTAGAGCTCACTCATGAGTTTTCGGTTAGACATTTCCAAGGAAAGTGGAAAATACAGTTGGTTTCTCAATGTGAATATTGTTTTTCAAAAAAGAGCACTTGAGAGCCAGCAGTCATGGTGCATGCCTATAATCCCAGCTACTTGAGAGTCTGAGGCAAGAAGATCACAAGTTCAAGGCCAGCCTGGGCAACTTAGTGAGACCCTGTCTCAAAATTTAAAAAAAAAAAAAAAGATGCAAAGGCCTGGGAATGTAGCTCCATGGTAGAGTGCTCCTGGGCTGGACCTCCAGGATTGCAAAAAAAAAAAAAAAGCAAGAGCACTTGAAACTTAAAGTTCAATGGGCTATTATGTAAACTGCGGGTGATGGCAATGTTTGAGAACACCTCCATAGCTTCCTCTGCTGGAGAGAGCCCGTGGAACCCTTGACCGGGCAGAAGGTAGCTGGGTTTCCACTTGCCATCCCCCTGGAGTGGATATTCCTATAGTCATGCACATCTGCTTGTTTTATGAAAGGTGTTGCAGTTACAGGTAAAAGAAATGGTCCATAAACAAATGACAATAGTAACTAGTTTCCATCCCATTCCAGGGTCCTGAGGCCTCACACATCAGTGAACCAATGTGCCCATTTCTTAAACCTGTAATGTCAGGGTGTTTTCAGATTCGTGTTGCCCACCAGGTTTTAAGTGGGAGACGTCTTGCCTATTTATTTGGCTTCTTGGTTTTAACAATAGCACTCAGCTTTATAAATAAGGAAAGGCAGCGGATGAAGCCACAGTAAATAAACTCGAATCTCTTTAATTTAGATTTATTGGGAGATCTAAATGAGTTTTTTTTTTGAAGTCTGAGTTATTAAATTTTGGAGGAATTATTTGCTACTAATTTATTGATTCTAGATGTAATAAATTATTGCCAAATAAAAGTCCTCTGACAATAAGTACATATTTGCATTATACATAATTTTCCTATTACTTGCCTAAATATAAGGATAGCGCCAGACAATTGCTACATTGTTATTCGTAAATAAGCTGAAGCCTGTGGTCAAACCAGTTGCCAGTGTTCATTTGTTTAGTAAATGCCTTTTACATTGATCAGGCAAGGCTGACTACCAGCCTGGCCCTAAGTTACTGATGTCAATTCAATGACAGTGACACAACTATCTTGTAGAAAATTTGGTTTGGCTCAGGAAGATGTTTCCATGAAGCACCTAACCACACAGGCTTGCTTGTTTTGCCCGCAATAAACAGCATCATAGGTTTTTAGAATGAGCACTAATAGAAATAAATTTCAAGCCACCTAGGTCAGTTTAAACTTTCTAATATCCACAGTGGAAAGAATGAAAAGAAACAGATGAAATAATTTTAATGATATATTCTATCTAACCTAACATGTCCAAAAATATTATAATTTTAATCTATAATCAATATAAAAATCATTTATCTATTGACATTCTTTTTTTGCTGTACTTAGGTTTTACAATCCAACTTGCCTTTATAACCTCCAGCACATCTTAGCTTGGAGCAGCTCTGAATCAGGGACTCAGTAGTCACTTGAGTCTAGTGGCTACTGAATGGGACACCACAACTCAAAATAGTTGCAGTATTTAATCACGGTTTTTCCTTGAAACTACATATATCTATTTCTAGCTTTTAACTTACATGCCTAGAATGACTTCCCAAAGAAACAATTAAAACAGTAAAATAAGAAGGAAGAAAGAAAGAAAGTAGCTTTGGCCCAAATTTCTTGACATGACTTTCAGGGAATTCCTGAGCTGACATCTGCCCCTTCCGAACCCTTATCTCATTGCCCTACCCACCCTCACCTCCACCTTCCCTTGACAATCTGGGCAGACAGAAATCCTTTTAGTTCTCTGAACATCCCATGCTCTCCTACCTTAGTTTCTGCCTCTGCTCTTTTCTCTGACTGAGCAACTCCTTCCTCCCCCTCTTGCTTTCTGTTAATTCCTCCTCCTGCATCAGATCTCAGCCTACAACTTCTGCCAGAACTGTCCGGGCACTGCGTGCTGAATCCAGCATGGGGGCTTGACCTTCTCCTTCAACATGCCATTGAGACGTTTGAAGGCTGCTTGTTCATGGCTTTTTACACTCGGGCTTCCCTTAGACTTTAAATGGTACCATAGCAAAAACCATACCTTATGTTTTGTGTTGTTTTTTTTTTCCTCCTGTGTGTGTGTTTTTAAGTCATTGCCTTCCAGATCTTAGCACATTTCTTGGCTCATTGAAAGTGCTTACTAAATTTTGTTCAATGAATAATGAATGAACTGATGGTGGAAAAATACACAAATATTGGAACTCAAGATCCTCATTTCCTCTCCTGTCCCAAATCTCTAATTTGGGGATTGAAAAGTTGATGATGTGGGGATTCCAGCACTTCCTAATCTATACCACTTACCTAAACTGCTTGATTTAAGTTCCATTCTGCACTTAAATAACTGTTTGATTCTGTAACCTCCTCCTATGCTGGTAAGTGATTAACTCATTCTATGGATTAACAAGAGGACATTGGAACTGAATGGATTATTAAACTGCTTGGAAAATCTTAGAAGGAAAGGGCTAAACTCACTTTGCTCCCTAGGCATATTTAAGAATGTAATGCAGAAAAATAACACATCAGAGTTGTTTTAATTTTTTTTTTTTTGGCAGATTCCTCTATTTACTAGTCCTGTATCTATCTCACACCCACCACCATCGTTCATGTCTCTTCTCTCTTCATCGCCTCACCAAGTGTGTTGGCCCCCATATGCACCCCATGCTTCCCTGCTTCTGTGCCTCTGTTCTTTGTGTTTCCTCCCCCAGAGGATTTTTCTCAAGAACATCTGTCAAATCCTTCACTTCATTCAATGCAGACCAAAGACCACATCTTCTAAGAATTTTTTTCTAATTTCCCTCAATTAAAAGCTACTCCTTTCTTTTCCCAACTCTCTGTAGTACCCTCTGTTATTACAGAGGCCAGAATCACATTGCAATTCGTGTTGCATAATTGACTTGCTTTGCTTCTTCCCAGGCTGCAATCTAACTCCAAGGAGGGAGGCCCCGGATGTTTATCCCCATACCACCTAGCACAGTGTCTTACCCATGATAGGTATTCAACAAATACTTATTGAGAAAAGAGGTGCATCAAACTTTCTCTCAAATCCAGGAAACAGGGGCTGGGAGTACAGCTCAGTGGTAGAGTACCTGCCTAGCATGCACAGGGCTCTGGGTTCAAATTCTAGCAATACACACACATACATATACACACACACACTCACACACACACACACTCACACACACACACAGGAGGTGGTGAATAGAATATGTTATTATAAAAGTCTTCAAAAAGATTCTTCCAGAAATAATCAGAGACTAATCCTAACCTAAACCTTGGGTCAATACAGTTTTAAAAGTATCTGACACCAATACCAATATGAGCAGATGGTAGAGTTTCCTAAAACTTTTTTTTTCTATACTTAAGTGCCTTAATGTGCTCCATAAAAAAGACATGGCTGTTTAAACTCTGCATCTGACAAGCTGCATGCTCTTGGATCAGATGCAAAGTCCTTTTGAAACTCAGTTTCCTTATTTGTCAAATTTAAGAAGTGGTCAGATTCAGTGGCTCATGCCTGTAACCCCAGGGACTGGGGAGGCTGATGCAGGAGGATCATGAGTTCAAGGCCATCCTCAGCAATTTAGCAAGTCCCTAAGCAATTCTGTGAGACCCTATGCCAAAATAAAAAATAAAAAATGGCTGGGAATGTGGTTTAGTGGTTAAATGCCCCTTGGTTCAACCCCTAGTACCAAAAAAAAAAAAAAGAAGAAAAAAGAAAAATTAAAGAATTAGACTAATTTCTATATCACTTTCAGATTTAAAAATTCAATGATTTATTTATTATTGTCATTATTTTGGGAGCACTCCTTTTTGGCCTAAGTTAAAATAGGTAGGATGGATATAATTCATTTTAATCAGTATAAATTCAATACCCAGGAAGGATTAAAGAATAAGCATCCAAAGTCACACTAGTTTCAGGAATTCCCTGGAGCAAGTAGCAATCTCAAATGTGAAATATAGGTATAAACCTTATAGCATATATCTCAGCAAAGTTTTCATTTTAAAACATCTAAATATACGGTTAAGACAAATTATACTGTTATATGCATGCATGAATATGTAACAACGAATCCCACTATTATGTATAATTATAATGCACCAATAAAAAGAAAGAAGAAAGAGAAAATACCTTGAAGGTCAAAGAGATTCTGAGTGGGTTGTCAATTGATTTATCTTACACCATTCCTCTCCAGGGATGGTTTTCCAAGGCACTGGGAGAGCTCTTCTTTACCTGACTCTCTTCATCATGGCGTCCTTGTGAAAAAAATAGAATGCAATGAGAATGGTGATGTACACAATAGAACATTGCCAAAAGATGAGACTTGAAATTTAAGTTTTGATTTATTTTGACAGCTCTTTTTGGGGGTGGGGGTGGGATGGAGGAGAAGTGCTCTCTGGTTGCCACCGGTATTTTCTAAACAATCCCAATCTGAAAGCCTCTTGTTTGTGACTGAACATTATTTAATATTCACTATACACCTTGTGCAAACAATATGCAAGGCAGAGCCCTTGCTCTTTTGCAACTCCGAGAGAGAATTCAGGGAGGAAAGGAGAAGATAGGATCTACATTATGTAAATAAAATGATCTCTAATGAAAACATTTGCCTTGAGGCATGAACAAGTGTACTAACTTCCAATTTTGTGATGCAGCAATCAATCGCTTTCAGCCTTAAAACCCACTGGATTGACAGCCTTGCAAAGGCTTCTGGATTTAGAATTTAAGAATTCCTCTCTCCTTTCCTCGGCCCCACAGGATGAGTTGCAAGCAGTAGCTGTAAGCCCCTCCACAAAAGCTGTGGATAAACTGTGTGGAGTCCAGACATAAGAGAGGCCCTTCCTAATATGTCCAGACTTCCTTTTATTTATTTATTTTATTTTATTTTTATTATTATTTTAATCAGAAAGGGGAATGGGAGCCTTTTTTTCTTCAGACCCTGCTGGTCAAATATTGCTTATGTGTAGACCTTGTCAACACCTTTGGGAATTATCATTATTATCAGTCATGATGTTAATGGGCTGTCATTGTTGGCTGAAGTTGACTTATTCTAGATGCTTTGTTTACTCAGCTAACAAAAAGGCAGCTTGGAATTAAAAAAGGAAACGTGCCAAGCAATTAATCCATAACTTGGTGGGAATGCTTTGGGGATTTTCTAACATTTCTTTTATTGAATTTTTGTTTAAGTGCAGTATCCTTTTTTCCTCTGAAATTTCATTCTGGAGTTTTTTATTACATGCCATTTCTGCAGGAGGCACATTGAGCCATTGGGACCTTCTGGGTAAATACCACGTGTTTTAAAATATTTATCAATAATGAGGCTACTTGCTCACACGTTCCCTGAAAATGCCAGGCTGCGGAGCCAATTCATTGCACAGGTTTAAAAAGATATCAAAATGTTCATGCCATAAATATTTGCATTACAAGGCACTTTTCTTTCGAACGCATATCAAAACAACCACCATCAAAATCATAATAGTAACAAGAAGTGGAAGAAAAGGAAACTTGTAGTCAGAAGGATGAAATATTGTTAAATCTATACAGGTATTGAAATTCTTTAAATATCAGGAGTTTAACAGACAGTTTGCAGATCTCTGTATGCATCCTAGTAGAAGTTGTCTATTAAACTTCCACCTTAGGTAGACTTTAAATTTTCTTAAAAGGATGCTAATTCTATTGTATGGCTTGGTTGACTGATTGCCAGAAAACATGAATCCATCATTAACTGGCTGCAAGCATACACAAAATCTCACTGCATGATTTTTCCAGAGACTATTACCTCCAACTCTTTGCTGCCTAAGAGTCGTATCAAAAGCTTCACATGAAAAATAATCTTTATCATGGATTTCTTAGAGACGAAGTATACTACCCATTACCCATTGGATAATCATTTACCCTTAGTTCAAACCAAACCATTAGAAAAATCGTCTACTTGGGTTGCATTGATTTGCATTCTAAAATGGCTTTTATTAAATTTTGCTTTGGCATAATGCCAAAGTTTGCTTTGAGGGTACAGATAGAATCGTCAGAGAAACAATGGAACAATGGAACAATAGAATAAATCTCACGCTGTATTTATTGAATGTATTGAGGTTGGTGTTGAAAATGTTACCTTCCCATATCAGCGTTCTCGTCCATATTTCAGAAATGCTGTACTTCTGATCAACAGCTTTTTTTGTTTTATTTAGCATCTTCCTCTGAGGGTTTTGTTTTGTTTTGTTTTAAGCTTCAGAACACTTTGTCTCTTAAAAATGATCGTCTTTATTTTCGTAACTGATGATTTCTGAATGTCAGGGTGCTTAGAATCCCCCAATGTGGGTCAATTCACAAATGCAAAAATTGCACGACAAATATGTCATGTATTTTGGACAATAACCCTCACCCTTGGTTTATTTTATTTTCAGATTCTTTCTTTGCTCTGATATTCCTATTAATTTACATTTGAATTTTGATAAGCCATGTTATTTGGGTATTCTTAGCCATCTTTAATCAATTTTAGAGGCAAGATAAACAATAAATCAATCTGTAGCATTGATCCTATTGTTAGTCCAAACCAGACACACTAGAAACCCAATGATTCAGTAAAAGTTAGAACAGAGAAGAAAATAAATGTTCAAGACTCAGAATACAAGGCTATCATATGCACCTAAAGGACTGCCATCACCTGTCCCTTAGTGTGGTCTGAAGGCTTAACAGGTGGGGACCCTGAACCTCTGGGCTCTTCCCCTGTGGTCGGTGTCTCAGAGACCACTGCATTCCAAGTGCATGTCCTCGGAGAGCAGGAAGAAGAACGAGGCAGTATCCTGAATGTCTGCATTTACTTACTTAAACCCTAATCTTGCATATGTAATTTATGCTGCTTATTTGTTCTTTCAGAACTAAATCAAACTAAAGCCACCTGTAATGGTTAATTTGAATTGTCAATTTGATCAGATTAAGAGATGCCAAGCATTGAGAGGATTATGGGTGTGTTGATGAGAGTGTGTCTAGGAATGACTGGCATGTGGGGTAGCAAACTGAAATGGAGACCCTCCCTAAGCATGAGCAGCACCAACCAACAGGATGATGGCTTGGGTAGAATAAAATTTGGAAGAACAAGGAAGTAGCAGGATTTTTGTGCAAGCTGGAAAACAGTAAGAGACAAGACAAGACTGGCAAAGTAGAGGAAATTGAGTTGCAGAGGGTTTTGAATATTGGGCTGATAGTCTGGGTTTAAATAAGGTCGGTCGAGGGAGCTCCTGAAAGTTCTCTGTGGGAGAGAAGATATTAAGGGGAGGCAGGAGAGAGGTGAACAGGCCCTTGATCAGGAAGTGAAAGGCAGTGATGAATCTCAACATCTTTTAACTCCTATTTCCTGAAGACTGGGGAGCAATCAGAAATGGTTGTTCCTTGCTGAAACAAATAAGGTATTTTGTTGGGCCAACACTGTTTATGGGAGTTTCTTAAGCCAGGCTAGATAGTGAGTAAGAGATTCAATGTGCTATTTTTCAGGACCTTCACCTTTTCTGCAATAGGACTGTGCTAAGATCAGAACATCCTTTTTTGCTAGAATTATACTTCAGAAGGCAGGGATCAAGGTTTTTTTTTTTAATATTTTCTTTATTTTATTTTATTTTTAAAGACATGATAGCAGTGGAATGCATTACAATTCTTATTACACATATAGAGCACAATTTTTCATATCTCTGTACATAAAGTATGTTCACACCAATTTATGCCGACCTTATTTAAACCCAGACTATCAGCCCAATATTCAAAACCCTCTGCAACTCAATTTCCTCTACTTTGCCAGTCTTGTCTTGTCTCTTACTGTTTTCCATATAAATTCTCTCGTCTGTTTATCCTGATTCATTTGGAAACCCTTATAGGACATGACTTGCTAAACCCCATTCCTTTATTCTAAATTGCTGTACATTCCATTTCCTCCATTAAGACCCAGCTCAAAATTACCACCTTACAGAGTTTATTCTGAAAAATTTCACCCTCTCCATCTTAGTCTATTTGTGCTGCTATAACAAAATACCATAGATGGAATAATTTGTAAATAACAGAAAATTATTTCTCAGGATTCTGGAGGCCTGTAAGTCCAAGACCAAGGTGCCTATATGATTAGTGTCTGGTGAGAGCTGCTTCCTTATTCCAAGACAGTACCTTTTGCTGCATCTTCCAGAAGACAGGAACACTGCGTCTTCTTATGACAGAAAGTGGAAGGACAAGAGGCAGAGAGCTCCCTTCAACCTCTAATGCTTTTATAAGGATGCTAATCCCATTTATGGGGTTGGAGCCCTTACAGCTTAGTCACCCTTCAGAAGCCACAAGGTTTACTACTGTTGCACTAAGGGTTAAGTTTCAGCAAGAATTTTGGAGGGAACACCATCATTCAAATCACGACTAAAGACTTGTCTTGCTATTACTTCAGTCTGGTTGAATTGAACCAAAGTAATTTCAAAACTTTCTATATGTTTATGTTTTCAAATTCCCAACTAGTTTGTAATTTCTCTAATAATTGGAACAATGTTCTTCTTAACTTTCATTCCATGAGGAAGAATAATGAGAATAGTGTAGTGCAAATAATGTAGGCCTGTACTGTCCAATATGGCAGGTGCAAGCCCTATGTGGTTTTTGAGCACTGGAAATGAGGTTAGTCCAAATCAAAAAGTTCTGCTAGTGTAAATTGTACACCAGATTTCAATGACTTAATACATAAATATGAAAGTAAAATATCTTATTAATAACCTTTTTGTTGTTTAAATATGTAAGTAATAATACATTGAAGATATTGAGCTAAATCAAATATATTAACATTAATTTAATCTATTTCTTTTTACTTTCTTTATGTATGGCTATTTTTGTATGTTTGAACCAAATTCTATTTATATTATGTAGTGATGATATAGGCTTTTTATAGGAATAAAATGGGTTCAAACATTTCCTCTTTCCTAATACAAATAAAAAGGCACAAGCCAGGCATGATGGCAGATGCCTGTAATTCGAGTGGCTCTGGAGGCTGAGGCAAGAGGATTGAAAGTTCAAATCCAGCCTCAGCAATTTATAGTGAGGCTCTAAGCAACTTAGTGAGACCCTGTCTCAAAATAAAAACATAGAAAGGGCTGGAGTTATGGCTCAGTGGTTAAGGGCCTCTGAGTTCAATCCCCAATACAAAAAAAAAAAAAAAACATAGAACCTGATCAAGGGTTGGTGCTTAAGATATACTTTTGGAATTGTGAGTGAATTAATTAATGAACTAACTAATGAAAGATAGTGATGTGAAGATTACATGAGATTTATATGAAAAGTATCAGAATAACGCCTATAGTTGTATTTGTGTGATATTAGTTACTGGTCCCTTTATGTTCCAATGCATCATCTTTCTGTTTTTTCTTCTATAACTCATGGAAACATGCTAAACATTGTTTGATTAACATAGCTATCATTTTCTTCACATTCTTCACAAAAAATATGAAATTAAAATTATAAAATATAAATTTATCACATAAACATTATAATTTTAATATTTTAGTGTCTATCTTGTAACCTTTTATCTTATATATAAACATATATCTTCATCAAAAAATAAGGTATTTAGTATCTACACAACTGCTTTGCAGTGTTTCTTCTAACTTTGTGGGCATATTTCCATATAACAAAGACACCTACCTATTCATTGTAATGGCTGCATTATATTCTATAATATGTCTATAATATTAATTCCCTATTGATAATCATTTGAGTTATTTTCCTGTAATTAAAATTATCATGTAGGTTGTGTGTTTTATTGGTTATTTTCACAGAAAACAATTTATAAGTTAAATGAATAGATTATAGAGTTCCTTTCACTGGTTACAATTCAGAATGACTGCTCATTTACCTTCCCAAAATAGAATGAGAGATCGTTTATTTCCTGACCTCTTTAATTAATCTTTTTTTTATTTTCAATGATCTGATTATTTGTTAAAATACTATCTCTACTGTGCATTTCATATTATTTTATAAATTTGGGGGCACTTAGCATTAATCTTTTTTTAATTCCCATTTTCTCCCCTTTTTTCTTAAACTTTTAAAAACTTCCCATTTTTCTTATTGGAGCGTTTTCTTTTTCTTATTGATGTGACAAAATTCAATATAATTTAAAGATAAAGATCCTTTTGGTATGCTTACTTCAAATATATTTATCACCATGTCCTTTTTGTTTATAAATGTTATTTTTGGTCATAGAAGATTTTGTTTCTTGCAATTTAATTATGCTTAATCTTAATTTTATGTGGCCTAACCTATCAATATTTTTTTATGTTTTCATCCTCAGTATCATGTGTAAAAAGGTCTTTTCTACACTAATATTACAAAGCAGTATTTTAATTATTTTGTGGTTTCATATTTTATATTGAAAATCCTTAATCTTACTAGAATTTAAGTAAAATATGTGTTGATTCTTGATTTTTCTTTCACATTGGGAGTCTTCTTTCACTTTAGGAGTCCTGTTAAAGAAGTCAGTTGCTAAGCCAACATAATATAGATTTGGGTCTACTTTTTGTTTTATTAGGCACAGGATCTCTGTTCTAATGCCTAAGTCCTTGATCCACTTTGAGTTGAGTTTTGAGCAGGGTGAGAGATAAGGGTTTAATTTCATTTTGCTATATATGGATTTCTAGTTTTTCTAACACCACTTGTGGAAGAGGCTATCTTTTCTCCAATGTATGTTTTTGTCTAGTATGAGATAACTGTATTTATGTAGGTTTATCTCTGTGTCTTCTATTCTGTAGCATTGGTCTATGTGTGTGTTTTGGTGCGAGTATCATGCCATTTTTGTTACTATGGTTCTGTAGTACAATTTAAGGTCTGGTATTATGATACCTCCTACTTCACTCTTCTTGCTAAGGATTGCTTTGGCTATTCTGGGACTCTTATTTTTCCAAATAATTTCACCACCGCTTTTATTTCTATGAAAAATGTTGGGATTTTAATAGGAATTGACTAAATATTTAGTAACCCATTGTTCATTCAGTAGCATATTATTTAGTTTCCAGGTGTTGGAGTAGCTTTTATTTTTTTATTTTATCATAGATTTCTAATTTCATTCCATTATGATCTGATAGAATGCAGAGTAGTATCTCTACTTTTTTATATTTGCTAAGAGTTACTTTGTGGCATAACATATGGTCTATTTTAGAGAAGGATCCATGTGCTGCTGAGAAGAAAGTGTATTCATTCATTGAAGGATGAAATATTCTATATATGTCAGTTAACTCTAAGTTATTGATTGTATTATTGAGTTCTATAGTTTCTTTGTTCAGCTTTTGTTTGAACGATCTATCCAGTGGTGAAATAGGTGTGTTAAAGTCACCCAGAATTATTGTGTTGTGGTCTAGTTGACTCTTGTACTTGAGAAGAGTTTGTTTGATAAACATAGACACTCCATTGCTTGGGGCATATAAATGTATTGTTGTTATGTCTTGTTGATGACTGGTTTCCATAAAGAGTATGAAATATCCTTCTTTATCCCTTTTGATTAATTTTGGCTTGAATTCTACTTTATTTTATATGAGAATGGAAACCCCTGCTTGCTTCCACAGTCCATGTGAGTGGCATGATTTTTCCCAACCTTTCACCTTCAGTCTGTGGATGTCTGTCTTTTCCTATGAGATGAGTCTTTTCGAGGCAGCATATTGTTGGGTCTTTGTTTTAAATCCAATCTGCCAGTCTATGTCTTTTGATTGGTGAATTTAGGCCATTAACATTCAGGATTATTACTGAGACATGATTTGTATTCCCAGACATTTTTGTTTATTTTTTGTATTTAACTTGACTTGGTTTCTCCTTTGATTAGTTTTTCCTTTAGCATAATACCTCCGTTTGCTGATTTTCATTGTTGTTCTTCAATTCCTCTTCATGGAATATTTTGCAGAGGATGTTCTGTAGTGCAGGCTTTCGAGTTGTAAATTCTTTCAACTTTTGTTTATCATGGAAGATTTTTATTTCATCATCAAATCTAAAGCTTAATTTTGCTGAATATAAGATTCTTGGTTGGCTCCATTTTCTTTCAGAGCTTGATATATGTTGTTCCAGGATCTTCTAGCTTTGAGGGTCTGGGTTGAAAAATCTACATATAATCTAATTTATTTCCCCCTGTTTGTAATCTGATTCCTTTCTCTCATGGCTTTTAATAATCTCTCCTTATTCTGTATGTTAGGCATTTTCATTATAATGTGCCTTAGTGGATCTGTTGTGATTTTGTAACTTCAGCGTCCTGTAAGCCTCCTGAATTTGGTTTCCAATTCATTCTTCATGCTTGGAAATTTTCCTGATATTATTTCATTTGACTAGATTGTTCATTCCTTTGGTTTGAAACTCTATGCCTTCCTCTATCTCAATAACTCTTAAATTTGGTCTTTTATGCTATCCCATATTTTTTGAATGTTCTTCTCATGGTTTCTTACCATTTTCACTGTGTGGTCTACATTCTTTTTATTATATTTTGTCTTAATTGTCTGAGATCCTGTCTTCCAAGTAGTCTAATCTGTCGGTGATTTTGCTGACTATATTTTCTCTCTTATATCATCATTTAATTTGCAGAACATTTTAATCATGTACATCCTAAACTCATTCTCTATAATTTCTTCTGCTGTGCTGGCCATGGATTCTAATAATGTGGTATCTTAATTTGTTTGGAGCATTTTCTTCACTTGTCTTTTCATATTGCTTGTGTGTCTTCCCTTCTAGCACTGTGGATCCGAGGCATTACCATTTTTACCCTGTAGGCTTATAGTGCCCCTGTAAGGATCCAATACCTCTCCTTTGAGGTGAAGGACAATGTTATCAGATCCCAGTATAAACAATATACACCCTAAAAACAAATGTTTGCTATTAAGACATTTACAGTTTGGTCACAATGTACAGAAATGGTGAATTTAATTATTATCTACAATATATTCAGTAGGTTTGTAAAAGGGTTTACAATTTCTGATGGTGGACAAAGAACCAGGGCTCAGGAGTAGCATGATAAGCTGAAGAGGTAGGAGGCGAGGATATAGAGTTGTTATATCATAAGGAAGTGTGAAAGACAAATCTAAAGAGGAAGATTAGTAGCACAAGAAGGGAAAAAAAGTAATTTTGGGTAGACAAGTAAGTGGGAAGACAGTAAAGCACATAAAATAAACACACATATATATTAAGAAAAATAAAAGTTGTTAAAATAGTAGAAATGGGTGGGAAAAAAAGAAAAAACTGTAATATACTATTCAGATTCCCAGTCCTCAAAATCCTCATTCATGCAAATGTTGGGAATGTGAGGGCGGGAGAATACAGGGAGAGGGATTATTTTGGTTGGAAATTGGTATCTTTCCTGCTTCCCTTATCATCCAATAGGTGGGGTCATCTGTTGTTAGCTGGTATCTTCACCCTTAGGATGGCGGAGGTAACCAGGGTGTCATTATGCCAGGGTAGCGGCTGCTGGGGAGAGGGGGGAGTTAGAAACTGGGTACCTGGCCAATCAAAGTTCCAAACTGGGAGTTGCCCCACTGAAGATGGTGATGAAGATGAAACAACATGGAGGTGCCTGCTTTCAGCGGTGGGGTATCAGGCTGAGTGCTGAGCGATGGTGTTGGACCATGAATTCAGAGAGGAGCTCTGTGGTGTGCAGTGTGTGGCTGTCACTGACTTCAGAGCCTGTGTGAGGTTCCTGGGTGCAGGCAGGCTACTGCACGTAGGGGCCTATCTCTGCTGCTGCAGAGTCCCAAGATGGCGGTGGCCAAGGAGCCCCACGTTGGTAAATGGGGGCCCACATAAGAGTGGTGGCCGAATTCCTGCATGTGGAAAGCTGCTGGGTGTCCTGCATGGGAGTGGCATTGATGATTTCTGCTTGGGTGGGTGGCCGAGAGTTCTGCGTGGCTGCTGATGTCCCGCTCAGGTACCTGGTAGTCCTGCCTGGCCCAGAAGTTGGGAGACCTACTCTGACACTGAGGCCGAGAGCCCTGCAGGGCATAGTGACCATGATTCCTGCGCAGGAGCAGGAATATCGCTCACAGAGAAGCAGCATTCTCACTACTGGAGTCCCAGGTCACGGAGCCACCCAGAATGCTGCCTCCCTCCGGCCGCCATCTTGGATCCACCTAAAGACATTCCATAATCCCAGAGACTCAGGATGCTCAGGCAAGAAGATGGCCTCTCTTTAATTCTTGAAATTGAGAAGCGTTTGTTTGATGTACATAGATGCTCCAGTGTTTGGGCATAAATATTTACAATTGTTATGTCTTGTTGATGTATAATTCCTTTAAGAAGTATGAAATATCCTTCTCGGTCCCTTCTGATTAGCTTCAAGTCTACTGTATCTGATATGAGGATAGAAACTGCTGCTTGTTTACAAGATGCACACGAGTGATATGTTTTTCCCCATCCTTTCACTTTCAATCTGTGGAAGTCTTTGCCTATGAGGTGACTCTCTTGTAGACAGTATATTGTTGGGGTTTTTTAAAAAAAAAAAATCCAATCTGCCAGTCTATATTTTTTAGCTGATGAGTTTAGGCCATTTACATTCAAAGTTTTATTGAGATATGATTTGTATTCCTAGTCATTTTGGTTTACTTCTGGTTTTTAACTTGAATAAGTTTCTTCTTTGATTGACTTTTCTTTAGTGTAGTTCCTTCCTTTGGTGGTTTTCCTTTTCACTTTTTCTTATATTTTCCCATGTCTGCCACTCCTCTTTTATGATCCCAGCATTCAGTCCTTGTTAAAAGCAAATAATAAAACAAGCCTTTTTCAAAAGATGTCATATTAGCATCATGAGGAAATTCCTAGTTCTGTTCTCTCATTTTGCAAATGAACTCTGAATGCCAATTGTAACTGGATCCTACTTACTCTGACCTATTGGAGTAAAGGTGCTAGAAGCCAGGTCTCTCTGCTCTTGGATGAGGACTCTGAGTTTGACTTCCCACTGAGCCTTTGTTGAGAGGTAAGATGAACAGACTTAATACCCCTGAAACTGAGCTTTGCTGAAGCTTTCCATATGCAAGTCCATCATGGTGTCTCGTTATATTGGACCCTAAAAGTCAATGGGAACATGTAACCAACTATCACTGCAGTTAAAGATTTAGGATTCCTCCGTTAGATCTCTTTAACACACTCAACTGGCATCCCTTAATGATAGGAAGAAACATCAGTGCTAGCCTTTAAGCTGGAGAGTAAGGGACAGACTAAATAACTGCAGGATATAGTTCAATAACAACAGCTAACACTTCCATAAGTGAAGTGAAACACATTATGTTTCAATTATCTCATTTAATTTTCTCCACAGCCCTGTGCAGCAGGGTCCTATTCTTCATCTCCCAAGAAGGCAGCAACAGCTTAGGGAGGCATAGAAACCTGCCCACAATCCTAGGAGAAGAGAGCAGTAGAACTAGCCTTTGGTTCCAGGCAGCAGGACTGCCAACCACTCCCTCTACTGCCTCAAAGCATGGCAAGATGGTTAAGGCTCCAAGCCTTGGCATCTGCCTGACTGCATCCAAAACTCAACTTTACTACCCACGAACCAAGCAAATTTGGCATATTTCTCAACCCTGGTAAACTCCCCATCTGTAAAAGGGGATGATAAATACCCTTCCTTCACCAGAGTGTCATGAGAATTAAATGAGATCACATAGCAAAGTACTTGGTGTCTGCTAAACAATGGAAAAATATTGACTGTGCAGGAGTGTTCCTGACCACTAGGATGCTAACAAATCCAAGAGCAGCAGGAACACCACAAAAGCACATCTATACATTGCTGGTTGCCCAATCTGTTCACTAGGTGGGAGTCGTCTTCTCACAGTAGCAAACACCCGACTGAATGGAAAATGATCTGCTATAGAAGTCAAACTCCCATGTGTACTGCTGGAAGAATGGAGAGTGTCAGGGATTCAGTGTAGCTCTGAGATTCAAGGAAAATGTTATTGGTTGTGATGCAGATTTGTCATCTAGAAGGAACACTCAGGTGAACCCCAAGCACAAAGAACTGTTGGGCCCTGAGCAAAAAAATCATTTTTTCTGACTTAGAGTCTCTGCAGGGGGAAAAATGATAAGCCAGATCTAGAGAGGAGGCCTCTGAGCCCTCCCAGCACTGAGAAGAACTCAGGAGGAGTCTTTAGGCCAATCACTACAATTTTCTGATCTGTCTGTTGCTGATTGCCCTGGTAGTTTGAATTTGTATCATTAATGCTCCCCAAGATACATTGTCATCTTAGAATTCAGAGAGAAGAAATCATACATGTGCATTCTAACAATACAATCATGGAAGCAATTTATTCTGAACATTACTTTGGAGTGAGGCCTTTATGCAACCAGAGATTTAATAAATACATGGATATGAGACCGCATTTTTCACTTAGGTTCATCAAACACAGAGAGATTTCCCATTATGGAGAAAGAGTTTGGAATCAGGCTGGGGTTTTCCTTTCAGAGATTAAAAAGACAGATGGCAAGGTGCTGTACTGAGGGAAAAAAGGCCTTTATAATCAAAGAATTAGAATTTATTCCTCAATCTGCCATTTAGGTGCAGCCTCTATGCACAGGGTCAATTCATATGCTACCAAAAAATTCCATTATTTCAATTTCCTGTGGACCATCAAGCCAACATTACCAGTTCCATGAGTCTCAGGAAAGACACACTTCAGGAAATTAAAATATCTAGTTCAATGATATCTAATTCCACTGCACAGATGTACACATATGGATATAGATACAGTCCATAAATGGCACTTCCATCACAGTGATGAGAGCTCCTATTGATCTAACCCTTGAGGTTTATAAGCACTACTACATTCAACTATCTCAACAGCCTTAGGAGGTGTGTCAGCCAGATGTTGGCTGGTCACTTGTCCTCCTGTGTTGCTCTGAATACAAAACTGGCTCGTTTACAGCTTTCCACAATATATCCAATCACATCAAATAGTCTATAGCTTTATGTATGCCCTCATTTGAGAATCCCGGGATCTTGGCAAAGAATTACAACCTGCAATGATCATTTATAAAATCGGGGTGGTAGGTTTGCCTTCCTCCTGGATTATTAGAATGTTCTAAGGATTTATTTTAACAATAAACAGAAGTAATATGAGACTCTATGAAAAATGTGGCTTATCATTTGAAGACCATCATTTCCACTTTTTAAAAAAACAAACATATTAATAAGCAAAAATTACTGGGAATGAGCAGCATTTTTCAATTTCAATTATCAGTTTATTGAGTACCAACTGTATACCAGGCTGTAGGGGAATTAGGGAAAGAATGGACCCTGGCCACAAGAGGCTCAAAGCCAGGGTGGGAAATATCATAAATAAGCCCAAAATATTCAGAAAATTAAATAGTAAAACAAGTTTGACACAAGATGGGAGACATGAATACTGAAAGATCATCTACAGAGCTACACAATCATAAGCAGAGACATGTATGCTGCTACAAAAACCAGTAAGTGCAGCCTTGGAGGTAGATGCAATTGGGATGAGGACGAGGGAAGATGGGAGGCAGGCTGACCTGGGCAGACAGGGGGTCAAGCAAACAGGTCCTTTGGCTCAGAGACCAGAAAAATGGGAAAACTTGGAAACCCTGACAAAATCAAAGAAAAATAAACCAAGATTCATCATAAACCCTCCTCCCAGCTCTTCTACTCAAGAATTCCAAATCTCATTTAAATTTCCTTACAGGTATCAGGCATATTATCAAAGGGTGTCCTGCTCATGTTCTCCCACCCAGGGTCCCCTCTGCTCAGGTGTGCTCTTGTTCAGAGGTGACAAGGACACTAGAGGCTTTATCTGACTTCAGCTAACAAATCAAGCCTTCACACCTGAATGGTGCTAGAATGAATTAAATGTGATAAAGAGCTTTGAAGAACAACTGCATCACATGATCACAATCGTTCATCAGAAAATAGATCTTGAGCACATAGTTGGTGCCAAGCTCCCATAATAACACTAAGCACCTTAATATGCTAATATGTCTGTCAGATGCTGTAATGAGAAGTAAAAAGAATTGTGGCTTCTTCATGCACAGTCAACTCTTCTCAAAAAAAAAATGATATTCAAGGTGCTTATGATGAACTGAATTGCATTCCCCTAGAAAGATATGTTGATGTCCCATCTCCCAGTACCTCAAAGTGTGAAGTAATTTGGAAATAGGTTCTATATAATGGTAAACAAGTTAAAATGAGATAGTTAGTGTGAACTCAATAGGATTGATGTCCTTATAAATAAGAACTTTGGTCATAGAGACAAACAGAAAGAAAATGACAGAAGACACTAAAGAAGATGGACAGGTGACTGAAAGGATGTCTCTACAAGCCAAGGAACTCCTGAAGTCACCAGCAACCAAGAGGATCCCTGAAGTAGATCCTTCCCTGGTACTAAATGGAGAGAACACCCTGCCCATACCATGATTTTGGACTTCTGACCTCCAGAATTGAGATAACAAATTTCAGTCGTTGGAGGCCACCTAGTTTGCAATATTTTGTCATATCAGACCCAGGAAACTAAGACAGCACTTTATTGGAATCCCTTCTGAAATCATTCAAGAGTGAGTAAAAGAGTGTGAGCCAATTATATCAGTCAGTCTTTACTCACCGGGTTGAATTCCATGCTTGTTACAACTGTAAGGAAAGTTTCCTTATTTTTGCCTCATATTACTGTTAAGAGAAAAAGAAACAAAAAAAATCAAAACTCTGAGTTCTTCTGTAAGTCATTATACTCTGAAGATATTTAGTATCAAGCTGATTACTGAATAAAGAGATCTGGTTCCCATCCCATATAATCCACCAGAATTCAGTTGTACCCACTTCACGGGCTTTCTCTTCCCTTTTCTCGAATTTCTCCCCTTCAACCATCTTTGACTACACTCCAGTTTCTAGCAATGCTACTGAAGCTTCAGCTATTTTACTTTGATTATATAATTTTCCAGAAAACTTAGAAGTTGATGAGCTTAACAATGGATTCATTTTTCCTCTGAAGAATGGTATTATTTTCCATCTCTAAGAAAGTGAGCTTGGTAATATTTCCTCTCTGATTTATAAAGAAGCATTAGCCAGCTTGCATGAATTTTTTTTTTAATCCTGTTTGCCATTCTGGTTCTCACCAGAGTGAAATGTTTTCTCCATGTAACCAGAAATAGTATGGAAAAATCTTTTCCTTTCACACAATATTTGAGCATAACCAGTAAAAGCCTTTGATTATGGAGAAAGTCTTATGAGAACTAGTCTTTCTCTCAGCAAAAATGCTAATACATTCAGATTTATGATATTCTAGGAGCTGCAGCTTTCCTGTTTAGTTAATTATATCAAATGCTTTTTTAAATTTTGCATGTAGCATCTCCCTTGGGCATCCCCTGCCATTTTCCCTGTTCATCACCAAATTTAGATCTAATAATGTTTTGTACCTTACTGCTATTTTATAGAAATACTACTAGCAAATTACTACAGTACTATACAAGTTGACTCCTAAGACTGCTCATCAACATAGGAGAACTGATGAGATAAATTAGCTTAAATAATTGGGCATTATAAAAAATAAATTATGAAATCCAAAAACACTGTCAAATAAATCATGCCTTTTTCACATCTAATAAAGAAAGTTGACATTGAATAATGCTTAATAGAGAGTCTATAAACTCTTAAGACACTCAATTTGAAGAAACTGAGATGGGAATTATTGGACCAATTATAGGATTGAGTTTTATATTATAGGATTTAGACTAATTTTCCTCTGAGTTCATGGCCAAATGACCTCACCTCTCTTCACTTTCCTTACCAGTCTATAAAAGCAATTATCTACCTAATAGGATTCTTTAAATGATCCAATAATATAATGTGTGCCAAAAAAAAAATAATGCTGTTGATTTCTCAGGCTTCACAAGAACCAAAATGTTTGTTCACACACAAGTCAAACTTGTGATACAAATCATTTACTATGAAAAGTTATACATGCAAATATATAGGACATGACCAGGCATATGAATACATTTGCATGTAACTGTAGCATCTTAAACCCATCTTCCCACCAAGGCAGAAATAGTACCCGTGGAAGCCTTCCCTTCTGTGGGCATCCAGCTATGGTGTGAAGATCTCCAGCAGTGGGAAACCCACCCCCTCACAGAGAGACCTCCTCCATGTTGGAACAGCTCTGCCACAAGAAAGTTGTTTTTGCTGTCCTCCTTTTGATTCCTCATGTTCTAAAGCTGTTCTATAGTGCTATATTATAAAACAGGCCTGGTGTCTCTTCCACATAAAAGCTCTGTGGCTAGATAAAGAGCAATACCCCACCACCACCACAAACACACACACACACACACACACACACACACACACAAATACTGTTATGGTTTGGATATGAGTTGTCCCTAAAGAATTTCTGTATTAATGTAGGAATATTCAGAGGTGAAATGATTAAATTTTCAGAGTTGTGACCAAATTGTTCCATCCTACTTTGAATGACTAACTGGGTGGGAACTGAAGGTGGGTGGAGATGGGTCACTAGATGTGCCCTAGAAGGGTTCATCTTCCCTGTGGCCCCTTCCCCTTCCCCTCTCTGCTTCCTGACCACCATGAGCAGAGCAGAGCTCCTCTGCCAGGCCCTTCTGCCCTGATGTTCTCCTTCATCTTGGATCCAGATAGATAGATTGGCAGACCATAGACTGAACCTTTGAAACTTTAAGCCCAAATAAACTTTTTTCGAACTAATTTGTTCTTTTGAGGTATTTTGGTCACAGTGACAGAAATCACTACCGAGAAGTATAGTCATGACTGTGATTAACCTGACCATGTGGTTCAGAAGTCTTTGTAATTGGTTTTTTTAAGAGAGTTTGGCAAAGTTTACAGAGGCAGAATAGAGAGTTTAATGGGCAATTCTGGTGGGAACTCAAACCAGAATGCTGATAGGAATGTGGACAGTAAAGACTGTGCTTGTTGGTTTCAGTGGGAAATGAGGACTCTGTTGGGAATTGCACTAGAGGTCATTCATGCTATATTCTGAAAAAAAAAACTTGTCTATATTTGCCCACATTCTGAAACTTTAAGGCAGAATTTGAAGGTAATGGACTAATTAATCTGATAGTGGAGATTTCAAGTTAGCACAGCATTTAGGAGGTAGCATGGATATTGCTCTCAAATTTTAACTAAGTGTACTGTGAGAAATAATAGCAAAAAGAAGAACTGAAGAAATTTAGAAACTTATAGTTTGGCCAGAAAAGTGCATTTAAAATTAGGACCAAGGAAGGTATAGTTGTTGAAGACATTACCACCAGTAAAGAGAAGGTAAGCACTTTCACAAAGACAATAAGTAAGATGTCTTGAAGGCATCTCAGAATTGGCAAGACCTCACCTGTTGCAGGCTTAAAGGCATAAAGGTAAAAATCCCTTTAAGAAGAGATCATGAGGGCACCCTGCTTGTTCTGTGGGACTCGGAAATTGTTTCACTGTGCTCAGCTGCACAGTGAATTCTAAGGCTGCTGCAATCATGGTTCAAGGAGGCCCATTCACTGCTAGACCTGGCAGCAGACCTTGGTGTCATTCATGTGATGCTGGTTCTGCAGGAATGAAGAATGCTGGAATTAAGGGGTTTTCAACCCTAGGGCTGCAAATACCCCAACATAGTGTTTAATGATTCGAAAGAAAGAACTTAAATACTCAATGGAGAGGTTTGGATATTTTATTACTCACACACTCCTCAGTGGCAGCAGGTTGGGAAACAATGGAGAGTCACCCACCACCATGAGCAGGGGTAACATATAGGAAAAGTTGCATGACCACCACACAGGTTATTCTGTTTTGATTCTCATCTAAAGATCAGAGATAAGGGAAGAGGCCAGCTTGTCTTCTCCTTTTCCTTCATTAACACATTCTTTAGAGTTTCTATCTTACTGCAAGTTTTCCTAGGCATTGATGAGACAGCCAGGCTTAGGGAGAAGCCATAAGCACTATAACCAGCAAGTCCAAAGAGATGAGGCTTCCCAAGCCCCTTGGAGATCACATCTTGCCACCACGTGTCCTGGATGCTCTACGTGGAGTTACAGAACTTTTTACCCAGCTGGGTTTTGGTCTCATACCTTCTTTCTATGCCCCTATTTCTTCTTTTTGAAATGGGAATGTTTATTTTGTGCCATTGAATATTGGATATATGGAACTTTATTTTGATTTTTACAGGGGCTCACAACCAAGAGTTTGCCTTGGGTCTCAGATGACATTTTGGACTGAAACTTTGGGGCAATGCTTAAAGTATTAAGATATTAAGGACTCTAGGGAATGGAAAAAATGTAATTTGCATTGTGTAGTGGGCATGAGCTTTTTGTGACCAGGAGAAGTATGTTATGGTTTAGATAGGAGGCGTCCTCCAGAGGTTCCTGTGTTAATGCAGAAATATTCAAAGGTGGAATAATTACATTATGAGAACTCTAATGGAATCAGTCCATCCTAGTTCAGATGGATTCACTGGATGGTAACTTCTTAAAGGGATTTTTTTACTTTTACACCTTTAAGCCTGAAATAGGTGTGGTCTTGCCGATTTCTGAGATGCCCTCAAGACATGGTAGGATGCAGCTGGAGGAAGTGGATCACTGAGGGTCACCTTCCCTATAGCCCTTTTCTTTCTTCTTCCCTACCTCCTCTCCTGACCACCATGAGCAGAGCTATGTTCCTCCACCATGCCATGATGTTCTCCCTTACTTTGGGCCCGGAGCAGTGGAGTTAGCTGATCATAAGCTGAACTTCTGAAACTGTGAGCCCAAATAAACATTTTCTCCTCTAAGTTGTTCTTTGGGTCACAGCAATTAAAATGCTGACTAATGCACACATATTTGCACAATAAGTAGCTGGTATCATTGGATGTGTGATGTAGCAAACCTGATGTGAAAAGTTTATTTACTTACATTGCTCACAAACCAAAGAACCAAGACTCAGAGAGAGTGGGTAACTCTTTCAAGGTCACAAAGTTAATGATAGAAGAGCCAAGATTCAAACACAAGTCTTCTAGACTCCATGCTTTTAACTACTTCACTTTACTTCTAAATATTGTCTTCTTTAAGCCCAATTTGTTAAGTACTTCTTCATATGGAACACTTCCCAGAACTTTCTTCAATCCTTCTTCATTTACAAGATTCTACAAATACTTTTGTTAGATATGATAACCTCAAAGTGAACCACAGACAGTGACAACCCCACACATCAAAAATTTCAGACAACCTTACTAGACCTCCCTGGGAAATTTTCTCCCCATCTTCCACCCTCCCAAAAGATAATTTTATACTTTTTTTCTTTCTAAAACTCCCCTACACCTCCTCCACCGTCCTATTCCCATCTGATGGCCATGTCTCACACCCCTCTGAGAAAATGAATACAAACTAACTGGAACTCCCTAACAGCCCAATCAGGAAATATAAGAAACCAACCCAAAGTGTCTGCATCCTCTCCCAACCCATCTCTGCACCATCCCTATGGCTGTGTTCCTGCCTTCTTCTTGTTGCCCTCTTGACATTTAACCTTTTTCCCTTGTATTATTGTTCTTCCTCAGTCTATTGATTCTGTCCCATTAAGACACAAGCAAATGCGAGTATTTCCCACTTTAAAAAGAGATGGGAGGAGGGAGGGAGGAAAGAAAGAAGGGAGGAATGAATGAATAAATAGGAAGAGAGGGGAGGGAGGGCAGAGTTTAAACCCTCCGCTGACTGCCAACAGTTTGAAAGGCTTACCATCATGTCCTCCTTTCCCATCTCTCCAACCCACGCCAATAGACTTCAGTCCACAGCATTTTCCATCTCTAAGAAAATGAGCTCTGTAGTGTTTCCTCTTGGGTTTAGTAACTTACATTAAACATGGCCCATAGTACATTTTGCTCTAGTCACATGGGTCTTCCTTGTATATTCCTAAAACTTGTCAGGTTTGTAGCCACATTACAACTTCATCTCCTGATCCAGATCTCAACCCAAATATCATTGTCTCTTTTAAAAAGGTCACCTTACCCAATCAACAAATGGGCCAAGGACCTGAACAGGCACTTCTCAGAGGAGGACATACAATCAATCAACAAGTACATGAAAAAATGCTCACCATCTCTAGCAGTCAGAGAAATGCAAATCAAAACCACCCTAAGATACCATCTCACTCCAGTTAGATTGGCAGCCATTATGAAGTCAAACAACAACAAGTGCTGGCGAGGATGTGGGGAAAGGGGTACACTTGTACATTGCTGGTGGGACTACAAATTGGTGTGGCCAATTTGGAAAGCAGTTTGGAGATTTCTTGGAAAGCTTGGAATGGAACCACCATTTGACCCAGCTATTCCCCTTCTCGGTCTATTCCCTCAAGACCTAAAAAGAGCATACTACAGGGACACTGCTACATGGATGTTCATAGCAGCACAATTCACAATAGCAAGACTGTGGAACCAACCTAGATGCCCTTCAATAGACGAATGGATTAAAAAAAATGTGGCATTTATACACAATGGAGTATTACTCTGCATTAAAAATGACAAAATCATGGAATTTGCAGGGAAATGGATGGCATTAGAGCAGATTAGGCTAAGTGAAGCCAGCCAATCCCTAAAAAACAAATGCCAAATGTCTTCTTTGATATAAGGAGAGTAACTAAGAACAGAGTAGGGACGAAGAGCATGAGAAGAAGATTAACATTAAACAGGGATGAGAGGTGGGAGGGAAAGGGAGAGAGAAGGGAAATTGCATGGAAATGGAAGGAGACCCTCAGGGTTATACAAAAGTACATACAAGAGGAAGTGAGGGGAAAGGGAAAAATAATACAAGGGGGACAAATGAATGTCAGTAGAGGGGGCAGAGAGAGAAGAGGGGAGGGGAGGGGAGGGGGGATAGTAGAGGATAAGAAAGGCAGCAGAATACAACAGACACTAGTATGGCAATATGTAAATCAGTGGATGTATAACCGATGTGATTCTGCAATCTGTATATGGGGGTAAAAATGGGAGTTCTTAACCCACTTGAATCAAAGTGTGAAATATGATATGTCAAGAACTATGTAATGTTTTGAACAACCAACAATAAAAATTTTAAAAATAAATAAATAAATAAATAAATAAAAAGGTCACCTTCCCCTTCCTGACCCAGGCACGCTATCTCACAACTTCTCTATCTCCTCTCCATCACAGAAATTATTACTCTCTGAAAGGATCCTATTTGTCTCCTCATTCTCATTTCTATATACACTTGAGAATGAGAATAAGAATCTTACTTGTCTGTTTTCTACTCTGTCATCAGTGCCTAGAACAACACCTGGCATACAGTGTACCATCAATCAATATTCATTGAACAAGTGAACAAAATCAGCACATAAATCAACAGCACTTTATAATGCAATGGTTTTCCTATAACCATTGTTTTAGATTTAGCAAATTCATCTCTAAAGCATCATTCATTTCATTAAATTGAATGTAACAACATAATATAAACTTATTAAGCATCTATTTATTATGTGCAAGGCACTGTGGTAAATGTAAATGACACAGTCACCGTTCCTGCCTCTTGTTAGAAACAGATAAGAAAAAGAAGTGTCCAGAAATAGCAGGATGATCTTGAAAGTTTACCTCATAGCATCATAATTTTTTGAGTGCTTTCAGGCAATGGGTGGTATTGTAAGAAGGTGCGTTCCTGGGTCTTTCTCAGTGTCACCAGTGGTCTGTCCCACCCTTAGACTCCACAGCACCCTGAAAGTTCACGGTCCTCTATGTAATATTTCCAGGTTCTAAGTTCTCCTCCTAAAGATGTACAGACCTAGCTCTATATTTAAGTAGATCCAGAAGAATCTTCTCACTAAGGAGCACTGAGTTAAGATAAACACACTCAGGCACACTCAAAGACAAAACTAAGGAGGAAGATTTCTGAAGCCTTTTGAAGAGTTAAAACCACTGCATTAATATAAGATGTTGTTGTTTAAAAAGTAAAGCAGTTTATGGGAAACAATTATTGAATGGCTCCAGTATCAGTGATTAGGGATAAGTGAATCCAAAGAAACGAAGCATATTTAATGTAATTACACATCCGTTTCTTGTGATGTACGACCATGTGAAGCATTACTAATTCCCAAACAGATACCTGCAGGGAGGACTATGGAAAACAGCTGTTTGGTCCACAAGAAATGAACCAAGTGAATTCAAAGTACTGAGGGCATTCAACTGCTGAATTCCCAGAGTCAGACCCTGTCCACTAAGCCCAGGATTTATAAAGAATTAAAGAGGATTCTATCAGAAGGTACATTTGTTTCAAACATAAATCACCCTGCCAACTCATTTGTTATTGTAATAACCTTTCTCAGCATTTCTATTATTGGAGAGGACTTCTTTTCAAATAAAAAATGACGTACCTGATTACTTGCATGGGACTTGGCGTCATACTCATTTTGGCTTCTTGTTTGAGGCAGTGAGAGGGCCAAGCAGAGGCCTTTACATCCTTGCATGCATATCGATTACAGTTAATGGAGTTCATAGGTTTATTATGCGTGGGGGAGTTAAAAAACAAGCTGTAATGATGGAAGCTGTACCGATTCCACTGGTATATCCGAGAAAGCTGCAAAATTTCAAGCACTAAAAATAGTTAAAACTATCTCAGAAACTGTTTACATTCAGCAAGGATAATTATATGAGCCTATAACTCTTTCCCATCATATTAGAATACTTTAATAACCTATATTTTATTTATATCTAGTTGCTAAGTTTATTAGTGCTTATTATAGGATATGTTCTTAATTTTATGTTTTACAAAACAATTTGAATAATCAGAATTACTTTTGTGAATCTTTTTCCACTTGCAATAAGATGGTTGAATTATAAAAAGCCATTTTCTAAACATGCTAACAGGTGCAGGAAAGATTGACAGAGCAATACGAGGAAGCATTCTTAATGTAGGCTTTCCAAGATTTTAAATGGAATTTCTTTAATGAGTGCATATCATTTTTAACGGGCCTGGTTTACTACTCAGGGGATGCTGAACATAGGATATAACAGTACATTTTATTTAACAATAACCATAATCGGAGTTATGTGATGCCTAGATGTGTATATAAAATGAAAATCAACTAGAATCAGAGATTAGTTGTCAAAAAATTTTTAAAGAAACACTGGCAGAAAATGCAATCCATTAGAAAATAACAATTTTAGATGATTGAAGAAAACTTCAAATTACAGAAATAGAGGAAGAATTTTTAAAAAATAATGGTCCCATGAAAACAGTAGGAGGTGATGGTGAATTTGAAGCCCCACTCTCAACCTGACTGGGATGTGGCACTGCTGTTTTTGTTTTTTTTTTTTTAATCACGAGGTATGAATCACCAGAATCCTTTCTGATTTCCCTTCACAAGTCTTTCAAGCCAAAAGGAATGTTACTTGAGTAAGGTTCTCAGAACTGAACTCTGGGGTAAGGCCTCTAGGAAGTAAGTTGCCTTTAAGAAGTTCTGAACATAAATTGAATTACCAAGAATTCTATTCATTGAAAACCACATTATATTGCATCATGTCCTTTTCAAATAGAGTGAAACTTGCTTATATTAAATTTCTAGGAACCCAAGGAAAAAATTTGATATAGGATGGAATTTGATATACTCTGGAAATATTACATGTGCATGTAATAGACCTGGATTTCCAATCTGATTGCTATACACAGGGATTCAATACAGATGGGTTCAATATTAGGGAGTTTCATTGAATTTGCATTTGTGTTTTTCAGGACATGTATGGTATGTGTTTCCTCAAGGTAAAAATCAGATTTATTCCCGAGTCTAGGAAAGCTAAATATTCATGGGAACCGGAATTCTTGGAGGAATTTGACCAGATGAAAGTAGTGTGAGCAATCTAGTTTTCACTTCATTCCACTTTAATATTAATTCAATTGACTGGAGTCTAGAGTATTGAATTCTGGAATGACATCTCTCCCTTTCCCTGGCTCTTTAATACTCTGGTCTATAACTTCTCTATCCATTTTTTCATTTAACATTTTAATATTCATCTGAAAGAAAGTGTTCAAAAGAAGGAAATTACCAAAAGATTTAAACAACAGAAAAGTTTTCTGTTGCTAAGAATGTCTCAAGTCTTCGAAAAATATAACAATAACAAAAAGGTAGTCACTGTTATAAAATTGAACAGAATCACTACACTAATGCTTTTCTAAAACATGCCATCTCCTTAAATTACAGATACTGAAAAATATCTGCATCATGCAAATTAGTGCATGGATTTATATTGTTTAGTTTTTCTTCTTTTAAATTCTGAACCTGAATGCCACCAATCTATTGATACAAACTTGGATGGGAAGGCTGAGGCATATTATAAATCATTCCCTTCCCCCATAGAAGACTCTAACACAGGCATGTCATGAAATCAGACTTCTTTAAAATTAAATTTATTTTTCAACTAACACATAAAAACAAAAATTGTACACATTAGTGGGCAATGTGATGTTTCAGCATATATAGACCATGTAATGTTTGAATGAGGCTAATCAACTCCTCAAAAATCTATCATTGCTTTATGGTAAAAACTTTTAAACTCCTTTCTGCTAACTTTTTGAAAGATTTAGTACATTATTGTTACCTGCAGTCAACTTCCTGTGCAGAGCTCCTTGTTCCTATTCAGCAGTAACTTAATACCCTCTATCTACCTTCAGTGCTCTTTACAGAAGGAATGAGTGAGTGTAGTTTGAATATATCTCCATTTAGGAAGCCGTGGATACTTTTACAAACATGCTACTATTAAATGAAAGAACCAAATGCCAAGTCATAAAGTCTGTCACCATATAGCTCTATAATCACTCCCAAATTTAACTAATTTTGCTCAATGTTCCAAGAAAGCAAATATAATGAAATAAATAGAAAAATGTGTTTGGGGTACCCTAAAGGATTAGCCTCCCAACAGATTAAAAACTCTGAGCTTTTTGCCATTAAAAACAAGTCATGCACACATACAAAATAATACCAATCTCTTTTACCTGAAGGATTTTATACAGTTGCCATGAAAGTTCTTTTCATCATTAAAATAAGCACACACTTGGCTAACTAAGCTCTTCTTTATACAGAGGGTTGGGCTGGAGACCCAGTAGTTTATAAAGAGATCTGCTACCCTCTGAGGGTTGACATACTTAGCTTCTACCACAAAAGAATGTACTTATGAGGGAGACCAAATCAATGATTGACTTAAGCGACTGATTATTATACTGAAATGACAAGACATCTGTGCAAAACCATTGACAACAGCATCATATACCCTCAGCTTCAGATATAGCAACAGGAGGCAAAACTGATCTCTAAAGGAGATGCAGCCAAAGGAACATTCACAACATACAAGATAGGAATTAGTTGAAATGAACAATACAGACTCAATGCAGGACTCACATGGGTTCCGTGGTGCTCGCTCTCACCTTCTCTCCCCAGTCCCTTCTTCCTGCCACCACCACCCATAACACACATGCCCCAGTTGCAACTGGCAAAATACCACCTCTGGAGATGGCTTCATTCTGTAGAAGAGTCTTGTTTCTACTGGCAAATGCTCCTGATGGAAGGCCATACATCCTGAAGGATCACACTCCTTCCTGGAAGCCGCAAGCCCCAACCTTGAACCTAAAACCCTGCTTGCCAACAGGATGACCAGGACCTCACTAAACTGACCCAAACTCTTCCTTGACCCCAGACTGTGACCTTGACCTCTACCTTTGTGGCTCCCAAAACTCTGACTGAACTCTGGGTCCTCCAGAACCTCTTCCCAGGGTCCTTTCTTGTCCTTATCTTGTCACTCCCACAGCCAGCCAGACACCGTAACACAGAGCCCCCGAATGAAATACACTAAAGTCCATTAAGAATCACCTAAAATGTCAACACAATTTGAAAGCGGGCTATTAACAGTGCATATGTGAAGTTGACAGTACTTGTGATAAGCAGGAAAAACAACAATGAATACTAATGTCTTATATTTGTATAGCACGTTGGAGTTTTCAAAGTGCTGTCATAACACTCTGTTGAGACAGGCAAAGAGGGTTATTATTTTGCACGAGAAAACTCTTGGATTCAGAAGGGTTAAATAATGGAGGCAAAACAAGGAATAGAATTCTTGGATCCACAAAGAGACTGCTCTGCACACTCTACAGGATGCCTATTGGGAAACCCATTGAAAGATACACATAGTTCCCAACTTTGGAAACTTGTCTTTAAAATGCAGACATTGCCGGGCATGGTGGTGCATGCCTGTAGCAGCTGGGAAGGCTGAAGCAGGAGCATTGCAGGTTCAAAGCCAGCCTCAGCACCTTTGCAAAGGCCTAAGCAATTTAGTGAGACCCTGTCTCTAAATAAAAAATAAAAAGGGTTTGGTGTGTGGCTCAGTGGTTAAGTGCCCTGGGTTCAACCCCCACTATCAAAAATAAAATAAAATGCTGTCATTTCTCCAGCATGGGCTGGTCAGTCACCTGCATCAGTCATAAGGGACCAATCATCACATATGCATATTCCCAGGGCTGCCACAGCAGAGTCAGAAAGGGAGCAGGATTTGCATTTTAACTAGCATCCCTGAGGAACTCTGTACCTGCCCCAGGTGAGAGGAGCATGTGAAGAGCCAGGCCCCATTTGAACAGGAGTTTCTTTAAGGAGCTTTGCAGAGAAGCAAGGTCAGCAGGATCCCTCATTCTGAGGAGCAGCCAGCGAGTGAGAGCACCAAGGAGGTCCTATTCATCAACCTTTGAAACCAACCAAAGGGAGAGCTTCACCCTTGAGCATAGGAACTGGAGATCAACTTCGTAGGTTCATAGCCCAGTCCCATCATTTACAAAGTGACTGCAGGCAAGTCAATTAACTTCTCTGTGCTTTAGTTTTCTTATTGTGAAATGGAGATAATGATAGGGTTATTGTATCTCATAGGTTTGTGAGATTAACGTTGACTGGAAGTAAAGGATTTAGCAGTATCTAGCACTGTTATTATTGATAAATGTTGTATATTGATTTTGAGAAAGATTCCTTTTCTGATTACAGATCTTTGAAGTGACACATTATTGCTAATTGCCAACTCAGGCTGAGACTATAGTGCCTGGCACAATATCCACAACTAAATATTTACCATGATAAGTGCTCAATGCATATTCATTGACTAATAAAATGACACAAAGTCCAACATTTTACCAGGGTGGACAATTTAGAAACCAACTACATAAAATCAAGTATCCATTCTATGGTTCACCAGTCCCATTCCCCATGTTTTTGAAGTTTTTTTTTTTTTTTTTTTTTTGAGAAGAGACAAACTATGCATTGTGAGTTTAGTTTTGTCTTGTTTTAATAAGCCCTCTGTAAATTCCAGCTGAGCACAGCATCATTATGCTTATGGATGCAATAAAGGTGGCTCCCCTGCTGAGTTGTGAGTGTCCTGATCAAATGTGCGCTTTGCCAACCCTGTTCCACCCTGCCCTGTTCTCCCTGCCCCTTCTCTAATGGCAGGCCAGCCTCCCCACTCTACCTCCCCTACTTACGCCTTCTTAAGCAATGCCATCTCTTGGATCTCTTAGAGAGCAATGTAACAAACAAAATTTTCCAGAGTTATTCATTTTCTAATGAACAATTAAATTGCTGAAATACTATTTGAATACAAAAAGTTGGTAAGTTCTGAGCTTCACAATTTAAGTGCACACATGTGAGGCTGCCCAACAGTATTTTAATTGTTATACTATTTGAAAAAGCATAGAGAAGCTATCACTATGCACATGGTAAAAAATGGCAGCCATTTGGAGCCACCCATGAAGATGTTAAAGCGGAGCTCTTGGAGAGCTGTAGATATTTTCAGCATGGGCAGGAAAGAGCAAGTCTTCCTAAAAGAAAACACATTGACAACAAGGGAACAGGTTGCTTCCATTGTCAATGCCCTAACGACTTTCTTAAATTAGCTTTTTAAGAGAACCCTTTCTGCATGCTTGATGATGCTCAGACCACCCAAGTTAATTTGATACAAATGTAATTTAAAAGATTCCATGTGTGTCTTAGAGAAGGCTTGGGTATGTGGAGTTTGAGGTTTCTCTACTTAAAAAATAAAAATTAAAAAAAACTTAGGAGTTCTTTACCATATGTATACATGGTTTTGAAAGTGAGGATTTTCTGCTTATTACTCATAATCTAAGATAACATTTAAAGTAAATGAATTATACAAACCTCCATTACCATTACCATTAACATCAAATACAAATCATGCTTCTTCCACTGAAGCATGTGGCCGTGATTTCAATTGGAGTTAATTAGAGTAACTGAGTAGACATGTTGGTTAGTAGGTAATATATGTAACTTTATATCTCAGGCCATGAAAATAAAAATATGTTCTGTATAGAAAGCTGAAGTCAGAAAAGGAATTTGAGTTGTTCTATTGCAACTTCATTTTTTTTAAGGATGAGGCCACCGGAAGTTAAGAACACCAGTGCTCTACTTCTGACACTTTTCTCCTATTCAATGGGACCCTTGAAAGCAATTGAGACCTAAGGGAAGAACTCACAGGTAATTATGTTTAATTTATTTTTATCCATCATCTTCGATGGATAGTTCCTTCTTTCCTTACATTTAATGTCAAACTCACAGCATAAATTTTCTAGAGCTAAACTTAGTCTGGCACGGCCTGAACATGTCAGAAATTGAGATTTTATTCTGTATTTAAAGCCTTCATAGAGAAAACAGAGAATGTAGGATTTGAAGTTCCACATTTCTCGTTTCAAATACCTTTTCTGCCTATAATTCTCTTTTAATTTGGGGAAAGTTACTTAACTTCTCATGGGTTAGTTTCTCAGGCTAAAAAGACGATATAAGGCTATTGTGGACCAGGGAAAGGGAGGAGGAGAGAATAAAGGGGGATGAAATTAATCAGATTATGTTATGTGCATAGATGAATATGTAACAATTAATTCCACAATTATATATATCGCACCAATAAAAAAACTCATTGAACTGAACACTTCAAAAATAATCAAATGGGATAACCTTTATTAAGTGCTACATACATGGTAAAAAGAAGGAAGGAAGGAAGGAAGGAAGGAAGGAAGGAGAGAGAGAAAGAAAAAAGTGGCAGGGATTCAGGTTGATGTTTTCTGCAGAAGAGATTTGAAGACAGCCCCCAAGCCACCAACCCTTCTTCTTGTTTGGCTGAGTTTCCTGAGAGTTCAAGGAAGTGAAAGTGAATCTCCTCCTTCTAGATGAAGTATGTCCTACTACTTTGACAAGGATGAAAATAAAAATCATGATAATTCAAACAACTAGATGGAAAAGCTCAAATCAACTTTTATGAGATCAACTGTTTTAGAATGAGATGATGATGACTTGTCTTTCTATACCTGGCTTATTTCTCTTAACATGCTGACCTCCAGTCAATCCATATTGTCACAAATAACAGGATTTCATCCTTTATTATGGATGAATAGTATTCTGTTGTTTGTATATGCCACATTTTCTTTATCCAAGTAAATTCATTGTAATAATTAAATACCTTGCATGCAAACTATAACTAGACCAAATAAATGAGAGCATTATTATTACTAAATAAATACCTCAGTAGTCCAAAATTAATCTTCACTGAAAAAAATTTATTCTATCTCTGATTCATATCCCATGGGACTCTCTAAGTACATTCACTCATTAGCAGAAAGGGGCATAGCAATATTACAGCTATATTGATATTTTCTCATGTCTGGAGCTCGTAATAAAAGTTCTCACAATTTTGATCATAAATTCTGCTTTTTAATCCTTTAATCTCTTTTCAGGACTTTGTCCTAAATTCTTCTGTCCTCCCTGAGTGCCCCTCACAGACCACTCACCACCTAGTCCCACCCCTTGCACATTTCTCATATACCAACCAGTCTTTTTCATGCACTTCTGCCCTTATTTTGACTGCTCCTACATCATTTCCAATATATCCTTCTGTTGTTCAGTTAGGTATTCATTTCCACCCTTGTTTCAATTCAATGGTTCTCAAACTTTTTGGTCTCAGAACTCTTGATATACTTTAAAAAATATATAGAGTGTACCAAAGAGAGCTTTTGTTCATGTGGGTTTCATCTGTCAGTATTTATTGCATTGGAATTTAAAAAACTGAGAGTTTTTTAAATATCTATTAATGATTCTTAAAATAACAATCAAAATCTCATCACATGGCAATAAGTAGCATTTTCTTATAAATATAGTTAATATTCATTTGGAGAACAGTTAACTCCAAAACTTAACAACAAAACCAGTGGGAAGAGTGTCATTGTTTTACATTTTTGCAAGTCTCTTTAGTATCTGGTCTAATGGAAGACAGATCATAATATCTTCTTCTGGTTTTAATTTGTTGAAATATATTGTATTGGTCAGGGTGAATTAAGAATATCTGGCCTCATGCAGACCTATGGTTGGAAACTGATAAGTATTCTCATACCCTTTTCAGATAATAATGGATTTTCTTCTCTGACACTACATGACACTCACCAAGGGTCATTTCTTAATGTCCATTTGGCCATCTGGAACATGAAGCCACATCAGTGAGGTGTTTGTGATCTGTTACATTAAAATCAATCGTCTATCTTGCACATTAAATTAATTGGTTACCCATGCATTATATCACCATGCATTAGTCATTTGGAAAATGCTGGTTCCCTGGGTTACACAGATCTTCCAAATGTTGACACATTTAATTACACAATACCAAAAAAAAATTGATCTTGTTAATATCACCACCAAACTCATCACAAAAGTCCTTAAATATTGTGAAGCTGTCAAGTTCATGGTAGTAGGCAGAAAGAAGTTTTCCAAAATTCTAATTTTACTTGAAAGCACAAATTTTTATCGTAGGCAACAAATACTGTCAGTTGTTTCTCTTGAAATGACAGATTCACTTTTCTTGTGTTTGGGGAAGTGTCTGCTGAATACACAAATCTGGATAACCCTAGTTCTCCTGCCAGTCATTCTTCAGTAAGAACATTCTTAAGTGATACCGATGCTCTCCTTCCTGCACAGGCTAAATTTATGCTAAGGTGTTGGTTTTCTCCATTCTTGAGAATAGCCTCTTCACACTTTCTAAAGCAACTTTTCTCTTCCTCATGAGGGCTTCAAGGACAAGATTTAATAAAATGGCTTCTCCCCTGCAAAACATGTGCATACTGATACATCCCTCTCCAGATCTTGTTTTGCCTTCTAACGTTATATTTAAGTATTTATATGAAGTATTTAAGGGATATAAACTCTTGCTGATTGCTTGATTGATTTTTTAAAAAGCTCTAAAAATCAACTGCACATTAACAGGTTACAGTACACCTGGCATTAAGTTCTGAGCAACTGACTCATTAAGGAGGATGCTGAAAAGCAGAAGGTACCCAGAAGAGGTCAGCCAGGTTAGTGTGACCACACCCTATTAGCTCTTGTTTTGAGACCTAAAGAGGTTCATGCAGGAAATCTCTTGGGTGGTCATATGATAGGCTGCCGTCTAATATTAGAAGAATTGGGTTGTGTGGGAAAGAGATCAGATGGCTCCCTATCTAGTCCCAGGAGGCTATTTTTAATTCAGTATTTCTTGTAAAAGAAGATTTGCTAAGAATTTTCTGTCCTTCAATGGAATGGGTTATGTTGGGAGCAATAACCAACATACCCAACAGAGGCAAGAAGATGCTCAGACACGGAAAGGGGGCGCGAGAAGCCAGTTTGCCACAGGCTCACTTTGGAGGCCTCCCAATTTTACCAGGTTTGACTGCTTGTTTTCACATCTGTGTGAAGAAATAGATGTGTCCAGAATAGAGCACAGTTGGAAGCACTTAGCGGTTGCATTGCCATGGAACACTTCTACCTCTGAGTGGCTCCTTATGCCTGTCGAGTGCAGGGACTGGCTTGTGGTATCCTGGGAGATGTTGATGGAAGCCACAGAAGCACAGGCTCAGATGCACAGGGACATGTGAATGTATTTCCAAGATGGCCATGGACCCCCAGATCGAGTAGCCCTGACCGGTGGCCTCTGAAGTCCATTCTAACTCTCAGATTCTATACTTCCATAAGTGTAGGCATTAAGAGTGCCTTAATACAATAGCATTTTCCTAATTTCTTGTTGCATTTAGTGTGAGAATAAAAAGAAATATTTGACGAATTAAAAGCTAGTTGGACTGGAGCCACTAATTCTGCTTTGCAAAGTGAAGGCACACCTGCCTATCAGATATGGTAGAGAGCATGGTTTTCTCCTTAGGCAGGTTGGTTTGAAAAGGCTTTTGTGGTGTCAGTCAGTGACAAAGTCAGGACTTGCACATGAACCCAAACATCCTGTTCCAGGGCATTGTGTGAGTCACTCAACTCCACCTATGAAATATTACTATGGATGTTTTCATGCCCCTCACCGAAATATTGTGATTACAAAGTAAGTGAATTTTAAGAAATAATTGGTTCCCCCTCACACAACAAAGCTCTACCGATGCTAGGATTTATGAAAATTCGTTTGAATGTTTGCCTCAGGAAAGCATTTGCTGAGAGAACTGAAAAATTAGTTGGGCCAAAGGAAACACAGCTAATACTATGTGATTAGAGGGGCACATTTAACATGGTGTCTCATTAAATGTTCTTTGATAAATTCATTCAGGATTGCCTTGGTTATGACTTGTGACAAGGACCAAGAAATGGCTGGAAGGCCCTGCAGGCCAAAGTGACAGTAAGTGACGGATGAATTGTGAGAAAACACAAGGGGGAAGGGTTGTGGGGGGGAGCTTCAGGGACTGATGTTTGATCTGGTCTTATTTAATATCTTTATTAATGATCCGGAAGAGGGGTAAATAGCCTGTTAATTAAATTTGCAAATGAGACTAAATTGGGAGATGTTGTAAACATGCTCAAGGACAGAGAAGTAGCATGAAGGCACCTTGAGACACTGGAAGGATGGCTTGAACAGAAAAAGCCAGAAGCAGGGCGTGTTCTAGTCAGAAGTGGTGGGGAGGAAGCCATGACAGCCTGTGCACGATGGATTCTCCCTGTTATGGTTTGGATGTGAGGTGTCCCCCAAAAGCTCATGTGTGAGACAACACGAGAAGGTTTAGAGGAGAAATGACTGGGTTGTGAGAACCTGAACCCAATCAGTGAATTAATCCCCTGATAGGGATTCACTGAGTGGTGACTGAAGACAGATAGGGTGTGGCAGGAGGAGGGTCACTGGGGGTGTGCCTTTGGGGTATATATTTGGTGAGCTTAGTCCTCTGCTCTGCTTCCTGGTCATTATGTGAGCTGCATCCCTCTGCCACACTTTTCATACCTCACCTCAAGCCCTGAAGAATGGAGCCCGCTGTCTATGGACTGAGATCTCCAAAACCATGAGCCTCTATATCAACTTTTCCTCCTCTACAGTTACTCTTTACAGGGCTTTTAGTTACAGCAGCAAAAAAAGCTGACTAAAACACTCAGTGCCATCAGGTGACATTCCCCTGTGTTGATGCCTGCTGTGTTGATGCCTGCTCACCAGCTCTGCCTGAGCACTCTGTTCTGCTCATTGGAGCTGGACAAGCCATAAGTACAGGAAAGTGAATGCCCCTAGGACCAGCTCCCACCCAAAACTGAGCTGAAGAAAGTGGAAAAACACCTCCACTTTCTTTTGCCTCTCAATTTGGGACATTCTGGATGTCTCCCAGAATTCCCCAACAAAGCTGAGCTCCAGCTGCCCACAGACGTGATCACTAGAGGACTCACCCTTCAGTGCTTCCTTCTCTTCCCTGTGTCTTCCAACCCACATAACAGTGGTGTATGTAATCACCCCAAAAAATCTATGATATGCCTCATTCTTTGTCTGAGTCTTCTTCTGAGTCAAGGCATTTATCAGCTGTTTCCATGTACCAAGCACTAAGCTGTGTAAGATCAGGTCCTTGCCCTCAAAGAGCAGACTTGACTGGCTATCAAACAGTGGATATTAACATAGTGAATATATGTAATACCCTCGTGTCTGCTATAAGACGGAAGGGAATCTTGGGTTTCAAATATTCAGTGTACCTAAGGAAATGCAGGACATTCTGCTCATCACTTGATCCATTGATTCTTCACAAGTTTTCTTGCTTTTAGTGGTCTTCTCCATGTTCACAATCTGAGTGAGGATGGTGAAACTCTAACCCTCCACCTATGATTTGGGATGAAGGAACTTCAAGTGCCCCCTACCACATGCCAAAATTCAATCTGCTTTATACTCAGCAATAAAAATTCTCCTTTCTTCAGCTGCTACTGAAATCAGACCATGATCCTCTAAGTAACCTGTGATGATGTCCAACTACCTTAAAATTTCATTAAAATCCCTCATCAGGAATTAGGACTGTTGTGAAACTACCTTCCTTCTTTACTCATTGGTCTGTTTATCTGCCCTTAGCAGCCCACATTTTTCTTCTTCTCCCTGTAATCAGGTTATTTGTTCCTATTCCAAATTTCTAACTCATGCCATTTATTCCCTTAAAAGGTCTTTCCAAGACTGCTTCTTCAAGTTATTTCTTGTTTCTTTGAGAATTGTTAAAGAAGTCTTTCTCTGGCCAGATACTGAGGTATACACCTATAATCCCAGCAACTTGGGAAACTGAGGTAGGAGGATCACAAGTTCAAGGTCAGCCTCAGCAACTTAGCAAGAAACTGTCTCAAATTAAAAAGGAAAATGGCTGAGAATGTAATTAAGTACCCCTGGGTTCAATCCCCAGTATAAACAAATAAATAGTGTGGTATCCACAAAGTAATTGATAAGGTCCTGAAATAATCCACCAAAAATTTCTCATGTCTAGAGAATGCTTATATTGATAGTACAGATTGAAGAAGACAGTATCCTTCAACCCTCAACTAAAATACCTCTAACTCTGAGATGAAATCTAAAGTTCTTCTTAAGTGATTTCTCAGTATTTTTCATATCTCCCTTGCAATTCATATTCACAATTGTTATAAGCAATTATATAGTGTATACCTTAATTTCTGATCCATCTAAAAGAATATATAAGATCAATGAGGGCAAGAACTGAGTCTGTCTTATTCATCATTATATCTCTAGAGCCTAACATGTGGATTGGAGAGAGAGGCCTAATAAACAAGTGAATTAATGTATTCAATGCTGGTTTCTAGTAGAATAAAAACTAATTTTTTTCATTATACTTGACAATTAGTAGATCTCTAATTACCGTATCAAGAAGACAATCTATAGAGTCATCAGTGAGGAAGCCAACCATGTTGAAATGCTAAATTTAACTTTATCTCACCTGAAAGAGACTGAAATTCACATAACTTGCCCCAAGACCTGTAGCTTCTTTATGGATAGTCTACCCTCAAAAGTTCAAAGTCTCTAGAAAATATCAGGTAAGTATAATGACTAACTATTGTAGTGAATAATAAATATCACTTTTCCCCACATAAAGACATTGTCCACAGCCTTGTTCCTTGACTTGAAGAAGATTTTACTAGCAATATTATATCAGAGAGATGTTGTTTTTAATAACTAAGCAAAGCACTGGAACTTTGGTGCTATCAGGAAAATGTAAGAATTTGAAATTTTTTCTTAATTAATTTCATTTTAACAATCAAAGAGCCATTACAAGATATATTTCATTCTAAATGCTAAGCCTCAGACTTGGTATGCAGCTATAACTGCATTTATAAAAATTGTAGTTACCCCTGTTGACCTCTTGGTGATATATAGGTTAACCAAACATTCATCACACTTGGAGGTCTCCTCTAAACCTTCCCACTTTTCAAGATGAATCCCAGAACTTGAGTCAGTGCCTATAGTAGACAAAGCCTTCTTAAATACCTAACACACATCAGGACAGACATGTTCAAAAGAGTTGGAAGGTACAGACACAACCTCAGTCCCAGGTCTCATCCCCAGCCTGAGGTGGAGCCACTTTCACTCAGATTTTTCAAGTGGGAAGAATCAATTGGTTCAAAAGAGGAGTTTTTACCCTTGTTTTGACCCACTAACCTTAGTGTCCTCCTCTTCATTATCATTCCTCAGAGTCCATAGTATATTCTATGCTTTTATTGGGTGCAACAGGATGTCCAGGAGTTTTCTTACTTATTCACATCTCTCCCGCTGCTCTGATGGCATCAATGATGCCAGAAGACTTAGGGAAAGTATCAAAAATGGAATCATGACTGCTATGGACGGGAAAGGCACCTTTGGAAACAGAGAGAGAGCTAGGGGAGGGGAAATATATATGCTAAGGTAGGCGGATCCGAGTACCAATAGGAAGTCTAGAAATGCAGTTTCTCCTCCAATAGGAGGTCAATTTGGCTATTCATCTGCAAACTGTAGGCAGTTGATAAGAGGATGTAAACATCAAAAACTAAACTGGAACCTTCCAAAATCATAACAAAAACAGGACCACAATTAGGGACTAGGTGACTAACTATCCTTGAAAGGCAAGATTCTTTGTCAAGACAGCAGATGACAAAGGACCAATGCAAACAGTGAAATGTGCCGTTTTCCGGCAACCCCCGTGAACAGTTATTACCACGTTCATAGGTAAGGGCAGGTCCAAGATGAAGTCCAACTTTAATGACACTTGCTCAGACATCTATTATCCTTGACCTGAGCACAAATGTTTATGGACAGGTTATGTGAAAATATAACTTGGAGACTTCCAAACTTCTCACAGGCTATGTTGAGATTTGAAGTCAATGGTGTAATAATGTCTCTCTTGAAGTGGAAACAAGGACTGATGTCTCTAGATTCTGGCACCTCTGGAGAATTAACAGCTCTCAGCTTTGTATTTGAAGGCATCAGTTTTGATGGCATAACGCCAGAGTCAGAGTTCTATCTGAATCTGAGATTCACATCAGTCAAATTTGATTCAGTTAACTCTTCTGTCTTAATCAGAGTCACATCTGGGACTAAGACAATTCACTTCCCTTGTATAGAAGTAGAGTATGACCAACAATAACATATGGTAGGTTCAGAAATCATTGGCCACCCTGGATTGCACAGGGATTCTTCCATCTACACACTGAATCTTTGTGTAGGGTCAGAAAGGGGTGATAACTTTCCCTACCCCACATAAGGATCATAGCCAACATTCATAACAAAAGACAGAGTAACAAAAGAAAAGCATAGTAAATGTATTTAATCAAAGTTTTATGAGACACAGGAGACTTTATTAATAAAAACCAAAAGCTACATGGAAAACTCTCTTTTTATAGTTAGGTTCCATGAAGTAGGGACAGTTATGTAGAAATATGGTTGGACAAAAAGTGTGGACTGGGTGGGGAAAGCCTGCCTGGTCAGAGTCTTCTTGGCCTCTCTGGGAAGCATTCCTTTAACCTTTTCTGCAGTGAGTCTTTCACCTACATCAGTCAAGGTAAGTCAGAGAATTTCTTTATGGGATGCTCCTATGCAGAAAGGTAGAGGAAGGCTAGAGAGACACTTGAAGTTCTACAGCTGACTTTAAGGAAGAGGGTTTTTCATTTCTATGTTCTGCATCTAGACAGTGGATTTTTAGTTTCTTTGACTACCTTTAGGGAGAGAGGAAAACAGAAGAAAGGACAACAAGAGAAGGTCAAAGAAAGGTTATAGACAGGTTATATGAACATGTAACTTGGAGACTTCTAAAATTCTCACAGGAAGGTCAAAGAAAGACTTTGTTTCTTCAGTTCAAAACACTTAGGTCAAGTTCAATACTTTAGGGTATTGTTTGCTGAGTCCCAACACTTGTCTGCTACCATGTATTTGCCTTGGGGCTTCGAAATCCAGTATTTTCATCTTTAAGCTCTTATGCCTGAAAATCTTGTGAGTTCCCTGAGGTGGTATGCTTTAGATAGGCCAGGACTGACCAGAAAGAGGCCTCACCCAGGACTAATTCAAACAAATAAACCTAGACACCAACTATGTTCCATAAAATAAGACCTCAGCCATTAAATATTCAGTGACTTTGGTGGCAACTGCAAATACCAAATAGAATAATTTCAGAGCTGGAGATCAAAACCCCTGGTAAGGCTTTCACAAGAACCCAGAGGACATTTGTAGAAGCATACTGAATACCTTTAATGGGGTTAGATTAATGTGAAGGACTAAACCTGTTTCTAAAGATACAGGATGATACCGAACAGGAGTTCTCAAGGAGAGATCTCTGAACTAGTGGGAACAGCATCACCTGGGAACTCATTAGAAATAGGTGAGCCCCCTACCCCAAGCCAAATTCACAAGCAACTCTGTAAATGAGCCTAAAATTCTGTGTTCTCATGAGAATTACATCTGATTCTGATACCTGCTGGCGTCTAAGAACCATTGGTATATAGGACTGAATCTACCTTTACAGATGCCATGATACCTTGAGCAAGGTAAATGCATCTCCTGCCCTCAGTTTCTTCATTCATGAAAGGGAGAGGATAATAAGATCTTCACCCGAGGAATGTTGTGAGGATTAAACAAAACCAATGTTTGTAAGTTACCAAGTGCATCATCTCTAACACTATCTCCATGTAAATGTTGATGACTTTTCCTAACTTGCCTTTCCCCTAAGATTCACAGATTGCAGGTGAATGAAGCAATGTTTCCCAGGACATCACTCTGACTCTAGCTGATGGTAGGCTGTGTTTTGTCACATGAACTTTTTAAGTTCTCAGCATAGCATTGCTGAAAGAAATCTTTGGCCATATTGAGTCCTTCTAGTTCAGACTAGAGTCTAACTTTCCACTGGCTTATTAATCATCAGAAAGAGATAGCGCTCACACATCCCCCATGAATAGGAGCACACCTGAAGATAGACAAATCCCTAAAGGATGACCCCATTTCTTAGTCCTTAGAACAGTAACTCTTTTGACTTTCTCATCGTTATGTAACCTAACCACACGTCTCTGGCATCCTCTGCACTCACTTGAATGGCTAATTGGCTTGTTTCCTTGTATTTATTATGCTCAAAAGAAAAGCATCCTCTGCATATCTGAATATCCCAGTGTCCTAACCACAGAATAAGGCACTTGACCCTCACCATTTGTCATGGCGCAAGCAACCAAATGTCACCTCAGTAAATATTAATGGAAATGAATTGACTAAAGAAACCAAAAGCCCACGGGACATATGGAATTACACTAGACTCTGTGAACAATAGGGTGATAATGGTAACAACCTAAGTCTGAGGAGAAGTTTTCAGAGAACTGAAAACATTTTTTAAAGAAGTACCATGTCAGTGCTAAATTTATTAGTGGGTAATTGAATACAGCCTTAGCAAAACTCAGGCTGGACAGTACCATCTCTACCCACTGGGACACTATTCTTTCCATCACCACCAAATAAGCTTCTCCCAGCATTCTGTGTCAACAGGAAAATCCAGCAGCTTCGGACATGAACTCTGGTGAGCCATATAGAGGTTATCTCAAAAACATTGCCACTAAAGATATATCTTTCCATAATATGAAGAGATAATCTACATTCCCAAGACTTTTTTTTTCCTTAGAATAACAATAGTTTCAGCAGGAGTATAATATCATACAGTGGAGTTCAAGCATCGTTTTCAAATATATTTGAATCTCAATGCCACGGGCATTGAATTCATTTCTGTGCTTGATCCTGAAGATTGCTGTGGGAAACATAAATAAGTAGTTTAAAAGGTCCATAAGAATGCAAAACATGTAATTCCATTATGCTGTGGTATGAGAATGATAGAATATCAACATGATAATGAAGCAAAGGAGTAAGTTCCACCGTGCTGGGCTTAAAGAACACATCGAACCACATGAAATCTGGATAAAAACAGCACTGCTTATAGCAACTCCAGAGAATTAAAGGAATCACCCCTGCAATGCATTTTGTTTTCATGTATCTAACTGGTTAATTTGGGCCATTTGTATTTGAAAACTGTAAAGAAGCAAACTTGGAATATTCCAGCTCGAATCTGTAACTGGATAACAATTCTGGATACATCACCATCAGCCTTCCCGGAAAAAAATGCCACGAAGACCCAGAAGATGAAACATCACAGCAAGAAGAAAAGTGGGATGTGCAAACTCGGGCCAGAGTCCTTGAGAAAGTTCTACTAATTAAGACATAGATCAAAGCAGATTGGAAAACTTACTTTGTGACTCAGCAGTTCTGTGCCGGTTGAAAATACATCCCCCTTGTCTACCAAGGTTCAGGAACACAACTTCTGCTCCAATCACAAAATTGGCAGCTGACTTTCCACTAGAGGAGTGCTTCCTTTTTAGGTTATCAATGTATTGTCTCAGACCCTTTCCCGAGTCCATACCACTCTATGTATTTCCATCCAAAAACAGAAATGGTAATATTAGTAATGACAACAGCAGGTATTATTTAAAATTTACTACATGCTGTGCTAAGTGTTTTCCAAGCCTCCTCTGATTTAAACCTAGAAACACTCCATGTTAATAGTGCTGTTGCTATCTTCATTAGGAAAATGAAGTTACAAAGACATGAAATGATTTGACAGAATCACAAACCTTGTGGAAACAGAACTCAGATTATGAGGCTCTCAAGCAAGTAACTACTGATCACACCATAGCCTTAATAAGCTATTTGTCAAGAAATACAGAGAAACTGAGAGTAGCATTTAGCATCATAAGAGATACTGTTCTTCTAAATCATGTGCTGCAAAAGGGCAGGAAAAAGCAGAGAAATGAGAGCTCTGGTGACAGTTATGTGTTGGACATTTTCATTTTTGTGCATTCCATCTTTTCAGAATGTCAGAGCCAGGAAATATGGAAAGAAATTTCCATCTCAGTCTTGAACAGTCACCTGTATATGAAATCTCACTAGGCTACTGAGAAAGAGACATAACCAGCACCAAAGAGTGAGACCAAGAGTAACCCAAGTATCCCTCCTAGATGATGACCCAACAAAAAGAAAAAGAAAATGTGAAGAATGTGTAAGTTGAGGGGCTAGGGTTGTGCCTGTTGAAAATATGTAGAGCACATGTTTAGCATGTGTGAGGCACTGGGTTCAAGTCTCAGCACCACACATAAATAAATGAATAAAACAAATGTCTATCAACATCTAAAAAAATTTTTTTAAAAATATGTAAGTTGAATGGGAATGGGAAGGAACATGATTATGAAAAGTCAGAGGATGGAAAGACTTCTGAAAAAATATTTATTATAAAAACTAGAATCTGGAAAGATGGCCTGGGATTCTCATTTAAACAGAGAACTCTGTAGCCTCCTTGAGGCAGAGGGAACCTCACTAAGAGGTAAGTAGGTGAAAAGTCAACAGGATAGTGATAGTGATATAAACATGCAATATATAAAAACCTTATCCTGCTGATCCTATTTTTTTATGAGTTCAGTGTCTGCTATTATTTTTCACTGATTTTCTTGGAATGTGGTGAGATGTTTGACCAACATACATTTCTTTTCTTCTCTAGAGGAAGGTTTTCTTAATTATCACTTTGAATATTGTGTTTATATACTATGTTTATATATTATGTTTATATACTATATATCATGATATTGTCAGTTGGAAGATATTTCAGGAGAGTTAGAAAAGCAATAATGGTATGTAAAACTACAGTAAAGGCACTATAAAGCATACTTGACATTGCAAGAAATTATTCAATAATATAAAGCTCAAAGTTCAGTAATTCTAGTATTCAAACAAAAATTAAAATGAAGAGAGAAAATATAAAATATAAAAAATACATAATGGAGGTCAGACTTTAAAAATGGTCCTGTTGGGCTGGGGATGTGGCTCAAGCAGTAGCGCGCTCGCCTGGCATGCGTGCGGCCCGGGTTCGATCCTCAGCACCACATACAAACAAGATGTTGTGTTCGCCGAAAACTAAAATAAATAAATAAATAAATATTTTAAAAATTCTCTTTCTCTCTCTCCCTCTCTCTCTCTCACACTCTCTTTAAAAAAAAAAAAAAAAAAAAAAGGTCCTCTTTTTGTTATTATTTTGGAAGGTGCCAGTTTGGATTTTGATGTTTTTGGTGCCTCTTATCAATTGCAGATGAAAAGACAAATTGACCTCCTATTGGAGGAGAAACTGCATTTCTAGACTTCCTATTGGTACTTGGATCCGCCTACCTTAGCATATACATTTCCTCTCCCCTAGCTCTCTCTCTCTGTTTCCAAAGTTTGTCTTTCCCATCCATAGCAGTCTTGATTCCATTTCTGATACTTTCCCTAAGTCTTCTGGCATCAATGATGCCCTCACAGCAGTGGGAGAAATGTGAATAAGTAAGAAACTCCAGGGCATCCTGTTGCACCCAATAAAAACATAGTATATAAACACAATATTCAAAATGATAGTTAAGAAAACCTTCCTCTAGAGAAGAAAAGAAATATATGTTGATCAAACATCTCACCACATTCCAAGAAAACCCATGGGGAAAAAAATAGCATGAACTCCTCAAAAAAAAAAAAATAGGACCACCAGGATAAAGTTTTAAAAACTACATGTTTATAAACAACAACAACAAAAAAATCAGTTTACACACAGGATAAAATTCTGGCTGATGTTATAGTCTTTAATACTAAATGCTTAAAAAAGAATAATAATGAAGCAATGAGTGCTGCATTTTGAAGAGGACAAAGTATAAAGCAAGAAAATTGTACCCAGGGAAGTTATCTTTCCAAGTAATGAAATAGAAAGGACGTCTTTGAGAGGAAAGAGTGATATATCACCTATGTGCCCTTCCAGGGTACTGGGGATCTGGAGATCATGCAAGCTAGGCATACATCCCCAGTTCTGTGTGCCCTTCTTTCAAGATTACAATTAAAATCAGAAACTCAGAACAAAGAAGTCATGTTATAAAAGGGCAGTTAGTTCAGAGAACCACCCCTGCACTAATGACCTACAAAAATTGTTGGAGGCTATGGGAAATGTCTGTCCTTCACCATGGAAAAGTCTTAAAATTTTTATAATGATAAGTTGGGGATGCACCTCAGTGGCAAAGGCTCTGCTTAGCATGCAAAAGGCTGTGGGTTCCATATCCAGTTAGAAAAAAAAATTATAATGAATGTTTACTCTCAATTATTCAAAAAGATCATTATGGAAAAGAAATCTCAGAAATCCAAATAAATACATGTACCACTATGGAAAAAAAAAATCCCAACCCACTTACATGTTAAAAGACTTGTGGAGAGATTTTGTGATCATGTTTAGTGGACATATCGTAAATAGAATATTTTTCCTTTTTTTACTCACCATATTTCCTTGAAGGAGTTCATATTATTTAATAAAAACTGAACTACTGCAAAGAGAAAAGAACATGTCCAGAATTCATCTCACTTCAGCTAAGGGATCAATATCTTTGGCTTCCCTCTGCGGGCATAGAGCTTTCCAAGTATCTATTTTGGAGAAGTAGGACACAGCTTCTGGCTGGTTACATTCTCTGCACACTGGCTGGTGTGCTAAGGGGGTGACTAGAAGTTCTCGATGGCCCCAGTTCAAAAATGCAATGACTCTTCTGGTTCAGGAAGCTTGGCCAAAGCAGCCAGCCAATCCCCAAGGCCAGGCTTGCCCTGGGAGGCAAATCTCATCAGCCGGGGTACCATTCAAATGCATGCTTCCCTGGATTTTATAAGTATTTTGTTTTTTTCTGATTACAAAGGTAGTCCATGCTTATCTCCAAAAATTTGGAGAACTCAAAATATAAAGGGGAAAATGGGAAATTTCCTACAATGGGGATTCCGAGTAATTTTTCATTTCCGAGACTGCTGGGAGGCAAGTCATTTAAAGGCAGGACACCGCCGCATCCTAGTGGCTGCCACAGTTTCCATGGCTCCACTTTGGAAAGGAGACAGACCCACTTAAGCAAGCTGACATACGAAGACTTGAGGACTCCTCACCCGGGCTGTCCACACACTCCAAGTGCGAACACAATCAATAAGATAACACCCACGGGAGCACTTGATAAACTCTTGAGGATTACACGCATGTTACTCGTAATTATTCTCAGGAGCAAATGGGTTGGTATCTCGGTATTGTCATGATTACACAAAGGGGAGCTGGATTCCAAGGAACATTTTCTACATTTCCTGCCATGGGAGGCGGTGCTGCCATTTCGGCTTTTCTTTGTTTGACAGGCTGCTCTCTGGCATCTCATCTCCCACAAGGATCTGGCAGGGCCCGTGGTTGATCCTGGCAGACACATACATCATTTCAGGAATCCGCTGTTCTGTTCACAGTGCTGCATGTTTATGGATGGCGTTCAGATCCGCTTTGACCCCAAATAAGAACACATCTTCAGATGCTTCCTGTTAACCGTGGTTGATAATGCTGGACCCCTGCCGCAAGAGCCCCACATTGTCACAAGCAGACAATGTGCTGCTTCCTTATTGTCGGGAGCATCATTTGCCCAGTCGGTCTGTGAACGGCGTTAGTGAAGCTTGAGAAAGAGCTGAAGAGGGAACATTGTAGGTTGTCAGGGTGGAAGTTGACAGGGCACCAGACGTCCTGACGGCTCCCTCTCCTCAGGCTCATGTCCCCTCAGACAAGGCTATTAGCCTGCTCTCCCTTGTTCTCCAGGCTTCCCTAAAGGGTTCCCTCCTGTCGCTACAGCCACTTGCCTGGCCATTCCTTCCTGGTCTCCCTTCTCATTTCTCCTCTGCTCTACTTTAAGTGTCAAAGGGTCTCAGCTTCAGCTGCAGGAGAGCCATGCTCTTATCTGATGGTTTCCCAGTGTATCCAGAGCTGAGAATGTTTGGAACTGATTAGATACTCACTAAATATTTTCAAATGAGTTAGTGAATGAATGAGTGAGTGAACAAATTGCTGATAGACCCTCTGTTTCCCCAATTCAATGTTTCCACATTTCATTCTCATGCCCAGAGCCTCCCATTGTTACTAGGATATTCCACTGAATAGCATTCATGGATCTACTTGTAGCTCCAGTCCCAAGGATTCCCACTTGCTTTTACAGGGCTGCCTAAAATTCCATGGTCCATAGATGACCTGTCTTGAGATCAATTCTTATCTGAGTGTTCACCTCCAGACTCCGATATTCTTTAAAATCCCTTATAAACGGGGCGTGGTGGTACATACCTATAATCCCTGCTACTTGGGAGCCTGAGGCAGGAAGATCCCAAGTTTGAGGCTCAACCTGGACAGCTTACCAAAACCCTGTTGTAAAATAGGAAATAAACAATTTTAAAATTGCTGGGGATATTGCACCCCTGGGTTCAATCCCTAGTACTTGAAGAAGAAAAAAAAAAACTTGTGATCCCAAGAATTATAGCATTTAGGCAGGCAGTGTTTGCCCAACCTTAATCAGGGGAAGCTGTACATCAATTCCAAACACTTTGACCTTCTGGGAAATCTCCCCAATATTTCTCCTGCATTAGAAAACCAAAATCTTTCTGCAGAATGGGAGCATGTAAAAATCACCAATTTCAGAAGACCACTAGCACTTGAGGGCAAACCAGGTTATTTTCTGAGCCTGGATTCCCCTTTGCTGAGGCTGGTGTAGTGATATCAGACAGATTACGTAAAGAAATGAACCAGAAAGGGTCTAGGACCACAGCTGCACCACAAGACTCATTGAAGAGGAGAGTCGAATTGATATCCCAACAACTCCCATGTCCCAGGCTCATTTATGTTCTCATCCAGGGAACAGGAGGTAGAAAATCACAGCAGGGATACAGGCATGCAGGAGCTGCCCTGAGAGAGGAGCTGGGGGAGTGGTGGTGGAGAGCGGCCTGTAGCGAAGATGAAAACCGGCCATAGACCCCAGTGGTGAGGCCTACAGCAGGAGAGACAGTGACTGGACGTAACAACTCGTTTTCCACCCTCCAGACCAGGCTCAGAGGCAGCTCAGGCCCCCATATATAGAGAGCTTCCAGAGGGCCAGGTCTTGGGGAAGAACTTGAAGGAACCTCTGTAGCCTCCTTGAATTTAGTGCCAGGGGCACCTTGCTTGCCTCATCCTGGGCCCTGCCCTTTCCAGTGGGCATCAACCTCAAAGAATGACCAAAAAACACCTCCCTCCACATCCTTTATGTCCTGGCTCATCAGCTCTGAAGCCATCTCAACCCACACTGTGGGCATCCGTGTGCTACAGACCAAAACTCACAGTTAGGTGTGACTGGCAGAGTGCTGTTGCCATCTTTGTATCCAAAACACCAAAGAAATGCTGTTTTATACCAATTAATGTTTTACTACCTCTGTGCAGGGGGAGAGTCTGTCCTGTATTTTCAGCCTTCCTGAGAGGGCTAAAAAGAAAGAAATACGCTAACCTAGCAATAAACCACCGATCTAATTACCTGGGAAATTCACACAAAAAATGCACCTGGCTTGGGCGTTACACCTGAGTGTCTGCAATCAGCCAGATCACAACAGACTTTAAAACTAATGAATCAGGGCTATCAGCAAGAGTAGCAATCTCATCGAAGAGCACAGCTATCAGCAAAAAACAACAAAAAAAAAAAAACTCAATATATTGAGGACCCAGTAACCACCAAGTTTGTCAATGGGAAAAGAAACAGAAAAATTTAATATCCTTTCCATTTCTTTCTTTATGGAGTTCTTTTTTTCTTCTTTGATAATTGAAACTCATCAAAAGGCCAAACTGTGATGAATTTGAATATCAGACATGCTTAAATTGGAAAGAATCTTCCACATTGTCAAGTCTATAGATTTCATTTTAAGAGTTTTGGAAACCCTTTCTGGGGCCCAGAAAGGGTGTGTTCCTGCTCCAGGGGAAGGCTCAGGTGAGCCAAGACAGGAGCTCTGGAATCCCAGACCAGCAATCTTGCAGCACCCTGACTTGGGCCCCACCTGCTTCACACTCCTGCATTAGGAGGTTTAAGTCAATACATTTTTCTCTGCAGAAGTTCACTATAAATGGAAAACCAAATCATTTGCCATAAATAAAAGGCCACCTTAAACATAAGCAGAAAGAAAGTGAAACATGTTAAATTCTAAGTCAGAAGGCCTGAGAACACTTCTGCTTAAGCATCGATACTAAGCACCCACAATGTCCTTCATAACAGCGAAGCACTGAAAGACCACTAAAAAGACCTTTTTCTCTGTGACTCTGCCATTCATGGCTGGGCTCGTGTACCACCCACCATGCAGCCACACTCTGGGAATCCCTGCTGTACCCCCTAATACCAGCCAGGAGGCTCTGCTCCTCCAAGTACCCAATAGAATCTCAGAAGAGGTGGCTTTGACAGTGGACTACGTGTCACTTTGGCAGTGTGTTTCAGTCAGCTCTTTTGCTGCTGTGACTAAAAGAGCCAACCAGAACTATTGTATAGGAGGAAACGTTTCAGGAAGCAGAAAGAACGACTCCACTAGCCAGATACAAATATGTACCCAAAGCCACTCCCCCAATGCCCCACCTCCTCCAGCCACACCCCACCTGCCTCCAGTCCCCACAGTTAATCCCATCAGGGATTAATTCTCTGATTCGTTAAGGATCTCATGACCTAATCATTTCCCCTCTGAACCTTCTCACATTGTCTCACACATGAACTTTTGGGGGACACCTCATATACAAACGGTAACGCAGTGGCTACACGCTCTCCCCCATCACCTAATATGGAAAATCGAGAGCTGTCAGTGTGAATTGTTGAGAATGATCTCTGAGGTCCAGGTTCTCATAAGGAAGCACTTAATGATAAATAACTAGTTTGTGTCAGGTGGGACATATACTCATCCAATCTCTCAGTAACCTTAGAAGACATGGTTCATCAGCTCCATTTCACTTATGAATAAGGAGAGGCTCAGAGAGGCTAAGCAACCTATCTCAAGTCACAGGGCCACTTGCAGATTTCATCCTGGAACTTTTTTGCCAACTCTGGGTACATGTTTAGATCATCTGGGAGCTTTTTCCAATGGCATGTGTCAGAGCTTCGCTCACATTGATTTCAATTTTGTCTGATACGGAGGCTATCATAGCATTTCCTTCTAAGCTTTCTGGGTGGTTCTATGCACAACCAGCTTTGAGGGACTCTTGCTGCATATCTTAATGCTGGTTGTTATTACCTTGCCACTTTAGTTTTGTTTTTTAAATCTGGTTTACCTCTATTTCCTTTGTCACTTCCTAGTGATATTTCAATGAGCAGGGAAGCACAAACCTATAAGAAATTAGATCCTGCCCACCCCAGGGGAGCCTCCAGCCTCCCCTGGGGAGAATGGGGAGCCCCAGGCCCAAGCCTCCTTCTGCTCTGATTTAGCAGGGACCTTAGACAAAGCCTTCCACCCTGTTTCCTCATCTGCAACAGGAAAGCACTTAGACTTGGGGATCTTTAAGCTCCCTTCCAGCTCCAAATTCCTGTGATCGGCTTCCGAACACTGAGAGTTGGCTACAAAGCCCTGTGGATGTACAGTCCCTCTGATTTTCCAGTTAGTTTGCTTTCTTCTTCCCTCAGACCCATTTCTATTTAACGAGCTCTGGCTTGAGTGTGCCCTGCTTGTCTTCCCTGGTCCTCTTGGCCTGCTTCTAAGTCCCTAGCTTGGTTTTTGCCATAGGAACTTTTTCCCCCCCTCTCTACAAATTTGCTTGTACTTTTTTTTTTTAATTCAACTCCAAGTTACAAGAACTCTCAATATACCCAAGTGTGCCTCCTTGGATCTTAATTGGGCACAATAATTTTTCTAAAGCTCCTCCCAAAGTGAGCATCAAGGCCCAGTGCATAGGGAAGGGGGAAGACAATACAGGAAAAAGTAAAATTCAGTTCATTACAAGATGAATGTCATTTTCATATTCACCCTAGAAGGGGAAGAGGAGCTAGCATTCAAGCTTCTGTATGTGCAGGTAAACACACACACACACACACACACACACACATTTTTTCCAAATACATTTCCAAATTTTAAAATACTTCCAATATCTGTGCTCTGAATCTATTTTCTCCTATAAAGCATTTAAGATAGAAGAGTCTTTCAGAATGTGGATCATCTCACTTCATGGAATTCTGGACTTATTTTGTTTGGGTATTTATACTTTGTTTCTTGGGACATTCAGTCCCCAAGCTAAATTGCCATGGAATATTTCAGAGAAACTCAAAACACAGCTTAAAACCTGCTCCTGATCTATGGTTCCATGGAGTCTAAGTGTTTGGATTATGAGGAGTTCCAATGGTCTAAGCCAATGCAGGGGTTGGTGGGAGCCAACCCCTGGTCCAATGGGCTCCCGTCCCTTGGGGTCCACTTTGTATCAGCGTGGACTCCCAAGACTTTTGCCACTGGCCCTGAATTTCCTTTAATTGCAACAGGCCTTGGAAAATTTGTAACATTAAATCTGAGGCTGATTATTCCACAATGACACTCAGAATTTTCTAGGGCATGACAGGCTTCATGAACCGTTTGAACAACACCATGTCCCACAGGAAGAAAGACAATTTCCAGGATGTGCCAGGACAGAGTATAGGGGGCATCTGACAGTTTTTCTGAAGGAAATAATTCTGTTGATTGGAACAGTGTTTTTGCAAATGCCTACTTCGTTTTCATAGGTCGCAGCTTTTTAAAATCTCCTAACATCCGTTTTACATTTATCCTTGTTGATGTTGCTTTTTTTAAGTGGAACTAATAATCAAGCCTTTTAAGGGCAAGTTTATTGTTGAGGATACAACTGTTCCCCATTCAAGTCCACATAAGTACCTTCCCACTATTAGGTGGAGAGAAAAGTTTTCGGTGCCTTTCATTATTCCTCCTTTGTCATAAAGCCATTGGTGTGTTTTTGATTTCCAGGGAGAAAAGAGAGTGTGTTTATGGTTTTGACTTTATTTTTAGACTGCGTTCTTCAATTCTTCTTCTAACAGTGTATATTGTTATAGCAATCTCAAGTTCTAATTTATTTATTGTTAAAATGCTAATTATGCATTTGCCTTGTTTTTGTTGAAACTAAGTACAAAGTTAAACTCAGAATGTTTCCGAATAGCCCATTGAGCTCCAAATGCAAAACCAAGTCTTGCCAGGGAGCAGGACAGGAGCCTGGTCCGGATCTCTCTTGCAGGGAAACACTTGGGGAGGACGTCACTAGCCATTTCAACAGCACCAGACTTCCTCTGGGGGCTGTTTTTAGCAACAAAGTGGAACCACCAACCCCTAGGAACCACAAGGGGAGCATAAGGACCTCAGTGATGGCCCACCTTCAGAGGACAACAGCAACCACCAATAGGGAACAGACAGGAAGTAGTTGCCATTTTTGACACTGAGTGTGATGAGAGAGGCTCCTGAAGACACCCTGACCACTGTGTCACTAGCTGACCACTACAGAAAGCCCACCATGAAAGCACAATGCCAGAGCAGAATGGAACTCACAGGACCACTCAGCCCTGATCCTCAGCTTACACTTGAGGAAACTAAAGCCCACAAATGGAAATTGACAGGCACAAACACCTAGCAAGTTTGGCTGGATTAAAGCCTTGACCTCACGACTTTCAGGACAATTCTCTTTCCAAAAGTGAGCCCCAAAGCTTCATCTGCATGTGGCAGCAAAGAACCCTACATCCTTCCCCGATAGCTATGGGATAATAAGAAAAACACTCACTCCTTGTTAATCCCTTACCACACACCTCATTCTGTGCAGAGTGCTTTACCCACATTGTGCTGAATTCTCATCAGAACCCTGTAAAGTAGGCACCGTTGCAGATAACTGTGAAGCAGAGATCTAACTGGTCCAAGGTCCTATGACTGGGAGACAGCAGATCCAGGCTGGCCTCTGGGGTCTTCTGTTCCCAGAACCCTTCGTCTAACCCACGACTTTGGTCTGTCTCCTGTGCTACTTTGCTCATCACTTTGATTCTGACATTTCTACAGTGTGGCCTCCCTGCCAAAGAACTCCAACAGTGGGTCTTGGCAGTGAGCACACATCCCCAGATCTCAGAAAGGTGGGCCTCTCCCCAGTTCCAGGAAGTAAATAATGACTGATCTAACAACTCCCGGTGATCCCATTCCCCTTACAGTGACTATCATAGGATAGATGTGTGATACCGTCTGGCCAATGAGCAGTAACATGATAATTCTCAAGGCTCCATTTACTGTCTAAAAGACAGAGGTTCAGGAGATATGATTTTTAACTTTTGGCCCTCAGTTTCTGCTTAGGACTGCTTGAGGTATCACCTCCAAGAGGTAATACCTGGAGCTCAAGCAGCCATATTGTAATGACAAGGTGATAACCACCAGAGTAGGAAAAAAATATACTGACATGGCTCTTATGGTTTGGATACAAAGTGTCCCCTACAGTTCCCATGTTAATGTAGGAACATTCAGAGGTAAAATGGTTAGAATATGAAAGCTATAACCTAATTAGTGGATTAATCCATTTGGTCAATTAGAACTTTGAAAGGACTGAGTGGTAACTGTTGGTAGGTGGTGCTTGAATGACGTAGGTCACTGGGGTCATGCCTCTGGATTTCATGTTTTGTCCTTGGCCCTTTGATCTCTCTTCTATGCTTCCTGTCTGTCATGAATTGAGCAGTCTTGTCAACCGTGCCCTTCCACCATGATGTTCTGCCTCACCTTGGGCCCAGAACTGGGAAGTCACTGACCACGGACAGAACCACTGAAACCATTAGCCAAAATAAATTTTTCCTCCAAGTTGTTTTTGTCAGGACTTTTGGTCACAGTGACAGAAAGCTGACTAACACAAGGACTGTTGGAAAACTCACGACTCCTGGGTGACCGAGGCATTGCTGAGCCATTGCACCAACCCAAAAGTGCCTATCTTCCAGTCGTCATTTTCCAAAGTTAAATATTTATTGATCAGTCCACCCTTAATCAGATTCTCTGTTCCTGAAAACCAGAAGCATTCCTAACTGATGTGAGGTTCAGAGATGCGTCAATTGAGAGCCATGTTCAGTCTCACCTTCGTAAAATGTGTACTAGCTGGAACCATGCCAGGGTTTCATGCTCAGCACCAACGATCATGCATCTTGAAGTATTTTTCGTACACTAATGTATTGTCATTTGGAGTATGAACTTTTTTATGAAGAAAAATAAGCCAGGCGCAATGGCGCACACCTATAATCCCAGTGGCTCAGAAGGCTGAGGCAGGAGGATTGCAAGTCCAAGCCAGCCTCAGCAACTCAGCAAGACCCTCAGCAACTTAGCAAGACCCTGTCTCAAAATAAAATATAAAAAAAGGGCTGGGGATATTTCTCAGTGGTTAAGCACCCTGGGTTCAATCCATGGTAGAAAGAAATAAAGAAAGAAAAAGAAAAAAAAGAAGGAAATCCTGATTCTTTGAGTATAAAATTCAGACATTGGAGCACATACCCCACATGTCAACTAAAAAAAAACTAATCATTCTGGTTCTATGGTGGGTTGGTAAATTACAAGATGACTCCATACTCAACAGCAAATTGGTAAGTATTCACAAAGACCTCAAGTTTCATCCTTCAAGCCCAACCTGAGCCACATACACCAGGTACACCTTCGTCTGCAGATCACCCAGAAAGATAAAAAGGCATTGGTAGCTGACCTCTACAGAGGCACATCCATGCAATGCTTCTCTGCCCAAATCTGCAATTTTTTTCTTCTACCTCTTTATAAGCATATCTGAAAATTTACAAATTTTGAACACACCTAGAACTGCCAAGAGCCCATTTTCTCTGCTCTCCTCAGGGGAGAGCCAAGGGTCTGAGCAGAGCATCTAACTCAAATACTATAAGACACTTATATTGTACTTCTTGAGCTGGTTTCTCCTCCATGAGCACAGGCTAAAGAGAAAATACAACATCCTTGTTATCTGGGCTTCTTGTATTCATCAGTCTTTTGGGAGAAAAATAGACAAGAGATGAGACAACTTGTAGTCTAAAACCCACTACAAAGAGACTCACCAAAAAGGCTGTTTCTGACTCATTTCTGCATCTTCAGTATCTAGAATGGTACCCAGGACAAAGAAGTTGCCCAATAAATGTGTGTGAAATAAGCATATGAACAGAGTTTATTATCACTAGTGATCTTTTTTATTTTCTTCATCATTATTTATAATATAAAGGTAGATTTAGCTTTTCAGCTTTCATTTGGGATAATTATAGATGACAAAATATGGTCTCTAATAAAATCTGGTATTCTGGTCCAGTTTTTAAGGTCTGAGCTATGAAAATACCACCATACGTAGAACTATGTTGAAATGACATCTTATTTTCACCATGTTTCTTAAAAGACCTGGAATGAAAATTTAAATCGGGGCTCTCAACCTTGTTAGGGAGAGAATTAGTAGGTGTCTTTTGAATGCAGTCTGAAGTGAGAACATCGCATTGAAGATGCACCCACAGCGCTGGGATGTCTTTAAACAGCCCTTAGACAAAAGCACCTGATGTTTCAATCAGGCATTGTATTTGTCAGAGTGGATGATTGGGGTAGCACTGACAGAAATTTTATCACATTTAACATTTGTTCATTTCACACTTCGGGCTTTCTCTCGATGGCAGAATTTGTTTCATTGGCATTTGTCATATCTCGGCTATCTTCTTTCACCACTTTGTGGATGGTGGCTTTTTTAGGCGACTTTTTCTGAGCTCAGGTTTTTCTTTTTCTTTCTTTCTTTTTTTTTTCTTTTCCTAGGATGCCAATCCAATCTGGTATTTCAAAATGCCAACACCATTGGCCCTGCTGGAAACCGATTAAACAATTTCTATGCCTAACAGCTCTTTTCAAGTTGCTGAGTTTTTGATTTTCATTTCTTAAGGCTAAATTTTCACACACACAAAAATTGCCCACTCTTTGCATGCAAATGAAGCAGTTTAGAAATGGAAATTCAAGCACAGTGAGCCCTGCATTAATTTACAAATCCATGGCATATTTAAAATATTTTTTCAAATTGCTTCACACGTTTTGGGTGTGTGACACATCGCCATTTAACTTAGTCAAAGTTATTTTGCTGATAAACTTTAGATAACTCCAAAGAAGGAATCTCTGTGAGAACTCTGGTTTTTTGTTCCATTATTTTCTTTTCATCAAAATAAAATGCAATCAACTTGGGTGGCTAGAGCTCTCTAAAGGCAGGACTTCCTGGCCCAGGTGAGAAGCTTGACTGAAAGGAAGAAGAAAGTGAAATCGGTGTCCCTGTGAACCTGTGTGTGGTCCCTTCTGGTTCTTGTAGGGAAAGAACCCAACATGCTTCCTCGCCTCCAAAGATGAAGGTAGGTGGCATCTTCAGCAAAGGTTCGCCTTGCTTTCTGCTGGGTGCCTGCAAAGAAACAGGTCTGAACTGCGGTTCTCTGTAGTCACACCAATAGTAAAGTTGCTGTAGCCTGAGCTGCCCTGGTCCACCAGAGCCTCATGATGGTGCAGAGATGGGTGTTGTAGGTCAAGAACCAAAATTCTCTTGAGCTACCTTAAGCCCTCTAAGAGCCAGTTACCTTAACTTTTGTGTCTGTGTTAACATTCTGGTGACTGATACACTTTTCAGAATGTACCATTAAGCTTAGCACCTCACCAACCCCGAAGCTAAGATGCTATAAGATCCATGCAAAACCCATAGAAGAGATTCCTGCCTTCCTGAGGCTTGCACCAATAGATTGAGTAAAGGCATTGATTTATGAATTTCTCTCATTCTGTGTTCGTTTAACCTCTTCCACTGTGGAACATGTCATTCAGGGTAACTTGAATCTGTGTTCCCAGGGCACGGTCACTCCTCTGTGGCTCAAAATAAACTATTTCCTTAAAGCAGCATTGTTATTTTATGTCAACAAAGGAAAGGACTCTGCCTTATCCTTTCACTTTCTTAGACTGTATGTATGCCAGTTCATTTGGAACTGACATTCTTGAGGATTTTTTTCTTTTTTTTTAAGGAAATCTTCCATTTATCAATCATCCTGGTCATGGTCAACTCTGGTTCCTCTCAGGGTTGAAAACAATAATGTGCCCCACCAGATAGAAGACTATTTAAAAACCATCATAAATAAGACTGTGGTGTTGGAGCAGGAATAGACCAATAGTCCATGGAACAGAATTCTCCCTGAGAAGACCCACTCGTATACAGATAACCTGACGTTGCAACAAGCGGAAAAGGGAAAGATGCTTTAGGAATGAGGACGGTGGGTTAGCAAGAAGCAAAATCAAGGAAGGAAGGAATAAAGGGGGAGAAGTGGAGAGAAGAAGAAGGGAGGAAGGGAAAGAAGGAGATAAGAAAGAAGTAAAAGACCAATGTGATTCTCCAATATGTACACTCAGAAAAATGAGAAATTATACCCCATCTATGTATGATATATCAAAGTATATAAGTGCACTCTACTGCCATAGATAACTAATTAAAACAAATAAAATTTTTTTAAAAAGAAATAAAAGAAGGGAGAAAAAAGGGAAGGAGTGAGGAAGGAGGGAATGAAAGAAAGAGAATAAAGGGAAGGAAGGACGGACAGAAAGGTAGAAAGGAAGGATGGAAAGGTGGGAGGAAAGGAAGAAACAGCGGATCCCCCACACCACTCCCTAAAATCAATTCCAGATAGATCAACGGCATTTGGGAAACATTATAATTTTTAGAAAAACATTTTTGTTGCCACAGGTTAACAAAGTTTAGGAAAGTTACAAGAAGAAACTATTTAAAAAAAAAAAATAGAGAGAGAGTTTCAACCACATTAATGTCCCTGTATCAAAAGATCCAGAAAGAGAGTGCAAAGACAAGATTCAAACTGAGAGAAGGTCTACACAATACCTACAACTAACAGAGGGTTGGTGGCCATAAGACAGAGAAGCTCCTACAAATCAGTAAGAATAGGACGATCCATGTGGGTAAAAAATTCCATGGGTAAAAATATAAAGAGGCATTTTACAGATGAGCAAGACAAATGCACACTGAACGTGTGGGGAAATCCATTCATCCTCGGGAAAATGCATAATGAGACCACAGTGAGACACTATTCACTCCCACAAGGTGGGCAAAATTTTTGAAATCTGACAACATCAAGCCTCAGGAAGATGCGAAGTGAGGAGATGGTGATGAGCACGCCCATACACTGCTGCTGGGAGCCAAAACCATTCCTCCCACTTTGGAATAGCGTTGAGCATTACCTCGTAAAACTGAACCCAGGCACACCCACAATCATGCCAGATATATTCCCAGCTGTATTCTCTCTCACTCTCCCTTTCTTTCTCTCACATATTTGCAAGAGAAGTTCATGCACATATTTACCAAGCAGTATATATAAAAAAATTCACAGCAGCATTGTCCTTCAGAGCAAAACAAGTCAACATCCATAAACTGGAGGATGCATGAATGAATTATGTATTGTGTAATGGAACACAGTGTCCACGCCTGGACATGGTGCAATTCAAAATGTATAATGTTGAGCAATAAAAAAGCAAGTTTTAGAAAAATATATGCAGTATAATTCATTTTTACCTAACATTCTAAAACAGGTTAAACCAAGTAGTTTGTTTAGGAATATTTGTCTTAAGGAAAGCAAAGGGGCCTGTAATCCCAGCGGCTCTGGAGGCTGAGGCAGGAGGATTGTGAGTTCAAAGCCAGCCTCAGCAAAAGCGAGGTGCTAAGCAACTCAGTGAGACCCTGTCTCTAAATAAAATACAAAATAGGTCTGGGGATGTGGCTCAGTGGCCAAGTGCCCCTAAGTTCAATCCCTGGTTATCCCACCCCACCCCACCCCCCAAAAAGAAAAGAAAAGAGGTGACCAGGATAGTAATCACTTCAGGAGAGAAAAAGAGAGGATTACAATTTGGAAATGTCAATCATAAGGCTTCAAAATATCAGTACTGTTCCTCTTCTTACTTGGTTCTTTATTCTTAACATATACGTAGATGTTAGAAATACTCTTTTTAGTTATTATATATCTAACATTTTGTTTAAGTTTTAAAACCAATTTTGATATGTCAGAGCCAAGTCAAGGGTACAAGTACTCCGCACACCAGCCCACACCACACTACTCCAGTTTGCTAAACTGCTCTCCAGAGGCCATGTGAACTTCCTCCAGAGCATTCTTTGTGAGGTTCAACAACCAACCTGCTGGTCCCACAGCATTTAGGAAAGAGGTCAAACTCAGGCACATCTGTGCTCCTCCTTGACGCGTCTATTCTCCATATTGCTTTCTGCCATGTCACAGACAGAGGAAGCACAAATCCTTTGAGAGTTTATTGGCTTGATTCAGTCATCCCATAAACTACTGTAGCAGGTGATTTTGAAAAATATCTCCCACAGAAAATCTTGCCCTGAGGTCCCATCAAATAAATGTTTTAAAAGCAAACACTAATAGGGTTTTGTTGGGGAAGCAACTTTACCTCCTATGTATGCTTAGTCTCTGCTTGTTAGACCCCAAATTTCCTTATGAGGTTCCAAGAAAATGATGGATGTGTATTGCCTCAAATCATAAATACACTTGCTGGAGCTTTTTCAAATTCTCTGGGATCGGGATTCATGTGCCATCCATGGCATGGCATAGTTTGATGACACTTTTCTTTCTTTCTTAGCAGAAACACAAAATACAAATTATCTTAAAGTCGATAACTTATTAAATTCTCAGAAACACCAAGTTTCTATAAGGATACCCATCAACCAAAGGAGGGAAACAAAGTAAAGTTCCCAGAACATGGCGAGATCAGACACTCCCTAGAAATGACTGCAGCAATCCACCCCTTGTGACCACTCTTGTGGGTGGGAAAGCAGAAGGTCCAGGAGGAAGAAAAAACGATTCCCTTTGAACCAAAATGCTGATACATGTTTACTTCAATTTTTTTGTGTATCCATTTCAAAACAACAACACACAGAAATGCATGAAGGGCCAACTCTCAAGGACTCTCTGTCAAACCCTGCCTTCGGGTAATTCCAAGTGAGGCTCAAAATGTTGAGCTGAAACAGACATACAGGTGGTGACAGGTGTAGCAACAAAGCTTAGTCACATTATCAGGGACCAGCAACAGGCATGAGAACAAAGGTCACTATGGCCACTCCTGATGTTTGAGGCCAGAGTATTTTTTAATGCAGACAGAAGGAAAGAAAAAGTGCATGTTTCCCCACCTTTTCTTTAAAAGCCAAGAGAATTAATGGCCAGCACTTTAGATTTATTTTTCCTCCTATGGGTTATCTCCACACCCTTTCATGTGATGGGTGATTGCAAAGCTTGAACGGAATAGGCTCCAATGCTCTTCAGCCCCTGACCTTGCATTTATTCAAACCAAGAGATCCATTCCACAAACACCAGGACCAGACCCAACACCCAGGAGCTCAGTGGTGGAACACAAATCCCACTGAGGCACATTTGACTAAGCTTTAACTCAAAAACCAATGAGCCAGGGGACATTTTTGCCATCCACAGTGCTGAGAAGGTAGAAGCAGCTCTTTATCAAAATCACTGCTTAATAAAGAATTTATCATGCTGCCCAGGTGATTTTGCACAGATAGTAGCATGTGCAGGAAGCAATGTGATTGAATGAATGAGCAGGAATTCATAAATTCCAGAATAACAAAACCCTCAAGGAGCAAAAAAATGAATAATCTAAGGGGGATTTTCCCCCATCTCCAGTAGCTAACATTACCCTGGCTTAACTTTTATTTCTGAAATGGTCATTGAGGTATAACACTAAATTAAGGATTTACCCAAAGGATGTGAATATGTACTTTTTCTACAAGAATTCTAAAAGCTATTTGTTTCTACAGATCCTTGGAGCATTTCAGAACTACTTGACAGGCTGCAATTTAGGTATAATATGCTGTGTTTGCAGGGATGGACAACAAGTTTTCTATGTTCAGCAGGAATTGCATAAACTTATGGAGGGGTATCTGCAGCTTTCCATTTGCTCCCGTCAAAGCCTCTTTAGACAAAGTCTCTAGAAGAACCCATTTGAATTTGTGTTATGGGTACAGCCACGCCCAATACCACATACACATGGCACCTAATACGTACACACCATTTGTACTTTAAAAAGATTTGATCTGGGCAGAAGGGAAGAACAGGAATCCATCAGCATGTGCTTGACTTTGGTTTGGGAACACAACCTTCGTCTGAGCTATCCTGGTTCTGGTTGATGTTATCCATCCTGCTTGAATTCAAGGCCCAGGGAGCTGGTATCCCACATCCCTAAAAAAAAATCCAGATAAAGATTCCTACAATGTCCTCATTGTAAAGGAAACTTCAACAGAGAGAGAAAGAATGTAGGTAAAACTCCATTCCCAAGGCTGAGCAGCTCTTTGCCACCTGGCCATTAAAACATCTTCAAGTCCCGGCAGCGCCACACTTTCCTTCCACACCATAGAACAGAGTGCTAGAAACAGATCCTATGTCCTAGATTGCTTCCAGTGCCCTGATATGTGACAGTTTCCTGCCTGGGACTTTTATTCTTATTTGGCATTTGGATTTTTAAATGACTCGGTGATTAATGCTTCGATGCTGCATGTGATAATTGTCTTGGCAGAAGAAGATGTCTTTGTTCTTGCCCACTCACCTTTTGTATGGTGTTTCCCACTCCTGTTCCCTTATTTATGACTTGTTGACGTGCATCTATATTTAGCAAGTGTTTTGCTAATATCCAAGGAGTCATCAAAGGTGCAGCTGCTTCATCTCTACAGGAAACCCCCGCGTTAGGGGGCTAGCTTGACTCTAGGAGGATCTGCTCCGGAACATTCCTCTGCATGAAGATGAGAAATGTACTTCTTAATTTTTAAATTAGCTGGCTAATGCTTTTAGCTTTCGCCTCCGATTTGGGCTCGATGAACTCATGTGTTATTTTTGGTTGATTGTCAAGCCAAGGAGGATGTTTTCCTGATGGCCTCTATGTGGAGTTATATTTGGTTGTTTTTCTCCTCCTTTTCCAGAGTCTCCTTTCTTCATCATGTGGACACATGACCTTGATTTTAGATTTTCAGTGTTCCAAGCTAGGAAACTTACAAGAGTCCTCTCCTGTTCCTTCCTGAGTTACTGGTTTGTGTCACACATGCTGCGCTCAATTCCTTCATGTCCTTAGACAGGGGATCCTTCAAACGATGCCCCTGCTGATGCCTCTCCATCAGTGTGTGAATCTTGCAGAAGTCAATAAAAGTCCTGCCCTTCTGGAATGCCATCCAGGTCTGGTTAATTAGTAATATGCTCCAAAGACCCTATTTGAAAACAATCCTATAAGACCAGGTCATTGTGAAGTTCTTTCAACATTATAAACTGCGTCTTCCCAAGAAATGCTCAAAGATGAATTCCATCAGGCGTTGTAGGTCTTCTCTCCAGCAACCCATTTCTATTCATCTTTAGAAACATCCTTTGGTCTGGGCTTTCAAAAATTAGGAGTGAAAATAAGATCACCCTTTTAATATATATCTTAAAACCAATAAAATAAGTAGGGGTGAGAACTTTGGAATAGCTCTCATAAGTATTTTTGAAACTGACAGGAATATTCCAGAGGAGAAAAATTATCAGAGAAAAATCAGAATGGGTAGGAGTAAGAAATACAGGGGGCATATTATACTCAATGGTCCTTTCCAACTGATATTCAAATGTTCTCTGGAAGAATCAAAGGATGGACAGGAAACCAGCATCTACTAGCAGGCTGTCCCATGAGATGCTTGAACATACAGTTTGGAAAGACATTGTTACAGGCATCAAGAATTCAGGCTCTAGAGCCAGATTTGAGTCTAATGTTTACCATTTACAGGTTATGAGTTCTTAACCAGTTATTTTAATTTCTCATTACCTCAGTTTCTTCATCTGTAAAACAGTAATCCTAACAGTTCATCTCCATGGAGTTATGAGGAGTCAATGATCTGATATTAAAAGTTCTTGGCATACATTAACCACTATATAAGCATTGGATAAGCCTAAAGATTAATTTAAACAAATTAAATAAATAAATTCACTCATCCATGTGATTTTCATAATCCTCAAAGCTACATTTTTGTTGCAAACATCACTGGGCATCTCTTCTCAAAAGCCACTTGCCCTCACCCCTTCTTGTGGGTAGAACAACCTCCAATTGATAGGGGCTGCAAACCCATATGCTTGCCCTCCCAGAATTCCTTGCAGCTAAAGCATAAACAGGAAGTGAATTTTGTCCAGTGGAAACTGAGGAAATTTTGGCTGGGGTCTTTTAGCAAGATTTTGGTGTCTTACAAAAGAAGAACTTGGACAAGGCAAAGCCAGATTCCATGCTTCCTGTCTTCTGAAATCATTCTGTAGCATTCATCTTGGACTTTGAGGAAAAAAACAAGAAAAGTCAATGTGGTTTTGCTGAACCAACCCTGGAACCTCCACATCAAGAGTTTTTTTTTTTTTTTTAGGTAATACATGTCTTTACTCTTTAAGCCACTTTCAGTCTGGTTGTCATTTACTCATATCCAAATACATCCTAAAGAACACAAGATGAGCTTATATGAGGAAATGGAGGGTTACAAAGTTTAAATAACTTTGCCCTGCCAGACTGTTGGTGGAGCTAGAAGTAGAACTAACTTCTACTTCTAACTCCAGAACTTGAGCTCTTACCGCTGCACCAGGAAGCCACCACCACAGTGCTCCACCTACAAGACCAACCAGTCTAGTATTTGGAGCACCAAGGGACCATGTTTGCAGGGACAACTGGGTAGAGTAAAATATTAAAAAGTCTTCTATTTGTGTTGTGCTTTTAATTGTTTGCAATTCACTTTTACCTCTAGGAAGCAGAGTTGAAGGGAGCTCATAGACCATCCAGGCCAGATGACAAAACTGAGATGTCCAAAGTCACATACTGGTTAGTGACAAAGTTAGATGAGCCATGACCCATCATTTTTTGCCTGTACTAGTAACTCATTTTTTTCAAACTTTCATCATGAAATAAGGAGCTGTCCAATAAACAATTGGACTTTCAATCCTGGAACTCAGAGAAAAATCAGAACTAAACATATCAAAGTCACTAATGTGCCAATAGTACCTTAGAGCCCTAGGACTGGTTGAGTTCCAGGAAGAGAGGAGGAGATCTGGAGGACTGACCCCTGACCTACTGCTTATCCAACGCTTACTATACGCCAAGCACTACACTAATTATTTCATAAGACACTGATCCCTTAATTCTTATAACAAACAAGGAGGCAGGCAATGACCCCATTTTGTGGATGGAGAAGCTGAAACACAGAGAGGTCTTGTTGTTGCTGTTGGTTTATTTGTTTCTTTATTCATACATTGTCCAATGTCACAAAGCTAGTACATATGAAGCTGGAATATAAACTCAGGCAGCCTGGCTCCAAATTCTTGATCAGTATAACATCTACTCTCAAGTGCTCTGCTTTTGTATCTTGGGCTTAGCTTGTAGAGACGTGCTTGCATAATTTAGAGGATGACTACAATAATCAATACCAATAATGCCAAAAAGCTCATCTCTCCGAGACAATGATCTATCAGCCTGTTCAGCTGGCACTGTAACCAGCAGATCACTGCTGATATGCAGTGCTAGATTACTCAAAGGGCATACCAACTCCTGTGAAGAACACCAATGAATTAGAGGCAAATAGAGCAGGAAAAAAAATATCAACTTCAAAGAGTATACATAAATTTTTGTAATACAAAATCTTTTTTATTTTACATGCACAGAAGCTTGTGCTTTATCATTTTAAGTTGTCTTTGTCTCTAATGTCACATGGTGGGAGCATCTGTAGATCTGAAGCCAGCCTCAGGAAGTCCTGAGAGAAGACACTGATACAAAAACCCTGTTCCAGGATCTCATCTTCTTTCTACACATTATTACAAGAGTTCTTAACCATCTGCCCCTCTCTCATTTCTCTTTCTTGATTTCACTTTCCAGAATGCAATATTAAAAAAGTTATCAAATATGAATTTGAGCTTGTCTTTTCTATTGAAGTGGTCCCAATCACTCCCACGATGAAATCTAGGTTCCTTTAGCCTAAGATTCAACATTCTTGGTGATCTGGGTCCTGCTCATGCCTCTGGCTTCATGTGCTGACCCTTCACACATCAAAATACCAAAGTATTCCTTGATATGGCCCCACACACTCATGCAAACCGTGTTTCTCATGCCTTTGGATCTTCGCTTATGCCGTACTTTCTCCTAGATATGCCTTCCTACCCTTTACCTTTGCCTGTACTAATTCAGAGTTGTCCAGACTCTTCAAGAAATCTCACTGCACCACTTATTGCTATCTCAACAAATTACCTAAACTCTCTGAATCTGCTTCCTCATGTTTAAAGATGAGCTCATCTAACTATATCCTGTCTACAAGAAATTCACTTTAAGGACATGCAAGGGTTGAAAGTAAAAAGATGCAAAAAGAAATTTTATGCACAGGATCTGAGGGCCTAAACATGGACTCCTGAGGCACTTCTGGATCCCAGAGCCTAAACATGGATACCTGAGGAACTTCCAGACCTGGGGGCTTAAACATGAACGTGCGCCTGAGGAACTTCCAGATGCTACAGACTAAACATGGAGGACTGAGGAACTTCCGGATCCTAGAGCCTAAACATGCACACACACCTGAGGAACCTCCAGACCTGGGGGTCTAAACATGGACGCCTGAGGAACTTCCAGATCCTAGAGTCTCAACATGGACATGTACCAAAGGAACTTCCGGATCCTAGAGCCTAAACATGGATGTGCAACTGAGGAACTTCCAGATCCAGGGGCCTAAACATAGATGCCTGAGGCACTTCTGGATCCCAGAGCCTAAACATGGATGCCTGAGGAACTTCTAGATCCAGGGGCTTAAACGTAGACGTGCACCTGAGGCACTTCCAGATGCTAAGGCCTAAACATGGATGTGCACCCAAGGAACTTCTGGATCCTGGCACCTAAACATGGACATGCACCTTTGGAACTTCCCAATCGGGGGGCCTAAACATGGATGTCTGAGGAACTTCCGGATCTGGGCGCCTAAACATGGATGTGCACCTTTGGAACTTCCGGATCCGAGGGCCTAAACATGGACGTGTCCCTGGAACTTCTGGGTTATTGTGCCTATAAAGGGCAGGGCGTGACACTCAGAAGGGATATGGCCCATGAAGGGGAGCGGAGTATGGGGCCTGTTGGGGGGCAGTCTGAGCTGTCGCACCCTGAACTTGAATGTGATGGTGGCCTCACTTCCCGGCCTTCCCCTGGGTGTCACTTCCTCCCCTTCCAGTCGGTGTCAGGGAGAAAGTGAGACCAGGCACATGGGCCAGGCCCTGAGGAGGGACACCATTTTTCTCCTCGCTTAGTCAGGTGCCCAGCCTGGCTGGGGACAGGGACCTCTTGTGACACCGGGTGCCTCCTGCATCCCTGCCCCAGGACCTCAGGGACCACAGGTGGGGACAGTCATTGATTCTCCCCTGGCCTCTGACCCTCAGTCCTGGGGTCTGCCCAGGGAGAGCTCTGTCTCCCAGAGGGTCAGGGGGCCCCTGTGACCTGCTGCTCCTTACCCACCGTCATCCTGGGCAAGCAAAGGTCAGGACACCAGACGCTACTGAGAGTGACATTTCCTAGATGGGCGGCTGGGGACTTTGCCTCTGTCCCTAGGCCTCGGACACTGGATGATCCCCACCTAGAGACAGAAAATAACCCCACACTGCCCAAGACTTATTTTTAAGCTTTGGATTCTGAAATTTTCCTGCTGCCACCTTCTTTGTGAAGCCAGTTTTCCAACAGAGACAATATTCCAGGGGGAAAGAAAAATAAACATGGAGTTAATCAAACCAGCTGACACATCTGGTCCTCCAAGAGAAATCTGGATTGGAGGGAGAACAGCCATTCTCAACTGGTGAAATAGTTAAGTTCCCTTGTCCTTATTTTGTGTAAGAAAAATAAATAATCTGATGTTAACTCATCAAATTATTTTTGATGAGTGCTTGGCTCATAGGAAAACTGATTCTGTTTTATGGAATGAAGTTACCTGATTTTAAAATTAAAAATGAAGCCAATTAGGATTGTTAAATTTAAAAAAAAAAGAAATTTTATGCAGAGAGTAATCAAAAATGAACAGTTGTGGCTATAGTAATATCAAAGAATTAAAGTTAAAAACAATTACAAGAGACAAATAAACAAAGAAAGGCATCATATACTGATAAAAGGATCAATTTTTAAAAAGATGAAACAATTAGTAGCATAAATGCACCAAACATCAGAGCTCATAGATATGTGAAGCTAACCTGACAAATTTGAAGACAGTTGTAGATACTTGACAATAACAGGAAACTAAAAAATCTCACATTCAAGGATGGATAGAAGAAAAAGAATACCAAAAAGGACAAAAGGACTTGAACATACTATGGAGCAACTAGACCTCACAGACATATACTGAACATTCCACCCAACAACAGCAAAATACACATTTTTCTCAAGTGCACATAGATCATATGATATCCACAAAACAAATCTTAATAATTTTTATAAGTTTTTTAATACCTCAGCTATCTCCTCTGCCTACTATGTTTCAAATATAACGCCAGGCACTAGGAGTATCATAATGAACCACACAGAGACCTGCCCTCAGAAAGATTAGTCAAGAAAGAGTTAAAGGAATATAGTTGCAAGGCAATATGGTACCTGATTACACTTTATAGTGTATTATTGGAATTATTTTCAAATATAACACCCTTGTATTAATGGTATAATCACCTAATATTGGGCCTGAACTGTACATAGCTGTGAGTCCCTCTTAAAGGCTATAATTGAGCTGCTCTACATCAAATTTTATCACACCAATAACCTTTCGGATACTATGTAGGGCAGATTTAAAACATAGCCAATTATTTGACACTATGATGAGACAGTAAGGTCTGTCCTTTCTCATTGGATCTGATGGCCTGACAGCTGTGACTGGTGGACTACAACAGATGACGCTATGTGACCTCAAAGACCACTTTCCCTTTGTTCACTAGAGGTTGTCCACTAGATATCCTAAAGCCAGCATGTAAGTCATTCAATTTCCCTGAGACTTCTAAGCCAAAAAAGACCTCATGTAGACGTGCTGGTCAACAGCTCCCAACCTCCAGTCCACACTGAGCTCCCAGTCCAAATACCAGACGTGAGTGAAGACACCATCTTGAAAGTGGCCCCACTGAAGTTACACTTACTGACACCCAGACATCATGAAGCAAAGAAGAGCCTTCCTCGAGTTTCTGAATTCACAAAACCTGTGAGCAACATTTCTGAAGTAGTAAGTGTTAGCATCAGACTCCATAGGTTTAAAGACAGGGTCCCCAAGGAGATTACCTTGCTTCATATGTTAGTCATAATTTCAGGGGCGCCCAGGCCACTCACATTTCTGACCAATTGGCTAAAAATTCAAGGAATTTCCATGACCTCCCTCATGTCCATTAATTTGCTAGAATGATTCACAGAACTCAGGAAACCACCACACATACAGCCAAAGTTTCCTTATAAGGATACAAATCAGGAAAAGATAAATTAAGAGACACATAGGAGAAGTTTGGGAAAGTCCCAACCTGGAGCTTTTGTTCTCTTAGCCCACGAAATCCGAGTACATCACTGCCTGACACATTGATGTGGTCACCAAGCAGGAAGCTCTGAGCTTTGGCGACCAGAGTTTTTATTGGAGTTTAATTTAAAAGGTCTGGTTGATTAAATAATTGGCCACGTGGTTAAACTCAATCTCCAGCCCTGCTCTCCTGCCCGGAGATCAGATTGGCTCCAAGCTCCTGCCTTAATTCCTTGGTTGATCTTTCTAGTGAACAGACCCATCAAGTAACCTCATTAGCCTAAACTCAGGTGTGATCCAAGAGGCTCATGAATAGCAAAAGCCTGACTATTGACTCAGGAAATCCCAAGAAATTGGAGTATCACTTCCAGAATTCAGGGACAAGCCAGCCAAATGTTTTATTATACAATCATCTCTTCCCAAACACTGTATCACGATATTAAGGATGAAACCCTGCAAATCATATTTCTCTTTTGACCTTGGCTTCCTGATAGGCTTTGCCAGAGGAGTTCTAGAAGACTGGAAATGGGGCAGAAAGGATTGATTGCTTTGTGTCTGCTTCCTGTTTTCTTCCTGTTCCTGTGAGCATCATCCAAGCCACACTTTCCACCTCTGCGTAAGTGGGCATAGTAGATGGTAGGAGGATTTCGGGCACCTATATGAATAATTGGATAGCTAGCAAACACAATTATACACAGAAATGACTGGAACCATGAATATATATCCAACTAAATTCAAATATAAATGTATTCTTAACTTCCTCTTCCAAAATATGCCAGTGGTTACTCCAACACTGTTGCAAAGGAGACCTGCCAACAGAGCCAAAGTGACCACAGGGGTTCATGGCCACAGGTACTTGTGATCCCACAGGATCAAGAAAGTTGCACAGAGTAACGGGTAGGAGCTTATTAGAGATAGTGGGATAAGAGAGGTAAGCATACAGTCCAGGCACTGAGCAGATCAGACACTCTCTGGAGAGAATGAATGGGTGGCTCTTACAGAGTCTAAGGATTGTAAGAGTTTTGGATTCCTTTGTTCTTGCCTTAGTTCACATTCTTGCTCTAAGAGGTTTATTACCCTTTCTACAGCCCTCAGCAAATTTCCTGTGTGAAGGTCATAATGACCTAGTCATAAGGGGAGGGGTGTGAAGACCTGGTCACAAGGGGAGGGTGTGACTTGATCTTGAAACCATAGTGCCTTTAAGGGGTTATATTTAACTGTGGCAGGGGGAGTTCTGGCATACCAGTTCCCATTTTCCAGATGTTTCTTTTGATAAAGTTCCCTGTGACCAGGACCCTCTTTGATGTATATGTCTGATGTCCTCCCTGTAAGTTGTCCTTCCCCATCCACTTGTTTATGGCTCACTATCGACCTCAATGAACACCATCTGACACAAAGGGAGGTGTGACTGAGGGGAAGTTGGAAAGGAAAAAAGATAGTGGTCTTAATTGATTGCGTTAAAAATTTTTACAATTGTGAATGTGGAACCACATGGATCATTGCCAGGACTCCTCCTGGGAGGTTGTAAGGGGCCATGGAAATGAGAGCCCTGACCGCTGAACTCTTGAAGTTTGCACAGGTCCTTCTCCTTGCGCACAGGGAAATTCCGATGTTCTTTCTGCCTCACCTGTGTTGGAGAAGACTCAGGGAACTCTAATAAACCCCCTCTGCACACATGTCCCACTACCGTTTCTATTACTGTTTCAAACCAATGTTGAAACAGGGTCTTCTCCATAAAAATGCTGATTATCTCACCTCCAGCCCATGGTTGGAGGACCCCTAAACCTATTTTGGGGCTCCTAAAAGTTATGGTTCACAGAATTTTGTCCCCAGCCTAGGGTTTGGTCTGAGGGGAAGGGAGCATGCCATCTAAATCGACCTGTATCCAAACTCTTCTGCTCTCATTTGCTTCCTGCTTTTTCTATTTCCTATCAGCATGAATCTCATTTGGGACCAGAAAACCTCTGTCACATTAGCAGACATTCTCCACTTCTCTCTGGTTTAATTGTAATCTCTAACCCTGAGTCCTGCAGATTGTTAGCTTTTTTAAGATCAAAACCCTTTTTCTTCTTCAAAAAGCTCTAGTCTTACAATTGAAAAATTCTGTTTTCCAAACTCTTTTCTTCTTTGTGAATGTAAAACACCTGTTTATGCCCCCTGTTGACTTGTTTTTGGCTAATTCATTGAATGTCATTGATTCAATAAGTGGAGGACCGTGGGCATTAAGAGAATTATTGGGGGATGGGATTATTTTCATTATCTTCGTGTTTTATCTAGCCACATTCTTTGGGGGGAGGGATTAGAATTTCTAGTTGCAGTTAAACTTTTAGGGAAACTTGCTAAATGGAATTACCAAATTCTTGCCAGCTATAGCATTAGTAACTAATTTTCAAAATGGTGTATATGGTATAATTTTTTTCTATTTATTCATTGACTCAAAAACTGTCTAGTTTTTGAATCAATGAATAAATAGAAAAAAATTTTCTAGTACACTCTATGTTGAAGCTCCATATGTGTTCCTGCTCTGTTAGGGTTACACATGTGAAAAGACAACCATGAAAAGAAAATGCAATGGTCAGAATTATTAAAATTTAGAAGTGTGGAGACAGTTAGGGTAACAATTTTTGAGAACAGCATACCAGCTGACTAGTTCTAGTGTCTTTGAACTCAGAAGAGGATCCTAGAAGACAGTGATGGGTAGGAAATCTCTCTCCCCTGCACCATTTTGTTTATGGAAAGAGCTAAAAGAAGACACCATCCTGTTCTTCCATATTCTAGATCAGGTGCATTCTCTCTCCCTCCAGGTTCCATGAGACTCAGGAATGGCTCCATTGTTTCCCCACCTCCATAATCTCCTAGGCTCCTCCTCCTTTCTCTTCCCTAAGACATTCTTTACTAATGAATGTTCTCTTTATTGCAACAGCTGGATGAAACCACCTCCTTAACTGTCCCATGCATTATGCCTTTAACACTAGTTTGTTCTCATTGACCAGTGACCCCAGACTGACTAGCTGGGTTTGGAGTTATGCTCACATAACCAAGATTCAGGGGACATATAAGGGATCTGGACCACCCCTTCCATGGAGATAACTGTTCCAAAGTCAAAAAACAAATCTGCAGATTTCCAAGAGATGAAAGTTGTGTTTTAGAACCCATAGATTTGAGGAAATAACCCATGAGCAAAAATAATTTCCCCGAATTTTGCAGTGGTTTACAACAAATTTTGTTTTATGAATCCCAAGAGGACTGTACATACATTTGATAATTCAAACCTATTTCCACATCAAAAGAGTCTGTCCAGAGCCATGCTTAGTGTCTTCACACCTTCATACCTCTGTGACCCTCAGAGACATATGGACCACAACTTGGGAACAAATGACTTAATTTCAGATAAAAACAAAGATGTGAAGAAAGAAGGGTTGCCTTGGCTAGTTAGGCACTGTTGTAGGCTGGGCTATATCTCCCTTATATCTTTGAAGGGAGATCATCAGGCAGGCCTCATGAAGGGGAGCCATTCACCCCATCCCCCTCCACTCCCAGACCTGGATCTGGAAAGATAGACTAAGTCCTCCTGGGCTCTCCTCATTGAACCCCAAGGATGGAAGTCACCCCAAATCATCTCCATACCTCCAGTCTCATCTGTGCAACCAGACACACTCACTCAGACACTTATACATTCCCTTACACACACACACACACACACACACACACTCATTGACACACTCCCACACATGCTCTCAAATGATATACACCCCTTCTCTGGTTCCTCACTCAGGACCCTGCTCCCTGATAACCTTCATGCTTTTAGAAGAAGAAAAAGAACAGCCTTTTATTCTTTCCTTGGAGAAGGTCAGAGATCCCTCTCCCGGGAACCCACCTGAGACAGGAGAAAGCAGGAGTGAAGAGGCAGCCAGAGGCCAATCGGAGCTGTGCTCTGTATCCTGGCTGCATCCTGCCTTTGCCACCAGCTGTCTAGCCTGAGTTTGAAACTGCCAACAGGAAAGGAAAACCTAAATTTGAGAGAATACGGATGGCAGGTTGTGGATATTTTCAATCTGATTTTAAGGTGAGAAAATCTTATAAATATCACAAGAAATATAAGGTGTGGGTCATAATTGGAAGACTATAGAAAATGTGTGTGTGTGCACACATATGCTCCCTAAAAAGCACATATAGACAACCTCCCAAACACTTTGAAAGCCTCTAGAGATGTATGATTAATATTAACTTAATATCTAGTCAAAATATTAAAAACCAGATTTCATGCCATTTAAAATATATGATGACACCATGTTTAATGTCGGTCACACGAGTATTCCAAAGTAGAATCTTTATCATCATTTCATAAGAAGCACCAAACTTTATGCAGGATTTTATTATAGATTCAAAAATTGCAAAAGTAAGTTAAGACACTGTCTAATATTAAAACTAGGCAAATATACCCACAATTTTATCAACCCCTAAAATTCAAGTGGGGGGAGAGGGTATGCTTAAAAGTTTGGGTTTTGAAGCAATCATGACAATTTTATATCTCAATGTCTGAATTTAATTTCCTTCCTCAAGATCAAAGTGCACATTATTATGATGGGTGTGGAAAGAACTGAGTGTGGTTAGATGAAAATGTCCTCTGTGTATATTAGTGATTTATGCTAGATACGGAAATGAATTGTGATTTTATGGACGGGAATTATTTTTCCTTCTGTTTAATATTTAGGCCATGTCTCCTCTGGCATCAGAGCCCGTTATCTTTCTCCTCCTACTTCACACTTTCCATAAGCCTTCTGGTTTCACAGCAGACACATTGTAAATCTTCTCCTTCTAAGTGTCCCACATATGTTTCATTAAAAGTGTTTGTTTCTTTGATCAGCTTGACGTTTTTAATGTGAAGAAAATAATAACTCTGTCACCTGGCACTTGGAAATGTATGGGCCCCAAATGAAGAGCCATGAGCTGTATGTACATGTGCCAGGGGTCTTGGTGTGGGCCATTTAGACTCCGCCAGTGTGTGGACCCTCCAAGGCCATGGTTAGCGTAGATGGGATGAGATTAAAATATAATCCCGGTGTATTAGTTTGCTAGGGCTGCTATAACAAAGTATCACAGGCTGAGTGACTTAATAACAGAGATTTACTCTCTCACAATTCAGGACACTAGAAGATCACAAGATCAAGGTGTCAGCAACAGTGGTTTCTTTTAGGTCCCTGCTCCTTGGCTTGCTGTTGGTTGTCCTCTCCTTATATCTTCACAGTCTTCCCTTTGTATGTGTCTGTGTCCTGATCTCTTCTGTGTTATAAAGGCCCCAATTGTTTTGGATTAGGGTCCAACCTGATGATCTCATTTTAACTTGATTCCCTCTTTAAAGACTCTATCTCCATGGGTCTTAGAGGTTAGGACTTCAACGTAAGAATGTGGGCATATAGCAAGTCAGCCCATCATACCTGGTATTTGTTATACTTTGGCAAAATATATGAGGAAGAAGGAGGGAAAGGGCAGCCAAGGACAGGTGGTTATCACAGACCCTTGGCATGGTGGCGTGGACATAGCTTTGGTCTCCATCTATCTACTAAGGGGCTTGCTCACTCTCAAGGGGGTTGGGCACAGCACTTCAGCAGGAAAACTGAGCCTTTACAGCAAGGGCAAGGGGAGCTCTGAGTCATGGAGGAAGGTCTATTTGGGTCTTCTGACCTCCAAGGCAACCCATTTCCCAGCAGGAGGGCATCATGCAATGCAAGATAAGGCTGCTAATTTCCCCCTCTCCTTCCTCCCCCTCCTCCTCCTCCTCCTCCATGCCATCATTTCTGGTGGTGAGCACAGGATAATTGCACAGAAGCCACCATTTACTTATAGCCCTTGCCCCCCAGGGGTCCAAATGACTAAGCTTCCATTATAGCTCCAGAAGCATAATTTTTACTGCACAAAAGGGCATGCCACTAAACCACTCTGTCCCTCCCTCAGTGTGACTTTCTTCAGAGGGTAGGGACACACCACACCTCAGAATTTCTGGGTTCTATACTGTTCTCACCAGTTGTTAGCACATGTAGATGTCACTCTCAGTTACTATTTTTAAATTGGTTCCTAAGTCACCATGGCTCCACAAAATTTGACATGAGTGTCAGGAGTTACTTCACATGTAGAATTGGACTTAATTTGTTTGGATCAAACCGTTAAATTTTTCAAGTCTATGGGGAGTGTTGCTTCTGATTTTGATTTCTCTTTCTTCTTCTATGGCTAAAGCATATTCTCTTTTTACTTTTGGCTCAAAAATATACTCAAGGACTCAGGAAAACACATGGCATAAGTGTTATTATAATCTATAGAAAATATAGGTGCTGGTATTAGCCTAAGTAGGTTAAGGAAGAAAAGAGAAGGGAAAAGGAACATTTTTATTAGAAGCATCACTTCCCAGACACAACCATAACACTCTCTGTCCTCAAGGTAGACATAGTAGACATGCATTCTCTCACACACACCTTTTCTGTTATAAGGGAAAAGGCAGAAAAAGAGCAGTATTCCCTTCTTTATATGTGACATTTCACAGCTCTGTTCATCCAATACTCTCTCACAAAGACATACTTCATTTCTTTTACTCTGTAAACATAATTATCATAACTATTATTGTTACTAGTCAACCCCTTTACCCATTAACATACATCATTACAAAAAAGGGAATTTTTTTATTATAAAGCACCTTTTATATGCAATATATGCAGACAGGTGGGCAGCCACCATGACTGACAGTCTTGCCAGAACTAATGGAATAGGAGCAGGATGGTTTCCCAAAGGAAGGGATGCTGTGCAGACAGAAACCTCAGCCCAGTCAGTGGGGGATGGTTTCTGTGGAAGGAAGAATAAAGCCAAATACCTTGTCATTGTTTGCTATGAGATTTCTATAAATAGAGGGGGGAAAAAAGATTTATTTATGGGGCAGTGAGTTCTGGTCCAGACATTACCATTACTTATAAAACCTTAACAATCATCTTCCTGTTTAGGCTTGTTTATTTGTCTGGGACACGAGGATATTAAACTACATTGTCTCCAGATGACTGCTGCCTCAGATGATCTCCTCGGGTGACTGAAAGAAGGTTTGACTCTAACATCAACTAGCTGCATGAATGTGAGAAGATCACTTAACCTTCAAACCTCATTTATAAATCAGGAATGGCAATGCCTTAAGTTGTTAAATGAGATTGCAAGGACAAAATCACATAAAAAAAATTAACAGCATTAAGAGCTGCCAGTTATTGCATGTCTTATATGCAGTAAGTATTCTACTTAGAGCTTTCTTGTGGCTGTGTCATATTTCCCAATTCTATTTATCCAGTGCTACCTAATAAAGATCCATCCTTCACTTTCTTCTTCTTTTATTCTAATTACTCTACAGTTTTTCTCTGATGTCTGCATAGATGACAATCACAGAATGCTTACCCATAAGGGAGTCACAGAAACTAAATGAATTGTCATCCTTTAGAAAATGATAAAGGGAAAGGTTATGTAATAAGGACAAAAATATATAAAAAACAAAAGACCGAGATGATAAGAAGTTAGAATGAGATAACAATTAATCCTTGAAGCAAGGAGTGCAAGAAAAATTTTAAATGCAATATCAAAATTTACATGTCTACTGGCACTAGTGAAAAGTGATATTCAAAGCTGAAATTGAGTGAATGATGTGGAGGACACACTTGAAACACTTTCCTGGAATTTGCAGGAAATTTACATATAGATGAAAATAATGAGAAAAGTGTTCGGTTGTTTTTAGTCTTTCATATAATTAAAAATGTATGTATAGAAAAGCCTATAACTCTTGAAACAAAGAAATAAATGAAGATAGAGTTATAGAAAATATTGTGAGCCTGAGAAAAGGCTTGAATGTTGAAAGGACCTACCACATTACAAACAAAATCATAAATAGACAACAACAGACTTTTGTTATATTTTTTACTTAGACAATAAGATAACAAATAACCCAATCAACAAATGGGCCAAGGACCTGAACAGACACTTCTCAGAGGAGGACATACAATCAATCAACAAGTACATGAAAAAATGCTCACCATCTCTAGCAGTCAGAGAAATGCAAATCAAAACCACCCTAAGATACCATCTCACTCCAGTAAGATTGGCAGCCATTATGAAGTCAAACAACAACAAGTGCTGGCGAGGATGTGGGGAAAAGGGTACACTTGTACATTGCTGGTGGGACTGCAGATTGGTGCAGCCAATTTGGAAAGCAGTATGGAGATTTCTTGGAAAGCTGGGAATGGAGCCACCATTTGACCCAGCTATTCCCCTTCTTGGTCTATTCCCTAAAGACCTAAAAAGAGCATGCTACAGGGACACTGCTACATCGATGTTCATAGCAGCACAATTCACAATAGCAAGACTGTGGAACCAACCTAGATGCCCTTCAATAGACGAATGGATAAAAAAAATGTGGCATTTATACACAATGGAGTATTACTCTGCATTAAAAAATGACAAAATCATAGAATTTGCAGGGAAATGGATGGCATTAGAGCAGATTATGCTAAGTGAAGCTAGCCAATCCCTAAAAAACAAATGCCAAATGTCTTCTTTGATATAAGGAGAGTAACTAAGAACAGAGTAGGGACGAAGAGCATGAGAAGAAGATTAACATTAAACAGGGATGAGAGGTGGGAGGGAAAGGGAGAGAGAAGGGAAATTGCATGGAAATGGAAGGAGACCCTCAGGGTTATACAAAATTACATACAAGAGGAAGTGAGGGGAAAGGGGAAAATAATACAAGGGGGAGAAATGAATGACAGTAGAGGGGGTAGAGAGAGAAGAGGGGAGGGGAGGGGAGGGGGGATAGTAGAGGATAGGAAAGGCAGCAGAATACAACAGACACTAGTATGGCAATATGTAATCAATGGATTGTAACTGATGTGATTCTGCAATCTGTATATGGGGGTAAAAATGGGAGTTCATAACCCACTTGAATCAAAGTGTGAAATATGATATATCAAGAACTATGTGATGTTTTGAACAACCAACAATAAAAATTTAAAAAAAAAAAAAAACACCCTACCAAAGTCTGGACAGGTAGGCTGGGATTGTGGTTCATCATTAGAGTACTCACCTAGCACGTGCGAGGCCCTGGGTTCCATCCTCAGCACCACATAAAAAGAAATAAAATAAAGATATTGTGTCCAGCTACAACTAAAAAAATAAATATTAAAAAAAAAATCTGGGCAGACAAGTTAACTAGAAAGCCAGCAAAATCACAGAAAGTGATTAACTCATTTGCAACACAAAGGAGAACAATGAAGTAACAGCTAGAATTTTGAGATTGAAGGTTGGCAAACATGAATTTTTATATCAAGCCAAATTATTAATTTTGCACAATAGGAACCTAAGACAGTATCAGATATGTATAAGCTCAGGACAATATAACCCTTACCATCCTTTCAGGAACTACATATTACAACTGAATCAGTAGATAAAAGGATAAACCAAAATCAATATTTCAAAAACTGAAAATCAATGATATGTTTTGAGCTCAATGTTGGTGCCTCCCTCACTCCAAATTCATGTCCAAACTTAACCCCCAGCGTGATGGTGGGGTTAAGGTGGGCCTTTTGGGGGTGATTAAAGCATAAGCGTTCTGGTTCCCTTATAAACAAGGCTTGAAGAAAACTGCCCCTTCACCACCATCACGTGAGGCCTCAGATGAAAGGCATCATCTGGGAAGAAGAGGCCCTCACCAGACACCTGCTCTGCAGGCACCTTGATCTTGGACTTCCCAGACCCTAGAACTGTGAACGGTACGTTTCTGTTGTTTATAAATTGCTGGGCCGAAGGTATTTTGTTACTACAACCTGAACAACCTGGGATAAAAGAACGGGATTTCTGCTTGTTAACCTATGAAGTCCCAAGTTTTCAATTCTGGGAACAAAATACCATATGTGGCATACTTGTTGCTCAATTTAAGTTTTTCTAGGTGTTCCACATCTGGATAATGAGGGACTGCCACCTAACCCTGACGGAGCAATGTAGGAGAGGGCAGCATTTGAAAGATGGATGACTCCAGTGGTGGGTTCCAAAGAAGTGACTCTGAAGTATCAAGGAGGACCAGGGGAGGGCTGTGCTGAAGCATCCCAGAGTGCCCTACTCCACAGAAGCTCCGTGTTTATGTCTTCTATGTAACATGGTTCTGTTCAACATTTGGGTGAAAAAAAGTTTTTACTTGTTAAAAATAAGAATTAATACCCATTTGAATAATAGAAATGCCAGATAGAGGGGTAAAAAAAAAACTAGGTTTAAACCCCAACTCCGCTACCTACTAGTAATATAACCTTGGGCAAACCATCAGCCATTCTGACCTTGGAGTACTTCAGTTATAAAATCATATCCTCTACCTTATAGGTTTCTTGTCAGGACAAATTGAGCTGAGATGTGAAAGACATTTTTAATATGCTATTCTTACTCCCTTGGAAAGTTACAAATCTTCAGGGGAAACTGCCTAATGACTTATGCTCTAGGGGGTGGTCATACCCGGGTGGCGTACACCCACACTCATGCCACAGACAGAGGTTTGGAAGGGAGAGAGTTTGTCATGAGGGGCAGGACTTCCCAGCCACTTTAACCTTGTGACACATATAGAAAATGCTGCCTGAGGCATGGGAGTTCCAGCCACAGAGGTCTCACCCAGACACCTGGGGGGATTAAGAAATAAGTATCTAGACTCACCTGTAATCCACTAACGACACCAAGAGGAAAGTTCTGGGGCAAGGTCCTCATTTCTGCCCCTTAGTGGAGCATGTTCTAGACTTTGTTATGTTAGAAGCATCTCTCAGTATGCTACAACTCTGTTGACTTCCTTGTCAGGTCTTCTAGAACCTAGCACACCCTTTTATCCCCAAATTAATTTCCCCTTGCCAACCTAAAGTTCTCAAGCCCATCATCTTTCCATACCTTCAGCCCAATCTACGTGTCACTCATGCAGAGCACCCACCTAGCCACACGGGGTCCAACAGCTCAGCAGCACATGTCCCCGTGCCTGTGGGTACCCCCAGTTCAACATCAGCATCTTAGGGGAAAACAACATTTTTCAAGAATTTGAAATTACATGAAAAATGTTGGTGCTGAATATGTTGGGAGAAAAGACATAGAAACGGCATATGTATTGTAAACTCAAATTGTAGATAATTTACATTGAAGACAAAATACTAAAAAGTCAATATTCCAGGTTAGCAGAGATATTCTCTGAATAATTAATGGCTTTTTTTCTTTCTACCTTTCTGTATTTAAAAAATATTTTATGAGGAGTAGCATTTGCTTATTTTTAATGAAGTATAATTTACATAATGGACACAAATCTCAAATTCACAGTTCTCTGTATATTTACATCTGTTTACATTCAAGTGATCGCTGCCTAGACAGAGGCTACTTCTATCTTCCCACAGCTCCCTCTTCCCCCTCCCAGTGACACCTCCTAAAATTAACCACTCACCTGACTTTAATTGCCATTGATTGGTTTTAAAGATACGCAATACTCATGTAATGAAAATATAAATAAAGTTTGTTTTAAATTATTAAAACAATAAGAGATTTAAGCAGCAGAATATAAACAGCTTAACACATACAACTTTATCTCAAGTGTGACTAATGATTATGATTGTTTTGTGCCTGCGTGATAGATAGATCTGGAAAATGGCCACCATGAGAGATGGTGACCCTCAAGGGCTGTGCAGGTTCAGTTCAGAATAGAAAGTTCTGTCCTATGTGGCACATACAAAAAGTTAATATTCATATGTACTTGCAGAATTTTTCAGTTCCTCTGGAGAGGCCCTGCATGAACAGATCCCCTTTGAGATTCCTGATAATTATCAATTCTCAATGAGCGGAACTTGCTTGCTCTAATACCTTCTTTCTAAATATAGTTGCATGAGTTTGTCACCTTCCCAACCTGGCCAAAGCCTAAAAAGTAAACGAAGAATATTTTTAAATTTCCCCTAAAGTATCCAAGATAGTTGAAAACACATCCTCTTTGTATAGTTAATGTCATCATCTTCTCTAGAGAATGAGTGTTCATAACTTCTTCCAGATCTGGTGTTACTGGGACAGAGGAGTCTTCTTTTGTGTAATCAAGTTCAACATCACACCGGGTTTAGCCCTGTCTCTCTAGAGTCTCCTTCGTGGAGCTAGTTGGTACTGTCGACGTGCTTTATTTGATACACCTTTCTGTACCTGAAAGTGAGTGTCGAAGTTTTCCCTCTGATATCACTTATTGAGTTTAAATTATTTACTCTTCTGACCTTTCCATATGGAAATGATTTTGTTGGACTTCAAACATTTTGGGCTCTCTGTCATCGCTCTCCAGATCCTCCACATGTGGTGAGGTGTGGACAAGAGTTGCAGGGTGAACCTCAGCTGCACTCATATAAGACAGTGCCCTTGGACCACGCAGCTCTGTTATCCCTACATCACGCACCCTCTTCCGGGGGTTGTGGGTTTGCTTACTGACTTCCACTCTGCTGCCGGATTTCTTCTTCTCCATACTAAATAACATTTGCTTTTCTTGATAGTGTTATTTCTGGAATCTGAACATCCTCCCTCCAAACCCTGATAGATCCCCTGAGGGGCTTCTCTTCCCTTTCCCTTGTCTCAAAGTCACTTCCTTTTCCTAAACATGTTTTGGCCAATATTTTTGTTCTGTTTTTCAAATCTGGCTCCTTGACCCTGTTGGATACCTCCACCCTGTCCCACCCCTCTGATCACTGATAGATCTTCCAAGTGGTGTCCCTACTGGATAGGACGTGGCTCTTTTTAAAAGCAAATCTCTCCCACATCCAAAAGCTAGCTCTCTCCGTGCTTATCAGTGGCTGTGCAAACAATAAGAGCTAATATCCTGATTGCTCTCCAACCCATGCCTGCTGTGCTATTTTTCTGGACACATAAACACTAGCTGAGAAGTAGTGATTTTCTTTATTGCGACTTAGATATTCAGTCTTGCCCCCACATAATATTCTACCCACATAACACACCTACTGTTTTAGTAGGTTCTCATCATATAGCCAAAGATCTCACGATATTCAAGCATGAGGAGAAGAAACAGGGTTTTGAAGGCAAACAGACTTCATTTCACGTCCTAGTCAAGTAACAAATTCCTGGGACCTCAGTTTCCTTTTCTCAAATGAAGATAATTAAAACTTCCACCCGGGACAGTGCATAGATAGAATGAGAAGACATATGTTCCTATACAAAGGACCTAGCATAGCGTTTGACAGATAGGAAGAGGTGTTTAAAATTCTGTAACCATCTCTTTTTCTGATTTTCTTTAAAAACATAACATTGGCATTAATAGATACACACACACACACACACACACACACACTCACACACAGACTCACACGCACACATACACCCCTAGGATTAACCTAATTCTGTGGACTGATGTACTAATACCAAATTAAGTCATCTCTCCTTTAAGCTGCAAACAGTTTCTTACTCCCTTTCTTAAAGCCATCAGCAGTGATAAAATCTCTCTCCTGCCCTAAACTCTGGCCCTGCTCTTCCACTCACTCTAGATTTATAGAGCCTCCTTCTCTATTCCCACTGATAAGATGCTACCATGTGTTTTGGTCACTTCTTGACTTGACAAATGTAACTGTTGTCCAGATGGCCTATCCTCCCTCTGTGCTTCTCAAGTCTAGTAAATATTAGAAGCTGCTGCCAAGATTCTCTCCCTCTGGTCATTCTGAACCAAGTTCAAGTCCCTACTGTTGCTTTGTATTCATATTTCACAGAATCCAACATCTCTGCCATCAGAAGTCAGAGCAAAGGGTCTCCCAGACATGCTACTTCTTTTGTTCCAAATTTTTTAAATTTTTTAGGTATTTCTACTTCTTCGCTTTTTTTTTTCTCATTCTTCACACATAACCTGGGTTTTTCCATCATGCTATAAACCTTTCCTTCCTCATTCAAAAGTATTCCTAAAATTCCACCTAAAATGCTAATGATACTTAAATTATGACATATCTAGTGAATAGACACAGTGGAACCTTTAAGAGAATAAAGTGGTTATTCTGTATTAAGTCTCCCAGGTACACCATTAATTGAAGGAGAAAAAGAAGAGGGATCTGGAAAACTGTGTATAGTTTCATCTTCTAGTGTAAAAAAAAACATATACATCTGTGTGATGTACACACATACACAGAGAGAGGGAAAGAAATTTGCATATTTTTCTGCAAGGGAGACATATTTGCATATTTTTCTGCAAGGATATACAAGACATTATTTTAAATGTTTACCTTTGAGGAGAGGGACCTTTTCCTACTATTTGAATTTTCTAGCTATGTGCCTTAGTTACTTTTTTTTCCCTAACATCATCAAGAATTTTCTAGGCAGAGAGAATTATCTGGGCAGAGGGACTTTGGGAATTAATTGTTTCAGGATTTATACCACTCAACATATTAACATCTGAGAAATGTTATATTTGAAAAGTAAAAGTAGTGATGTTCCCACTCCAGAGGCTCAAACCTGAAGAGCCTAGTATAGGAGGCAAACACAGATTCATCACAGTCCCTACACTGGGAGCGTCGCTTATTTCCAAATGGCACGAGACCTGTATCATGTTAGGCAGGGACCTGGAGAAATGCAGATGCAGATGGGAAAAGTGGAGAAAATATAAATGAATCAACCACAGGGCCTGTCCTCAAGGAGTTTCTGCCTAAACAGCGGAACCATCGCTACAGTTGAGGCAAGACAGATGCCCCTCATTCCAACATCGGAGGCAGAGTTCTGGTAACCCAAAGGGCCACGTTGAGCAGCGTGCCCACCACTGCTGGTCCCTGGCCTCTTTTTCGGGTTCCTTAGCCCTGTTCTCACCTGTGTTGAATCATCCTCCTCTGACACTTTCTTCTGCTACCCTTTAAGTGTATCATCTAATGCCAGGCTCCACCCGGCTCAGCTCTTCAACCTTCCCCCAAACAAAGGACTACGCCAGAAACCCAGTGAAGTCAGATAAGTTCAAAGCCACTTCAAAAAGAAATGCCTCTGTTGGGACCCCCAGGCACTGTCGGTGGAAATACAAAATGGTATACCCATTGTTGAGAACAGCAAGGAGTTTCTTCAAAATACTAAACGTAGCATTACCACATGCTTTAAAAATTCTACTTCTGGGTATATACCCCCAAAGAATTGAAAGCAGAAATTCAAACAGATATTTATGCATCCAAGTTCATAGCACCATTATTCACAATAGCCAAGAGGTGAAAACGACATCTTTCTTGAAGGATGAATATATGAGCCAAATGTGGTATATATGTACATAATGGAAAATTATTTAACCTTAAAAAGGAAGAAAATTCTGACCTTGCTGTGGCATGGATGAAACTTGAGGACATTATGCTAAGTGAAATAAGGCAGTCACAAAAGGACAAGCACTGTAGTAAAATTCATATAACAGAGGTTTCCAGGGGCTAGGAGGAGGGGGCAATAGAACCCTGTGTAATGGTACAGAGTTTCAGTTTGGGATGATGAAAAATTTCTAGAGATGGACAGTGGGGGCTGGTCACACAACAATGTGAATATACTTAATACCACCAAACTGAAACATACCATTTTAAAACGATGGTGAAGATGATGAATTTTATGTTCTATGCATTTTAACACAATTTAAAATAATAATTTAAAAAATTTCCTCTGTATCCTGATAAACAAGTTTTTTCATTAGAGCTGGAACCAAGTATGATTCATTCACCAACTATCCTGGCTCAGGCAGGATAGGAAGTGAAGACAGGCCCTCATAGAGACTTTCACCAGAGCTGGGACCCAAACTGCACTTCCCAGCCAGAGAAGCAGAAAACCAAGAGCATGTGGAGCTGCTGGAAACCCAAAACACAGCTATTCACACACAAGACCCTGCGCTGGACTAAGGGCAGCCTCAGGCAGGAGCAACGGAAATCTCGTTTCCATATTTTCCTCCAGCAGCCTGGTTTTGAGGTTGAGGCCATGTCCTCAAACCAACACATCTTTCTTCCTTTCTTCCTCCAACTCAGGGAAATAAAATCTAGCAACATCTGAATCAAGATGCCTGTCTTTTAATTTTAAAACAAATATAAACTTTCCTTTGGCTATCCCTCGTTAACACATCAGTTCCTGAAATCTATTGTATTTCTTGTTTTTAACCTGAAATCCAGGTTGTTGTCACAAATAATCAGGACACTTGGAGCCTGAAAGACCTCATTACACAGTAGGTGCAAAAAGTCCAGAGAGAAAGGCACATCACCCTTCACCTAGTCCTATCTCCTGCAGGGAGATGGGGCTAGAGAGGCTCAGCTCCAGCTGTTGGTAGACACTCCCATCAAGCAGCATATGTAGACAAGTAAGTGCCTTAACAAATTGTTCTCCAAGTGTGGTCCCCAAACCAGCAGCATCAGCATCCCTTGGGAGCTTACCAGAAATACACATTCAAAGGCCCCACCCCAGAGCTCCTGAATTGGTAATTCTGACAATGGTCTCCAAACACCTATGTTTTAATAAACCTTCCAGGTGATTCCGATGACTGCTTATTGTGAGTCCCAAACACAAATAAATGTTGAATGTGAGAAAAGCTGATTTAGTAAGCTAGAGGCAACACAGGAAGGTACGAAGGACAGCAGCTGTGTATAACAAATGCAGCCATGGAAGGCGCCGAGAGGATGGGCAAGCCCCAGCAGTGAGGAGCCAAGGAGCAGAACCACTCTGCGGACGTTGAGGAAGTCTGTAAGTAGTAGAGCAGCTCTCGTTTTCTGTATGGGTTTTGGAGACAGAAATTCTGTCCCATGAAGATGGAAGGGGCAGGGGTGGAATGTTGGACTAGAGAAATTGGAAAAGGGAGGCCCAGGTAAGTCAAGGAAGTTGGGAAGGTTGTCAGGGGAGGCATCTAACCTCAGAGGACAGCACAGAGATCTGGCCACCAGGACTGGAACACACCTCCCAAAAGTTAGTCTTAAGAAACCAACTCAGGAGCTGAAAAGTGAGCCAAGCCACAACTTCATGAACTCAAATTGCTCCTGAGTGAGTATGGCTGACCCTTGGTCTGGTTCTGCAGGTGAGATCTACCTGGGAAGAGAGGGAGTGGGGAGGAGGATCCATCACATTCTGAAAGAAGGGGACCACCCGCGGGGCTGAGAAGTTGCCAGCTCAGAGTTAGCATTGGAGCCTCATAAACAACGTGTTCCAGTTTCCCCTCAGTCTTAACTGAAACACAAATTCATTTGTGTTCATTTAAAACATTTCTACCAGGCAAACAACCAAGGCAGTTAATCACACCCTTAATAAGCCAGGTAAGTTATTATGCCTCCACAGTTACCCCCTACACACGCCCAGACTGAGGTTTTATATAGCATTAACAAACAAAATCTTCCCCGGGGAATTTAGATTAGGCGTGAGGAGCTTTTATATTCTCGTTTCCCTCTCTGTTCTGCTTCTTCTGTGTTCCAAGCCACAGTGGGGACGCCAAGGCAAAAACAGCCTGGCTTCTCAGGTGGGCGTGCCCAGGCAGCTACTCTCTTCTCTCCTAGGGGCTGTCCTCAACTCCCACCTCCCTCCAGATAGGGAGTCCTAGAATAAACCCTCGTTATATCACAAATCAGTTATAGATATGAAGCAGGAAGTCAGATAATTGGACATAACTTAATTTTTATGATTTCTTTTTAGGACTACAAACCAATGGTAATAATATAACAATAGCTATGTGTTACACAAACACACACACACACACACACACACACACACACACACCAAACTCCCTCCCCGGTCCCAATTCTCACTGTGTAAGAAGGGACTCTTCAAGTTGTGATATCTTAGCCCAAAGGATCAGAGTCCCAACAGGAAGAATATGAAATATTTTGTCAGCTTATTTGGGTAGAGAATGGAGACACAGAGAACACTGAATGATCTTTCCATTACATAGAAAAGGAATCCATTTTTTTTTTCCACTGCATACACCACCCCCAAAGGTTTGAATTTCAGAGAAGCTTTGAAAGTCCCTCCAGGTTCCATGCCCTGCCCGGAAGGCTATCTTGGCTATTTATTTAATTTATTTTATTTAATGATTCCCTCTGAGCCACCTTTAAGAGAAAAGACGTAGTTGCAAAGTATTTCCTTCAAATGAATGGCTCTTCATCTCAAAGAAAAACAAAATTCTAGCCTGCAAAAAGTTTCATCACACAAAGAGATACTGTTGCTCTGCTTCCAGAACTGTGGAGTTAATTTGGAAAGAAAGAAAGGGAGGG